>NC_138339.1:240181703-240584455 GCF_046562875.1 Panthera onca
AAAAGCAACAGACCACCATAGAAGTCTGAACATAATAAAAACAACACTTTCAATCCTACTTACCCAGAAATTCAAAACCATTAACATTTTAGAGTTTTGATTATGGTATTCCAGATTTTTTTAGAGACCTTTTTTAAAAAAATGGAATATTCTGCAACTTAAAACTATTTTGAAAAAATTATGGCAATAAATGCACACACATGTAAAAATTAAGTTTTTAAAGAAGATTATAATTTGGCTATGTTAAAATTTAAACTTGAAGTAAAAGATAGCAAAATTAAGTGCTTTCTCCATTCCCCAGATCACCAAAGTTCTCTTTAATAATAGTATTTTGGAATTTATTTCTAATCTTAAACTAAAACAATACATTATTTTACAGTAACAGGTAAGATTCAATCTTCCAACAATAACATCACCATCATCATCATAGCAAATGTTAGACCTTTTAGCTGCCATTAAAATGATTTGAAAAATCACCTTTAGAATTTAAAACCTGTACTTTATACAAGTTTCATGTAATAGGATTCAATAACTAGGTTCAAAGGGAACCTACATATGGTTAAATGTCAAGAACACTACAGAGTTGGTCAAAGGAGAATGGGCTGCCTTAGGAAGAAATAAGAATTGTTCAAGCATAATTATAATACAACAAGAGATTCAAGTAAGGAGTATAGGTTTACCGCTTACCTTCATGCTTCCAAAAAATCTATAATTATAGGAACCTTGAGAAGAGACAAGAATTAAGCTACCAGACACAAAGTAAAAATGTTTGGTTTCATCTTACTTCATAAGCAACATTTTTTCATACCGCCATTACAGTTGAGGAGTTCAAAATAGTCTTGTGTGTGGATGTTGAATGTTCCAAACCAATAGTTAGCTGATCAGTAGTCTTTTTAAAGTCCTGAGAACAATTCCTTATCCTGAAAAATGTCAAGTACATTATTTCAGATACCACATTAATATAACAGTTTTAACCTTCTATTCTCATTTTTACTGTCCATCAAAAATAATTCATATGATGTATTACATAATACTAACATGTACTGTTCATTCTCATTTATAATAAGCAAAGAGAGAAGCAATGGCTAAACAGGCTTTCATATAAAACTTAATTTTAACCAAGAATTCAACTTCTTAGCAAATCCCTAAAAATAAGGGCTTACAGTATAAATTGTGCTTTAATCTCCTAGTTACCTCTCCTTACCTGATTATTTTTTGGTAGAGGTGTTGATAACCACTGAACTGCCTTTAAGCTCAATTACTTATATACAAATGCCAGCTATTAACAGAATGTACTCACAGGCCTGGATAATTTACAAAAAGGTAATGAATTTACCAGGTAAGTTAATGTGAAAAGAAAAAGTTCAGTTTCTTATCTACACATGCTAGACTTCTTGCCTATTTTATTTTTGTATCTCCCTATATTGGCTCACATATAGTAAACTCTTAGGTGTTTACTTAGTCATAAGCCTAAGATAGTTTACGGAAGAAATTATGTTGTTTAAATATGTTACCTTTACAGAAAAAATAGACAAATTTTAAACATTCAATTACTTTGAAAAGTGAGTATTCATGTTCTTGAAAACATGTGAATACATTAGCCCCAAGAAGTCCATTTTTCAATTCCTGTTTCAAGATATTAAAGATAAATCAGGAAGGAAATACATTATGTATCAAGGGATGTTTATTTAAAAATAAACAATTATTTTAAACCACACTCTACTGAATTTAGGGAATAGGAGGTTCTAACATAAGTATACTTGGTATGGAGAACTTAAAAAAAAACAGTAATTTGGAAAAAATTTGGGTACTTAATATGGATTTATCTACTTCTGAAAGTGAAATTTCACTTTATAACCATACTACATGATATATATCTAGACAAACACATAATCATATTTAACTTATATAAGTTTTAAAAAGTCAGAAAATTTCACACAGAAGTCTAAATGTCGATCTTCTCTTGGGGGAATAAAAAGGAAGATTTGGCAACACTGGATTTGTCTTAACACACAGAAATAATTGACTGGAGCTGAGAATGGGCCACCTCCTTTGGAGGGGCCTTCTTTTGTCTGCCACAATTCATACCACTCATTGTTTAAACTCTGTCTACCTCACCAGTAAGTCATCTGCTGGACTTCTGCAGGGACTCAAATTTGTTGAGGCCATTGAGTCACAAGGAACCAAAAAGATTCCTAAAGATTGATTCTAATCATTTCACACAGAGCATTTGGAGGAAATGCCTGGAGGAATACAAATATAGGCGTTGGTACTCAGTAAGCCAGAGTTCCACTGGTTCTCTCAATACCCAGTTGCCAGACTTTAGCTAAGTGGTTTACTACCTACAGAGATAACTATTCTTTCGGTTTCTGTTGAAGTACCCGTTGAAGTCCAGACAGAGAAGCTGCAGCAGTCATGTGAAAGACTATGAATGCTAAGTCTAAAAAATTTTGGATTTTATTTAGATAGGTAATGAAGAAGCATGGAGCAGGGAAGAGTATGGATGTACTAAGAAGGTAGTCAAAAAAGACTAAGTAGAAATGAAAGATAAATTATGAATATGGAAGATACTGTGGAAGTTAGAGTTTACAGGAGACAAACTGGATGGAATATGAGGAACTAGAGTGATTTACAGATGCTCAGTGCCATTAACAAAACGGAAAGGTTTTAAGAAGTTAAGATGGTGGAGAAGTAGGGGGACCAGGATTTCCCTCCTCCCTCAAACACAGCTGTATTGAGGTCAGAACACTTGGAACACACAGGAAATCCATCTGGGGAATGACAGAAAAACCTCCACAGGTGGAAGGAGATAGTTTGGTGGGACAGAGGTGTGTGTATGCAAATTGGGGGACATAAAATAGCATGGGCATGGAGGGGAGGGATCCCTTTATGTACAGAGACGAAAGGGAGAGAAAGAGAAGCTATGGATTGTGGTTTTGTGTTAGGACAAGAAAAAACTTCTCCGGACCACGGACTGGGGAACGAGAAACACGGAGAGTACCAGTCTCTACTCTGCAAACAGCCTTAGGAGCTGAAGAATGGAGATTTCAAAAGTGCATGACTCTCCAGACCATGTGCATGTGCATGTGCTAGTGGGGAGAGAAGCTGGTCCCCGGGCCTGGTAGCAATCTCAGGGGTGCATTGGGAGAGAACAGTCCCCTCCCTTGAGTGCTGTGGAAAGAGGGTATGTTGCCCTTCCAAGGACAAAAGATCCTGAAGGTGCTAGCCATATTGGCAGGGCAGAGCAGCACTACCCCAGAACTAGGTCTTCATGGTGTGGGATCCTTTAAGACATCAGGTTTTGAATCCAAGCCAACCACCTAGGAGGCGTGGGACAACTGTGGAGCAGACAAGCCCACTGCCCACGCTACCCTGTAAGGGCTGCCTTAACAGCATAGTTTGAGACTCCTGGTCTGGGGAGGAGAGACTGGGGTGTCACCATTTTTCTCCCCATCATCAACACAGTGGGGCTTCAGGGAACAGGACAGTGGCCCCCCATGGAGCAGGACCCGCTTACACTAAACCCCACCCCTCCGTGCCTGGCAACTGCTTATCTACTGGAGCGAGACTGACCCATAGCAGGTAGCTGACCTCTCCTCCAGACCAGCACAGTCACTGGTCCCAGATACCAACAGACAACTGTCTTATTTTTGAGAGAGAGGCAGAGCACGAGTGGGAGAGGGGCAGAGAGAGAGGGAGACACAGAATCTGAAGCAGGCTCCAAGCTGTTAGCACAGAGCCTGATGCAGGGCTTGAACTCAGGAGCCATGAGATCATGACCTGAGCCAAAGCTGGATGCTTAACTCACTGAGACACCCAGATGCCCCTGTCCTGTGATTTTGTATGTTAGTCTGTTGCTCTTTTTTTCCCCCTCTTCTCTTCCTTTCCTTCTCTTCTCTCTTCTTTTTCTTTATATTCTCTTCTTTTTTTCCTTTGGAATCAGGTTCATACTTTCAGATTTGATTTTTGGTCAATTCTTAATGTATATATATAAATTTTCTTCTTGTTCTTTCTCTGCTTTGTTTCTTTGTGTAATCAGGCATTTTTATTCTTTTTACACCTTTTCTAGATCTCCTTCTTTATTTTCCTTTCTCCTTCTCTGGATTAAGACTTATAGTTTCTCTGATTCTCTGCTTGTTTTTTTTTTTTTTTTTTTTCTTTTTCCCCTTTCATTTTTCTCTTTCTATGGGATCAGGTCCCCTTCCCTTTCCTTTCTTTCAGGGTTACTTCAACGAAAAATCAAAGCACACCTGTCAGAAGGTCTAAACAATCCACCACGATGAGTAAGGAGGAGCTTTGTAGAAGACTGATCAGTGGAGTAGAGCAGCCAAATACACAACAACAGAGTGCACCAACACACTCTAAAAACACCTCCTGAAGGCCAGGCCCTGGATAGTGTATGACCCTTTTTTTTTTTTTTTTTTCCAATATATGAAATGTATTGTCAAATTGGTTTCCATACAACACCCAGTGCTCATCCCAAAAGGTGCCCTCCTCAATACCCATCACCCACCCCTTTTTAATATAGCAGTTCTCACAGTTACAGGACACATAACAAGCTATTAAAACATGTAAAAGACACAAACCTAGCCAAAATGATGAAATGGAAGAATTCTCCTCAAAAGAAATACCAGGAAGAAATGACAGCCAGAATTGCTCAAAACAGATATAAACAATATATATGAACAGGAATTTAGAATAACAGTCATAAGACTAATAGCTGGGCTTGAAAAAAAAGCATAGAAGACAGCAGAGAATCTACTGCTACAGAGATCAAAGACCTAAGAAACAGTCATGATGAATTAATAAATGCTATAAATGAGATCCAAAATAAAATAGATGCAGTGACAGGGAAGATGGAAAAAGAAGAGGGGAGAGTAGGCAAAATAGATAAAATTATGTAAAATGATAAATCTCAAAAAAAGAGGGAAAGAAAATTACTAGACAATGAGGGAGAATTAGAGACCTAAGTGATTCAATGAAACAAAATAATATCTGTATCATAGGGAGTTCCAGAAGAAGATTAGAGAGAGAAAGGGGCAGAAGATTTATTTGAACAAATTATAGCTGAGAACTTCCCTAATCTGGGGAAGGAAGCAGACATCCAAGTCCAAGAAGCACAAAGAACTCCCTTCAAAATCAACAAAAACAGGTCAACACCATGACATATAGTGAAACTGGCAAAATACAAAGATAAAGAGAGAATTCTGAAAGCAGCTAGGGACAAATGGGCCTCAACCTACAAGGGTAGACACATAAGGGTAGTAGCAGACCTGTCCACTGAACCTTGGCAGGCCAGAAGGGAGTGGCACGAAATTTTCAATGTGCTGAACAGGAAAAATATGCAGCCAAGAATCCTTTATCCAGCAAGCCTGTCATTCAGAATAGAAAGAAAGATAAAGGCTTTCCCAGACAAACAAAAACTGAAGGAGTTCATGACCGTTAAACCAACCCTGCAGGAGATCCTAAGGGGGACTATATGAGTGGAAAGCAGCAAAGACTATGAAGGACCAGAGACATCACCACAAGTACGAAATCTAGGGATAACACAGTGGCACTAAGTTCATATCTTTCAATAATAACTCAGAATGTAAATGGACTAAATGCCTCAATCAAAAGACACAGGGTATCAGAATGGATTTTAAAAAAAAAAAAGGAAAAAAAGAAGATCCATCTACATGCTGCCTACAAGAGACTCATTTTAGACCTGAGGACACCTGCAGATTGAAAGTGAGGGCATGGAGAACCATCTATCATGCTCTGGACGGCAAAAGAAAGCCAAAGTAGCTATATTTATATCAGACAAACTAGATTTTAAAACAAAGACTGTAACAAGAAATGAAGAAGGGCATTACATCATAATTAAGGGGTCTATCTATCAAGAAAAGCTAACAAATGTAAATGCTTGTAGCCCCAACGTGGAAGCATCCAAATATATATATCAATTAATCACAAACATAAATAAATGTATAGATAGTAATACTGTGATTGTAGGGGACTTCAATACTCCACTTACAACAATGGGTAGATTATCCAGACAGAAAATCAGCAAGGAAACTGTAAGGCTCTGAATGACACATTAGACCAAATGTACTTAACAGATGTATTCAGAACTTTCATCCAAAAGCAGCAGAATACACATTCTTCTTGAATGTACATGAAACATTATCTAAAACAGATCATATACTGGGTCACAAAACAGCCCCCAACCAATATAAAAGGATTGAGATCACACCATGCATATTTTCAGATCACAAACGTTAAAAAACTTGAAATCAACCGCAAGAAAAAATTTGGAAAGCCTCCAAATACATGGAGATTAAAGAACACCCTACTAAAGAATGAATGGGTTAACCAATTAAAGAAGAAATGAAAAAAATATATGGAAACAAATGAAAATGAAAACATGACAGTCCAAACCCTTTGGGATGGAGCAAAGGCAGTCCTAAGAGGAAAATACATTGCAATCCAGGCCTATCTCAAGAGGCAAGAAAAGTCCCAAATACACAACCTAGCCTCACACCTAAAGGAACTAGAAAGACAGCAGCAAAGAAAGCTCAAAGACAGCAGAAGAAGATGGGGCGCCTGGGTGGCGCAGTCGGTTAAGCGTCCGACTTCAGCCAGGTCACGATCTCACGGTCCGTGAGTTCGAGCCCCGCGTCAGGCTCTGGGCTGATGGCTCAGAGCCTGGAGCCTGTTTCCGATTCTGTGTCTCCCTCTCTCTCTGTCCCTCCCCTGTTCATGCTCTGTCTCTCTCTGTCCCAAAAATAAATAAAAAACGTTGAAAAAAAAATTTAAAAAAACAGCAGAAGAAGAGAAATAGAGATTGAAGCAGAAATAAACAATATAAAATCCAAGAAAACAGTAGAATAGATTAATGAATCTAAGAGCTGGTTTTTTGAAAGAATAAACAAAATTGATAAATCCCTAGTCGGACGTCTCAAAAAGAAAATAGAGAGGATCCAAATAGATAAAATCACAAATGAAAGGAGAGATCACAACCAATACCACAGAAATACAAAGAATTATTAGAGAATACTATGAAAAATTATATGCCAACAAACTAGACAAACTGGAAGAAATGGAAAAATTACTAACCACTCACAGATTACCAAAATGCAAATGGGAAGAAACAAAAAATTTGAACAGACCCATAACCAGCAGAGAAATTGAACGGGTTATCAAAAATCTCCCAACAAATAAGAGTCCAGGACCAGATGGCTTCCCAGAGGAATTCTACCAGGCATTAAAGAAGAGTTAATACCTACACTTTTTAAGCTGTTCCGAAAATAGAAACAGAAGGAATGCTTCCAGACTCATTCTATGAAGCCAGCATTACCTTGATTCCCAAACCAGATAAAGACTTCACTAAAAAGGAGAATTATAGTCTAAAATCCCTGATAAAGATGGATGCAAAATTTCTCAACAAGATACCAGCAAATCAAATTCAACAGTATATTAAAAGAATTATTCACCATGATCAAGTGGGATTCATTCCTGGGCTGCAGAGCTGGTTCAATATTTGCAAATCAATCAACATGATACACCACATTAATAGAAGAAAGGGTGAGAACCATAGGATCCTGTCAACAAATGCAGAAAAAGCATTTGACAAAATACAGCATCCCTTTCTTAATAAAAACCCTCAAGAAAGTAGGGATAGAAGGAACATACCTTAATGTCATAAAAGCCATATACGAAAGGCCCACAGCTATATCATCCTCAATGGGGAAAAACTGAGAGCTTTTCCCCTGAGATCAGGATCACGACAGGGATGTCCACTTGCATCAGTGTTTGTTTAACATGGTGTTGGTAGTCCTAGCCTCAGCAATCAGACAACCCAAAGAAATAAAAGGCCTCCAAAACTGGCAAAGAAATCACACTTTCATTCTCTCCAGATGACATGATACTCTACATGGAAAACCCGAAAGATTCCACCCCAAAATTGCTAGAACTGATACATGAATTCAGCAGAATTGCAGGATATAAAATATACAGAAATTGACTGCATTTCTATACACCAATAATGAAGCAACAGAAAGAGATTCAAGGAATTGATTCCATTTACAATTGCACCAAGAACCATAAAATACCTAGGAATAAACCTAACCAAAGATGCAAAAGATATGTATGCTGAAAACTATAGAAAGCTTATGAAGGAAAATGAAGGAGACACAAAGAAATGGAAAAACATTCCATGTAAATGGATTGGAAGAACAAATATTGTTAAAATGTCAATACTATCCAAATCAATCTATATATTCAATGCAGTCCCTATCAAAATAACATCAGCATTCTTCACAGAACTAGAACAAACAATCCTAAAATTTGTATGGAACCACAAAGGACCCCGAGTAGCCAAAGTAATATTGAAACAGAAAACCAAAGCTGGAGGCATCACAATCCCAGGCTTTAGCCTGTATTACAAACTGTAATTATCAAGGAAATATGGTATTGGCATAAAAACAGACACATAGACCAGTGGAATAGAATACAGAACCCAGACACGGACCCACTAATATATGGTCAACTAATTTTCAACAAAGCAGGAAAATATATCCAATGGAAAAAAGACAGTCTCTTTAACAAATGGTGCTGAGAGAACTAGACAGTAAGATGCAGAAGAATGAAACTAGACTACTTTCTTACACCATACACAAAAATAAATTCAAAATAGATGAAAGACCTAAATGTGAGACAGGAAACCATCAAAATCCTAGAGGAGAAAACAGGCAGCAACCTCTTTGACCTCGGCTACACCAACTTCTTACTTGACATGTCTCTGGAGGCAAGGGAAACAAAAGCAAAAATGAAGTATTGGGACCTCATCAAGATAAAAAGCTTCTGCACAGCAAAGGAAAAAATCAGCAAAACTAAAAGACAACCCATGGAATGGGAGAAGATATCTGCAAATGACACATCAGATACAGGATTAGTATCAAAAACCTATAAAGAACTTATCAAACTCAACACCTGAAACACCATCCAGTGAAGAAATGGGCAGAAGACATGAATAGACATTTTTCTGAAGAAGACATCCAGATTGCAGAAAGACACATGAAAAGATGGTCAACATTGCTCATCACCAGGGAAATACAAATCAAAACCACATTTAAATACCCCCTCACGCCAGAGTGGCTAAAATTAACAACTCCAGAAACAACAGATGTTGGTGAGGATGTGGAGAAAGGGGAACCCTCTTGCACTGCTGGTGGGAATGCAAACTGGGAAACAGTGTGGAGGTTCCTCAAAAAAACAAAAAATAGAATTACCCCATGATGAAGAAATTGCACCACTAGGAATTTATCCAGAGGATACAGGAGCGCTGATTCAAAACGGCACAAGCACCCCAGTGTTTATAGTAGCGCTATCAACAATAACCAAATTAAGGAAAGAGCCCAATGCCCATCAACTGATGAAGGGATAAAGAAGATGTGGTATATATACACAATGGAGTACTATTCGGAGATGAATTTTTGCTATTTCCAACTACATGGATGGAACTGGAGGGTATTATGCTAAGTGAAGTAAACCAGTCGTAGAAAGACGGATATCATATGTTTTCATTCATAAGTGGAATTTGAGAAACTTAACAGATGACCATAGGGGAAGGGAAGGAAAAATAAGATACAAGCAGGGAGGGACACAAACCATAAGAGACTGTTAAATACAGAGAACTAAGGGTTGATGGGGGCACAGGTTGGGTGGGTGGGAAAAATGGGTGATGGGCATTGAGGAGGGCACTTGTTGGGATGAGCACTGGGTGTTGTGTGTAAGTGATGAATCACAAGAATCTACTCCTGAAGCCAAGACTACACCGTATGTTAGCTAACTTAATAAAAAAAAAAAAAAAGACAGGTTTCAAATGAAATCATTCCTTAAGGGTTTCCTGTATTTCTCTTATTTCCCACATAATTTATGACCACATTAAATATGCTTTAAAAAGTTAAACTTATACAAAAATATAATTACCATCTGAGTAGGGTCTCAGCGAATTAATAAGTATCTTTAACTCTCATAAAGTTGCAAAGTAAAACTTTATTATTTTTTCACATTGATCCATTCCATAGTCAACCATAAAAGTAAACTTAGAGGACTGAAACATGGAAAAATCTAACAAGTGTCAAAATATCATGGTATTTCATCTAACACAACATTTATTACATGTTTACTGTGTTTGGCACCAGGGATGTAGAAAGCAATAAAATGTGGTCCATGCCCTTATAGGGGCTTATAGACTAACAGAAGACATATATAAATAAATAAGTGCAATAAATAATAACTCAGGTGCTGGTTTCCAGCTGGGTGAGATATGTTTTTAAAAAATCTCTGCATTACCAATTGAGAAAAAAATCTCTACGTTACTAACACACACACACACACACACACACACACACACACACACACACACACAGTCTTATGGAAGAAAGGAAAAATAAAAGAATCTCCAAGTTATCACTTTTCATTTTATCAATCACCTCTCAAACCATCTCTTTCCAAAGTCCTCCACTCTATCATACTCGTGATACTTAAGAATCAATACAGAAATAGGTTATTTAACCACATCTTACTATCAGCCAGTACCACAATAACTTTTGCTAGAATGATACTCTCAGCTTTATCTTGCATTCTTTTTCCCTGCCACTTTAAATAAGGACAAATTAATGTTGCTTCTGTAGGAGTTTGTCCATTCCATTAACAGCTAAGACAAATTATAAAAGAGCACTCTACACGGGAGATACAGGCTTCCAGTTATGGAATTAGTAAGTCACTGGAATAAAGGAACAGCACAGGGAATATAATCAATGATACTGTAATAGTGCTGTATGCTGACAGATGGTAGCTACACTTGTGGTGAGCATAGCATAACATATAGAGAAGTTGAATCACTGTTTTGAAAATGATGTAATGTTGTATGTCAACTATACTCAAAAAAATGTAAAACATATAAAGAACACTCTATAAACAATGGGGTAGAAACACTGATGTAAGAATGACATTTTACAAATGATGCTAAAATTATCCTTTCAGAAATACATGAAATTTAAATACTAAAATAAGTGCATATAGAACATACTTTTTAGGCTTCAGTTTTTCTATAAAAGAATCTTCTTTAATACATCCATCTTCTGGGTAGTATCCTTGTCTCATATTTATAGTTGTAGCAACCTTAGGACAAGAATAAAAACAAAGTCATTCAACAAATTCTGTTTATCTGGAATTCAAACAACTAGTGTGCCATTCATAGATAAAGTTGATAATCTTAAAGATTCTCTTTAAATCAAAGAAAAAAACTGTTCATGTATGATGCTTTTACCCTATTTTAATATTTGAAGAAATCTAATTTTGGCAACTATTAATTAAACAGAACATTAATTAAAATGCTTAATTCTACCACAATTCTAAAGGAAATAGCTGTAATGATACTTTTAAAATCTACTCTAAAATATTCACAATGACATCTCAAGTTATGTTCAAACTCTACAATTATACTTAAGAATAAATTTAGTAAGAAAAAAGTAAGTTCTAAGAAAAGAAAATGAATTTATTGGGGATCGTAAAACAAGAACAGAATAAATGAATAATGTCCAGCTCCTGGAGACAAAGATTTAATATCCTTAAATATATCTAATATAAAATTAATACAATTCTACAGTTCATATGGAAAATATATTATGTGAGAATTACAAAAATTTCAACATATCATTCAGCAGAGATTTATTTATCCCACCAGATAATAAAGCTAATGTAATTAAAATGCTAAGGTACTGGCACAATAAATGAGTAGAATAGAGCCTTGAAACAGATCCATATATATATGGAAACTTAATACAGAATACAAGGGGCATTTCAATTAAAAAGAGGAAGGAGGGGTGCCTGAGTGGCTCAGTCGGTTAAGCATCCAACTTTGGCTCAGGTCATGATCTCAGTCTGTGAGTTCAAGCCCACATCAGGCTCTGTGCTGACAGCTCGGAACCTAGAGCTTGCTTCAGATTCTGTGTCTCCCTCTCTCTGACCCTCCCCCATTCATGCTCTGTCTCTGTCTCAAAAATAAACATTAAAAACTAAAAAATAAATAAAAAGAGGAAGGATTATTCAACAAGTAGTGTGAGAAAGTCAGCTAATCATTTTGAAGAATGATGTTATACACCCACCTAACATCACCTATTATAAAATATTTAGATATGTATCATAAAATTAAATGAGCATACATAATACATATATAACTCTGAAATAGAAAGGTCTAATTAAAACCCAGACCATTAAAGAGGAGGAAAACAAGTAAAAGAAACATTTCTGAAAGGCTAAATGTAATAAAAAGTGAAAGACTGGTAGAAAATAGTTAAGATATACAGAATAAGATATTAATATCCCTATCACATGAACTCTTCTTACAAGTTAGGGAAAAAAAACAATTCAAAAGGGAAATATCCAAAGTATATTTCAGGATCTATTAAAGATTCTCCCAAAAGGGAAGCTTGAAGTCAACATATGAGGGTGCTCTATTTCACTAGTAGTCAGGGAATTACAGTTTAAAGTAAGAAAATAACTACTTCTCGCCCATCAAAATGCCAAACATTAAAGTAAATATGACAAATTCAAACATTAATTTGTTTTGGAGTTAGAAATTAACAGAACTGGCTCAGAATTTTTTGGGGAGGGGTGGTTTTGAAGAATTATATACAGATATAGTGAAAAATTGGGGTGCCTGGGTAACTCAGTTGGTTAAGCATCTGACTTCAGCTCAGGTCATGATCTCGCAGTTCATGGGTTCAAGCCCTGCGTGGGGCTCTGCACTGACAGTTCAGAGCCTGGAGCCTGCTTCAGATTCTCTGTCTCTCTCTCTGCCCCCTCCCCCTGCTCACACTCTGTCTCTCTCTCAAAAACAAATAAATATTAAAAAAATTACAGAACTTATGTACAATGGTTTGTTACATAGCCATTAAAAGTAATTGCAGGATATCGGCCAATGTTCAAAAGCCAGCTAAGGTCTATAAATTAGCTATACTCATTGTTTGCTATTAAAATTTTTTTAATGTTTTATTTATTTTTGAGAGAGAGAAAGAGTGACTGAGCAAGCAAGTGAGGGGCAGAGAGAGAGGGAGACACAGAATCCTAAGCAGGTTCCAGGCTCTGGGCTGTCAGCACAGAGCCCTACACAGGGCTTGAACTCAGGAGCTGTGAGATCAGACCTCAGCCTAAGTCAGACACTTAAAACGACTGAGCCACCCAGGCGGCCCCAACTGTTTGCTATTAAAGGGGAACTCAATTTTTTTTTTAATGTTTTGTTTATTTTTGAGACAGAGAGAGACAGAGCATGAGCAGGGGAGGGGCAGAGAGAGAGGGAGACACAGAATCTGAAGCAATTCCAGGCTCTGAGCTGTCAGCACAAAGCCTGACGCGGGGCTTGAACGTCAGCTCGAGAGAAAGAGAGAGAAAGAGAGAGAAAGAGAGAGAAAGAGAGAGAAAGAGAGAGAAAGAGAGAGAGAAATATTCCAAGCAGGCTCTTTGCTATCAGCTTGGGGCTCCATCTCATGAACCGTGAAATCATGACCTAAGCCAAAATCAAGAATTGAACACTGAACCAACTGAGCCACCCAGGCATCCTGAAAAAGTGTTACTATTAACACAACACATTGGACTGAAAGTTATTTTTTGAGAATATCCCACCCCCAAACTGGCAGCTAAAACCTTAATTTCTATATGCCTATTCACTTATCCCCCTTTGGTTTAGCATTTCACAGTTAAGAGATTAATGTTACTATCAACAGATTTGAGAGGACACCTCTTCCAGAAAATTTAAGAAAATATTAAATACAACTGACCTAAAAGATTTCAAAATTGTATACAGATTCTTAACTTGTTATATAAAACAGGTTCTCTCCCCGACCCTCACAGCTTGTCATTTTTAAAAAAATTATGTAATTAGAGGGGCGCCTGGGTGGCTCAGTGGGTTAAGCGTCCGACTTCGGCTCAGGTCATGATCTCCCGGTTCGTGAGTTCAAGCCCCGCATCAGGCTCTCTGCTGACAGCTCAGAACCTGGAGCCTGTTTCAGATTCTGTGTCTCCCTCTCTGTCTCTGCCCCTCCCCCGTTCATGCTCTGTCTCTCTCTGTCTCAAAAATAAATAAACGTTAAAAAAAATAAAATAAAATAAAAATTATGTAATTATCACTGTTTTTTTTTTTTTTAGTTTCAAGTTTTTAGATTCCAGTTAGTTAAAACAGTGTTAATATTGGCCTCAGGTGTAGAATTTAGTGATTTATCACTTACATATTATACTCAGTACCCATCACCCATTTAAACCGTCCCCCTACCCACCTCCCCTCCAGCAACCCTCAGTTTGCTATTTGTGGTGAGTTTTTTGCTTGTTTTTGCTGCCTGTAAATGAAACAGTGCAGTCAAATTTAGCCAGTATTTCTTTTATGGTTTCTGCTTTCAGTGATAGGTTTTAACAAGGCTTCCCCATCCAAGATTATGCAATTATCTGTGCTTTCTTTTAGTTTAAATGTTTAATTTGCATGTTAACATTTTTAATCCACATGGGACTGGTAATAGATAGTAATTATCTATTGATTAGAAAACTTATCCTTCCCTTCTCACACGGTATATTTTTGGACTCTGGTCCAATAGATCAATACAATGTCAGTATTTCTGGAATGATACCTAAGTATGATCTTATGAACAAAATCTGCCATCTTGCTGTGCAAAATGTAGAATGCTTATGAAGTAACCATTAATATCAATCAAAAGCAAAGAACCAATGTTATCAAAAACCATACAACTATGAAAGATAAAGACTGGTAGATAGGGGTGCCTGGGTGGCTCAGTCAGCTGAGTGTCCAACTCTTGATTTTGGCTCAGGTCATGATCCCAGGGTCATGGGACTGAGCCCCACATTGGGGCTGAGTGTGGAGTTTGCTTAAGATTCTTTCTCCCTCTGCCCCTCTCCCCCACTCCTTCTCTCTCTCTTAAAAAAAAAAATACCGGTAGATAAATTCATGTTTACCCAAACTCAGAAATAAGAACACAAGTATATCTATTAATCCGGAATAGAATCATTTTAGGCTTAAACACCTAGGCCTTCAACATTAAAGATAAATCATAAATATAAACTTAATGTGAACATAAGTATTTAAATCTTACTTTTTAGAAAAGAGCATGTAATATAAAAATAATAAACTACATTATAGACTACTCAAACAGTCTATAAATTCAGTCTTTTTACTAATTTAAACTAGTTCATTCTCCTATTCAAAATAAATATTAGATATAAGCAAAAATCTAAATTTTAAAAACTAATAAAAGAGTGGTAACAGGGCACCTGGATGGCTCAGTTAAGCGTCCGACTTTGGCTCAGGTCATGATCTCACAGTTTGTGAGTTTGAGCCCTGTGTCCAGCTCTGTGCTGACAGCTTGGAGCCTGGAGCCTGCTTTGGATTCTGTGTCTCCCTCTCTTTCTACCCTCCTCTGCTCATTTTTTTCTCTCTCTCTCTCAAAAATTAAAAAAGAGTGGTAACAATTTCAGGAAGGTTTCTTGAAGGGACTCCCTTAAATAAGGATCAGCTTTAGCGCATGTGAAGAATCTGATTATAGTCTCTTGTCAATTCCCTGGGCTAAAAGCACAAGAGGAGAAAGGGGAAGGATGAAACAGATCTCCTGAAGTAAGAGTCAGAACTAGTTAAAATGATACAAAATAGATTTATCATAACCATAAAATCAAAACTAGCATTTGTAAATGTACCATAAACATTCATGTAAATGTTATTCAAAATAATACAAGTATAATGATTTAAGACACTAAGCATGAAATCATTTGCCAAAAAAGGGAAAGGTTACTGTTCTAATAAATGTCTCTGTTTTTTTGAGTATTATAACAGGATGGATATAAGCAGAGACAGTTCCAGTTGTCTGTTTATTCCCTTTCCCACCACAAGACTGAATCTGTCAGGGATCTTCCATTACAACCACAGGAACTAGGCTCCCCTTTAACTATGTAGTGAAGCCACATCTGAGGAACCCAACGTCAAAAAAAGGACAGGAGAAAGGAATTTCCCACAATAAAGGCCATAATTTGTAAAGTATGTAATTCCAAAATAGACATCTTTTAATATGTAAATGTTTCCATTATAATTCAAACCTTCACAAATTTACATATATGTATGTTTTTGTTTTTTTTTTTTTACCATGTTTAACCTACAAACCAATTAATCCACACCTAAATGATCATGGGTTGATTATAACACTTATTTCAATGGTCTTCAAGCTTGTAGAGAACTTTTACATAACTCAAATTTCACTTGCAATCCTATAAGAAAAGTAGGTATTATTTCCACCTCATGAATGAGGAAACTCAGGCTTTGTGTGACAGAACTATGACTGCATTCCAGATCTTCAGCTTCTATCTTGTTTGTCTCACTGACAGAAAACAATGGCTACAAATCCTCATCATCTGATATCTCAAGTGGAACATTAAGAATTTAGAGATTAAAGGGTGCCTGGGTGGCTCAGTTGATTAAGTGTCTGACTTTGGCTCAGGTCATGATTTCAAGATTCATGAGTTCAAGCCCTGCATCATGACCACTCTGACCTTGTAGAACCTGCTTGAGATTCTCTCTCTCCCTCTCTCTCTCTGCACCCCACTCCCATGCTTTCCTTCTCAAAATAAGTAAACCTAAAAAAAAGAAAAAGAATTTACAGATTAAAAGACAATTTTCCAGGGACATACTATATAAATTGAACTACATTTGTATTTGTAGCAAATGCAAAGGATGTTCAT
Source organism: Panthera onca (assembly GCF_046562875.1). Classification (NCBI taxonomy): domain Eukaryota; kingdom Metazoa; phylum Chordata; class Mammalia; order Carnivora; family Felidae; genus Panthera; species Panthera onca. Next base: position 240,198,483 of record NC_138339.1, read on the forward strand.
TAAATTTTACTTTATTATGGGTCTATAGATTTTAATCCTAGTGCAACTGTACTTTTTTAGTGCCTGTGAAGTTAACTTGAGGCTACTGTTTTGTTTCTCTTTTTAAACTATGGCATCTCTACAAATATAAATTCGATGACACACAAAGTTTCAGGGTCAGGGAGAGTTCAAAATTTCCTTGCATGCTATTGGCGTGGTAAAGAAAGGTAGAGACTTGAAAGGAATATATGTCACTAAAAATAAGTAAAAAGACCATATACAAAAATAAATTCAAGATGGATGAAAGACCTAAATGTGAGACAGGAAACCATCAAAATCCTAGAGGACAACACAGGCAGTAACCTCTTTGACCTTGGCCACAGCAACTTTTTACCAGATACGTCGCCAGAGGCGAGGGAAACAAAAGCAAAAATAAACTATTGGGACTTCATCAAAATAAAAAGCTTTTGCACAGTGAAGGCAACAATCTACAAAACTAAAAGGCAGCCTACAGAATAGGAAAAGATATTTGCAAATGACATATCTGATAAAGGGTTAGTATCCAAAATTGGTAAAGAACTTACCAAACTCAACATCCAAAAAACAAACAATCCAGCTAAGAAATGGGCAGAAGACATGAATAGACATTTCCAAAAAAGACATCCAGATGGCTAACAGACACATGGAGAGATGCTCAACATCACTCATCATCAGGGAAATATATCAAAACCATAATGAGATACCACCACACACCTGTCAGAATGGGTAAAATTAACAACACAAGAAACAACAGGTGTTGGCAAGGATGCAGAGAAAGGGGAACACTCTTGGACTGTTGGTGTGACTGCAAACGGGTACAGTCGCTCTGGAGAACAGTATAGAGGTTCCTCAAAAAGTTAAAAAGAGAACTACCCTAAGATCCAAAAATTGTACTACTAGGTATTTACCCAAAGGACACAAAAATACAGATTTGAAGGGGGACACGCACCCCTATGTTTACAGCATCATGATTAACAATAGCCAAGCTATGGAGAGAGCCCAAATGTCCGTTAACTGATGAATGGATAAAGATGATGTGGTGTGTGTGCGTGTGTGTTAAAAGATATTCTTATGGAATATCACTCAGTCATCAAAAAGAATGAAATCTTGCCATATGCAATGACACAGACTGAGCTACATGCATGATGCTAAGTGAAATAAGTTAATCAGAGAAGATAAATACCACATGATTTCACTCATATGTGGAACTTAAGAAACAGAACAGGTGAACATATGGGATGGGGGAAAAGAGAGAGAGAAACAAACCATGAGAGACTCTTAGAGAACTGATGGTTGATGGAGGGAGGTGGGTGGGGGAAGGGCCAGATGAGGGATGGGTATTAGGGAGGGCACTTGTTATGATGAGCACTGGGTGTTGTATGTAATTGATGAATCACCGGATTCTACTCCTGAAACCAATATTAACTGTATGTTAACTAAAAGTTAAATAAAAATTTGAAAAAATAAACAAAAATGATCATTGGAAACGGTAAAAATTAGGATAAACGTAAAAAATAAATAAAAATACAGGTGCCTGAGTGGCTTAGTCGGTTAAGCGTCCGACTTCGGCTCAGGTCATGATCTCACAGTTCGTGGGTTCAAGCCCCCACATTGAGCTCTGTGCTAATATCTCTGAGCTCGGAGCCTGGAGCCTGCTTTGGATTCTGTGTCTCCCTCTCTCTCTGCCCCTCCTCCAATCATGCTCTGTCTCTCTCTGTCTCAAAAATGAATAGACATTAAAAATAATGTAAAAAAATAAATGAAAATAATTAAAAAGAGGCAATTTTCCACAGAAGTCTCCAAAGGGGTGCCTGGGTAGCTCAGTCAGTTAAGCATCTGACCCTTGATTTCAGGTCAGGTCATGATCCCAGGATCATGGGACTGAGCCTGTATTGGGCTCCATGCTGTGTGTGAAGTCTACTTAAGATATTCTCTCTCTCTCCCTCTCCCTCCCTCTGTCCCTCTCCCCTGCTTGCACACTTGCTCTCTCTAAAATTTAAAAACTTATTTTTAAAAAGAGTCAAAATATATAGGCTGATGAATGTAGAACTTTAACTTTGTATTTTCTTGAATGTTCTTAGCAATTATAAAACGAATCAAAAAAGCTTTATCTTTTGTTAAGCTGCTTTAAGACTCAGCAGCAAAAATTCAAAATTTCAGGTTCCAACTAGAAGTATGTTTTCTCTAACGTTTTTACCTTCAACAGTAGGTTATAATATACTGACTATGAAAGATGATAAAACTTACCTCACAATCAGGACATATAATTGTGTTGTATTCTTCAGTTATTAACAAGCACAGTTCACAAAAAGCATGTCCACATTGAAGTTCATGGTGGTGACCTATGAAATGAAATTCTGCTGTGAATTAAACTGTCTATAGTTTGTTAGCATTGAATGTGCAGCATTAATCAGAGGGAAAAGTTAAAAGAGGGACTCTTACATGGGAAGAGATATCAAGTTTCATTAGAAATGCAGGACCTGTTAAACAAAATTCAGTAGAAGCTATTAAGTCTGAAGGAGGGAAAAAGTCAAATTGAAAGCCAAGCAGGGCTATGTAATATTGTTTGCATTAATTTAGTTTCTGGTACCGATACTACTTCGAATTCACCGTATATAATCATACAAAATGTTCTGACATACTTCATTTGATCCTTGTACATATCACAGCCAAGTAGGCTTAGGAAGGTTACATTCAACTTAGAAATGGATAAACCTTTTGGTGATGTGGCTAAATGGTATAATCCAGACTCCAGCCTAGTTCTGTATCCAAGTCCAATACTCTTTCTATTTGTTCCCATTGCCTCTAATTTATATTTCCAATCATGTGAAGGGAACAGGGAGGGCAGATATGAGACATTGGCAAGACCTCTCTCTTACAATGACCTAAGATACTTGACAGAAGCCAGATGCTACTACTGTCACACATACATGATCCACATAATTTCACAAACCTAGCATTTATGAGGGGAAATATCATAATCCTGAGTGAAAGCCTAATATCAAGATTTTAATGCTGTCAATAGAATTTAAAGCTTATCATAGTAAACATATTTGTTTTAGCTATGTAACTTCAAAAAGTTGTCATTTTAAAACACTTTGTAAGAAAAAAAGGAAAAGCACTAGATAAAATCAGTTATACTTTATTGCCAAAAGACAGTGTTCTTGCTGATTTATAAGAATTACATCCTTTTGATAAAAAAGCTTTAGTTTGCAAGCCAAGTGAAATATCTGAAACTTGTTTATGACCAAGCTAAATTTTACAGCTCTATTTAAATTTCAGAGATAATATTGCCAAATAAATCAAAACTGTTTAACTGTTCTATCCTTATACAATTTCTGATATTGTACCAGTCTAATCTGTGATACATCATAGCTTACAAAGCACTTCCACAATTTTATATGCCTAAATACCACCTAGTATTTCTGAGCATTGTAATACAAACATATGGAAGCATGAGTGATTTTAAAAGGTCATGTTCGTAAACTTTATCTGGTGATGCTTATCTGATTCAAACAATGGAGATTTTCTATGCGACAGCTGTGATAAAAAGAGTAGGAGAAACTTGGCTCCCCACCTTAAAACACAACTAACCAACTTTTTCTACAAAGGTTCACTCACATCTCTCAAATGGAGCCCATCTCGGAGGGACTGAGAAAATGAACGATTTTCACTATGAAAGTATAAATGTTAAGGAGTCATTGGAGTGGTAATAAGACTTTTCAGCAACTGCAGTTTGAAATTCAACAACTCCTGCCAGAGACAGCACTCTAAGGCATTTTAAATTACATTAAAGTAACCTGAAAGTGTTTTCACTGGAGCAGATTCTAAATCCATAGGAGTGCAGTGGATTTCCCCCCTTGATGTACAAAGGAAAAACACAAGATGCACCAAAAGAGTGAATTGTTTCCCAAACAATGCCTTAAGCCAAACTGAGCGATAACGCTTCCCTCCCAATGACAAATACCTGTTTTCTAATCCTGGAACATTTTAAAGTGGTCTACTCGTTACTCCTCCTGCAACAAAATCTACACAAGCAAATCAAATTGGGTTACTTCTTGATCACAAGACAATGGGCTAAATTTTTACATCTACCCTTTCATGAATCTGTGAACCCGGGGGAGTTTTTGAACTAACGCTCAAGAGAGCTCACGCACCATTCCCTAATAGAATCAGTGAAAAAGGGAGAGAAGCAGGTGCCAAGCGGAGAAAGCTTCGGAGAGGTACGGAGCCACCCTGACCACAGGGGACGTCTCTGCTGCCCCGAGGGTGGGCTGCAGACACGCAGGGAGGCCGGTGCCACAGTTCTCCAGGTCCACCTTGCTGTAACTGAGCAGCGCCCCACACTGCCAGCCCACTCGGCTCCCAGCCCTCGGGACAGGCCTTGCTCTCCGTCTCCAGGCCCAGCAGCCTGACTGGGACAGAGCCTATGGAGGACAGATGGCCACGGCGGGGCTGGGCCCCACGGGCGTCTCCTCACCAGAAACTCGGGACTCCCTTCTTCCACACTGAGTGCACTGAATCTCGGCAGCGCCCCACGGCCGACTCTTCCTCCCCATCTGCCGACAGGCAGACAGGCTGAAACAAGCCGTCGAAGGTACTACCGCCATGGCGGCCTCCTTCGGGATCCCAGGACGGGTACCACGTGCCAGTCCCGGCGTCCCTTGCGGCAGCGACCAATCCTCAGGGCAGGCGGCTCCTGATAGCCAATCAAAGAGTTTAGCCCGCCTTCTCAGCTTGCCACGCTGGGGCGTCCGGAATTCCAGGTGCGGGGGTGGCTGTTTTCGGCTTGGACTTGGGCAGGTCCAGTCTGAGGAAGGAGGCCACCGGCGGTCAGGGAAGGACCACTTGCTTTCAGCTTTTTACCTAAAGCACACTCCCGTAGCACTGTTACTGCATTCAAATTCAGATTTCGCGTATTATTACTTACATTGTTGTCGACTTTGCAGGTAGAAAACAATCTTTTGTATTGAAGTCATCCTTCTTCCCTCAATATATTAGGGCTAGAGGCCCTAAACCTGTGTGCTGGAAATGTGGGGGCTTGACTAATAGTAGCCTTAGTGGAGAACCTATCAGTATCTACCGGTGGGGAGATTCCGTTAACAATTTCAAACTAAAGTCTGGTCATCGTTAATAGTTGTTAATGGTATACAAGGCACTGCTGGGAGCAGTTGGGGATGCTAAGCATTTGTAAACTAACAGGTTCCTGCTTGGGAGGTATGTAGCCCTCTACCTCTAAAACGGTAACTTCTGCTGGGGTGGCTTGTGTTAAGTGCCAGAGGAGATTAGAGACAATAAGAATTACCGCATTCTGAAGAGATGATGTCTAGCCTTCCTAGAGGATATAGGGGTTTACATTAGACCTTAAAACCTGGGTATGACTTTAAGGAGTAAACAGGACATCAGGCATTCCAGAGAGAAAGAATGGCTTAAGCAAAGGAAAGTGGGAGATGCAGTGGCCTCTCTGGAATTTAATTTGTAGGCCATTAAGTCAGAGCATTAATTTCCTTAAAGTGAGCTTTTTGGGGAAGGTATATCGGGGTAGAATTTTGGGGAGTCTTCAATATTGGACTAAGGAGTTTGGACTTTACCTTTCAAGCAGTAGAGTGCTAGTGAAGTTGTAAGAGCAAGGGCTAAAGTAATTTGGTAGCAATGGGCCAGGTATATTGTGGAGGAAACATCTAGAGATGGCAGAGTGCCTTCAGAGGGTAAGAATAACTGCCTGCATATATTCCTTTTTTTCTCCTCTATTAAAAAAATAGAAACAAATATTATGTTCAGACATTTATCTCTTTGAATATTATTTCTCCCTTGTTATTTTTTCTGGAGCTCCTGTTAGACAGTAAATAGGGCCTTTTCATTCTATACCTTTCTTAACTTCGCTTTCATATTTTCCATTTCTTTATCTCTCTGTGCTGCATTCTGGGAATTTTTTTCAGATATCTATCCCTGTTAATCAATTCTGTCTTCAGCCGTACATAATCTGCTATTTAACATGACCACTGAGTTTTAAATTTTCAGTGACTATTTTATTCAATTCTGGATATTCTCTTTTTTTTTTAATTTCAAATTTTGCCTGATCTTTTTTGGAGAGAATTATGTTCCTTTCTCATGTTTTTTATTCCATCTTTTATTACTTTAATATTTTAAGCACACTTATTTTGTTATATAACCCCAACATTCCTTTTTCTGATATTCTTCAGAGGTATAAATATGCAATTTCTTATTTTTACCAATCCTCATTCGTGGTGATTTGTTTCCTCATATGTTTTGTAATTTTGGATTTTAAGCTCAGGTTTGAAAATGTTTATCTGTGGGAATCTTGTAAGGCCTGTATTAAGGATACATTTCCCCAGATTTCATTTTTGCTTCCTTTAGGCACCTCAATGCATGATGAATCTAGGAGCACTTTAATTTAATGTCTTGGCTTGTGTTTTGATAGGCTACCCTGATAGCATATTTCAAATCCCAAGCCTACCTGAAAGCATATATATATATTCTAGGTAACGGGGGAGATATTTTCCCCACCTAAAGGTATACAAGATAACCAGAATTCTTTACCTTTTAGCCTACCTGTTCACTCCTGCCATCAGTGTGTGAACCTAACCTACCATGCAAAAGCTTGGATTAGCAGCTGTTTTATTTATTTATTTTTTGCCAATTCAATGCCTGTGCCACGATATCTCCTTGTGGCCTTACTTACCTTTCTCTAATGACTAATGAGTTTTCATGTTTATTATTCATTTAGACTTTCATATTCTTTTTTTGCCTTCTGGGTTGTTTGTCTCTTGACTGATTTATAGCAATTCTTTATTCTAGATTCCATTGCAAATATCCTTTCCTAGGCTATGATTTGTTTTGGGGTGTGTGTGTGTGTGTGTGTGTGTTTTACTTTATGATATCTCTTATTGTCCAAAAGTGTTGTATTTTACTATGGAATTTTCTTTAAGATTTGCAATTTGTGAATATTGTTTTAAAATCTTTCCCCAAGCTAAATATTCATTGTATTTATTATCTTCTAGAAGCTTTATTACCTTCTCTTCTATTTTAAAATTCAGCTTTGTTGTCATTGGTATTTGCATAGGAGTGGGAGAAAGTGAGGTGCAAAGGAAATATCAGAACCCAGTAATTTAGTTGGGCAGGGTCTTGAACCTTGATTTACTCATTACATATGTGTCTCTATGTATACACCATTGGTGTAGTGCCATCTCAGAACACAGATACAGAGATAGATATTCCACATTTTATTATGACTTTTAAAAGTATCAAGTATATTTTAACCTTGGTTCTACTTTCGTTTCAATAAAACAGTGGATTTAACATTTATAAAAATTTTATTATTATTTTTAGTATGATATTTATTGTAAATTTGGTTTCCATACAACATCCAGTGCTCATCCCAACAGGTGCCCTCCTCAATGCCCATCACCCACTTTCCCCTCCCTCCTAACCCCCATCAACCCTCAGTTTATTCTCAGTTTGTAAGAGTCTCTTATGGTTTGGCTCCCTCCCTCTCTAACTTTTTTCCCCTCCCCTCCCCCATGGTCTTCTGTTAAGTTTCTCAGGATCCACATAAGAGTGAAAACATATGGTATCTGTCTTTCTCTGTAGGACTTTGTTCACTTAGCATAACACTCTCCAGTTCCATACACGTTGCTACAAAAGGCCATATTTCATTCCTTCTCATTGCCAAGCAGTATTCCATTGTATATATAAACCTAACTTCTTTATCCATTCATCGGATGATGGACATTTAGGCTCTTTCCAGAATTTGGCTATTGTTGAAAGTGCTGCTATAAACATTGGGGTACAAGTGCCCCTATGCATCAGCACTCCTGTATCCCTAGGGAAAATTCCTAGCAGTGCTATTGCTGGGTCATATGGTAAATCTATTTTTAATTTTTTGAGGAACCTCCACACTGTTTTCCAGAGCGGCTGCACCAGTTTGCATTCCCACCAACAGTGCAAGAGGGTTCCCTTTTCTCCACATCCTCGCCAGCATCTGTAGTCTCCTGATTTGTTCATTTTAGCCACTCTGACTGGCGTGAGGTGGTATCTCAGTGTGGTTTTGATTTGTATTTCCCTGATGAGGAGTGACGTTGAGCATCTTTTCATGTGCCTGTTGGCCATCTGGATGTCTTCTTTAGAGAAGTGGCTATTCATGTTTTCTGCCCATTTCTTCACTGGATTATTTGTTTTTCGGGTGTGGAGTTTGGTGAGCTCTTCATAGATTTTAGATACTAGCCCTTTGTCCGATATGTCATTTGCAAATGTCTTTTCCCATTCCGTTGGTTGCCTTTTAGTTTTGTTGATTGTTTCCTTTGCAGTGCAGAAGCTTTTTATCTTCGTGAGGTCCCAATGGTTCATTTTTGCTTTTAATTCCCTTGCCTTTGGAGATGTGTCAAGTAAGAAATTGCTGCGGCTACAGTCAGAGAGGTTTGTTCCCGCTTTCTCCTCTAGGGTTCTAATGGTTTCCTGTCTCACATTCAGGTCCCTTTATGCATTTTGAGTTTATTTTTATGAATGGTGTAAGAAAGTGGTCTAGTTTCATTCTTCTGCATGTTGCTGTCTAGTTCTCCCAGCACCATTTGTTACAAAGACACTCTTTTTTCCATCGGATATTCTTTCCTGCTTTGTCAAAGATAACTTGGCCATACTTTTGTAGGTCCAATTCTGGAGTCTCTATTCTATCCCATTGGTCTATGTGTCTGTTTTTGTGCCAATATGATGCTGTCTCGATGATTACAACTTTGTAGTAGAGACTACAGTCTGGGATTGTGATGCCTCCCGCTTTGGTCTTCTTCCTCAATATTACTTTGGCTATTCGGGGTCTTTTGTGGTTCCATACAAATGTTAGGATTGCTTGTTCTAGCTTCGAGAAGAATGCTGGTGCAATTTTGATTGGGATTGCATTGAATGTGTAGATAGCTTTGGGTAGTATTGACATTTTAACAATATTTATTCTTCCAATCTGTGAGCACGGAATGTTTTTCCATTTCTTTATGCCTTCTTCAATTTCCTTCATAAACTTTCTATAGTTTTCAGCATACAGATCTTTCACATCTTTGGTTAGGTTTATTCCTAGGTATTTTATGCTTCTTGGTGCAATTGTGAATGGGATCAGTTTCTTTATTTGTCTTTCTGTTGCTTCATTATTAGTGTATAAGAATGCAACTGATTTCTGTACATTGATTTTGTATCCTGCGACTTTGCTGAATTCACGTATCCGTTCTAGCAGACTTTGGGTGGAGTCTATCGGGTTTTCCATGTTTAATATCATGTCATCTGCAAAAAGTGGAAGTTCGACTTCATCTTTGCCAATTTTGATGCCTTTGATTTCCTTTTGCGTTCTGATTGCTGATGCTAGGACTTCCAACACTATGTTAAACAACAGCGGTGAGAGTGGACATCCCTGTCGTGTTCCTGATCTCAGGAGGAAACCTCTCAGTTTTTCCCCATTGAGGATGATGTCAGCTGTGGGCCTTTCATAAATGGCTTTTATGATGTTTACGTATGTTCCTTCTATCCCGACTTTCTCAAGGGGTTTTATTAAGAAAGGAATCTGAATTTTGTCAGATGCTTTTTCTGCATCGATTGGCAGGATCATATGATTCTTTCCTTTTCTTTTATTAATGTGATGTATCACATTGATTGATTTGCAAATGTTGAACCAGCCCTGTAGCCCACGAATGAGTCCCACTTGATCATGGTGAATAATTCTTTTTATATGCTGTTGAATTCGAGTTGCTAGTCTCTTGTTGAGAATGTTTGCATCCATATTCATCAGGGATATTGGCCTGTAGTTCTCTTGTTTTTTGCTGGGTCTCTGTCTGGTTTAGGAATCAAAGTAATGCTGGCTTCATAGAAGGAGTCTGGAAGTTTTCCTTCCCTGTCTATGTTTTGGAACAGTTTGAGAAGGATAGGTATTATTTCTGCTTTAAATGTCTGGTAGAATGCCCCAGGGAAGCCATCTGGTCCTGGACTCTTATTTGTTGGTAGGTTTTTGATAACTGATTCAATTTCTTCACTGGCTATGGGTCTGTTCAAGTTTTCTGTTTCTTCCTGTTTGAGTTTTGGAAGTGGGTGGGTGCTTAGGAATTTGTCCACTTCTTCCAGGTTGTCCAGTTTGTTGGCATGTAATTTTTCATAGTGTTCCCTGATAATTGCTTGTATCTCTGAGGGATTGGTTGTAATAATTCCCTTTTCATTCATGATTTTATCTGTTTGGGTCATCTCCCTTTTCTTTTTGAGAAGCCTGGCTAGAGGTCTATCAATTTTGTTTATTGTTTCAAAAAACCAACTCTTGGTTTCATTGATCTGCTCTATAGTTTTGTTTATTTCTGCTCTGATCTTTATTATTGCTCTTATTCTGCTGGATTTGGGGTGTCTTTGCTGTTCTGCTTCTAGTTCCTTTAGGTGTGCTGTTAGATTTTGTACTTGGGATTTTGCTTGTGTCTTGAGATAGGCCTGGATTGCAATGTATTTTCCTCTCAGGACTTCCTTTGCTGCATCCCAAAGCGTATGGATTGTTGTATTTTCATTTTCATTTGTTTCCATATATTTTTAAATTTCTTCTCTGATTGCCTGGTTGACCCATTCATTCTTTAGTAGGGTGTTCTTTAACCTCCATGCTTTTGGAGGTTTTCCAGACTTTTTCCTATAATTGATTTCAAGCTTCATAGCATTGTGGTCTGAAAGTGTTCCTGGTGTGATCTCAATTCTTTTATACTTATGAAGGGCTGTTTTGTGACCCAGTATGTGATCTATCCTGGAGAATGTTCCATGTGCACTCGAGAAGAAAGTATATTCTGTTGCTTTGGGATGCAGAGTTCTAAATATATCTGTCAAGTCCATCTGATCCAATGTATCATTCAGGGCCCTTGTTTCTTTACTGATCCTGTGTCTAGATGATCTATCCATTGTTGTAAGTGGGATGTTAAAGTCCCCTGCAATTACCACATTCTTATCCATAAGGTTGCTTATGTTTGTGAGTAGTTGTTTTATATATTTGGGGGCTTCCGTATTTGCCACATAGACATTTATAATTGTTAGCTCTTCCTGATGGATACTCCCTGTAATTATTTTATAGTGCCCTTCTTCATCTCTTGTTATGGCCTTTAATTTAAAGTCTAGTTTGTCTGATACAAGTATGGCTACTCCAGCCATACTACTCTTTTGACCTCCAGTAGCATGACAGATGGTTCTCCCTCCCCTCACTTTCAATCTGAAGGCGTCCTCAGATCTAAAATGAGTCTCTTGTAGACAGCAAATAGATGGGTCTTGTTTTTTAATCCATTCTGATACCCTATGTCTTTTGGTTGGAGCATTTAGTCCATTTACATTCAGTGTTATTAGTCAAAGATGTGGTTCAGAGTCGTTGTGATGTCTGTAGGTTTCATGCTTGTAGTGTTGTCTCTGGCACTTTGTGGTCCTTGCAACATTTCACTCACAGAATCCCCCTTAGGATCTCTTGTAGGACTGGTTTAGTGGTGATGAATTCCTTCAGCTTTTGTTTGTTTGGGAAGACCTTTATCTCTCCTTCTATTCTGAATGACAGACTTGCTGGAGAAAGGATTCTCGGCTGCATATTTTCTCTGTTCATCCCATTGAAGATTTCCTGCCATTCCTTTCTGGCCTGCCAAGTTTCAGTAGATAGGGCTGCTACTATTCTTATGAGTCTACCTTTGTAACTTAGAGCCTGTGTATCCCTAGCTGCTTTCTGAGTTTTCCCTTTATCCTTGTATTTCACCAGTTTCACTATGATGTGTTGTAGAGAAGACCGATTCAAGTGTACGTCTGAAGGGGGTTCTCTGTGCCTCTTGGATTTCAATGCCTTTTTCCCTTCTCAGATCAGGGAAGTTTTCAGCTATGATGTTCAAGTAAGCCCTTAGCCCCTTTCTCTCTCTTCTTCTTCCTCTTCTGGAATTCCTTTGATACGGATATTGTTCTGTTTGATTACATCACTTAGTTCTCTAAATCTCCCCTCATACTCCTGGATTTTTTTAATCTCTCTTTTTCTCAGCTTTCTGCTTTCCCATAATTTTATCTTCTAATTCACCTATTCCCTCCTCTGCCTCCTCAATCCGTGCTATGGCTGCCTCCATTTTATTTTGCACCTCATTTATAGCGTTTTTTAGCTCCTCATGACTATTTCTCAGTCCCTTGATCTCTGTAGCAATAGATTCTCTGCTGTCCTCTATGCTTTTTTCAAGTCCAGCGATTAATTTTATGACTATTATTCTAATTTCTTGTTCCATTATACTGCTTGAGTCGGTTTTGATCAATTTGTTAGCTGTTGCTACTTCCTGGAGTTTCTTTTGAGGAGAATTCTTCCGTTTCATCATTTTGCATGGTCCCTGGGGTAGCTGCAAACTGCAGGGCACTTCCCCTGTGCTGTCCAGAGTAACTTGTGTTGGTGGGCAGGGCCGCAGTCAGATCTGATGTCTGCCCCCAGCCCACCGCTGGGGCCACAGTCAGACTGGTGTGTACCTTATCTTCCCTTGTCCCAGGGGCAGGACTCACTGTGGAGTGGTGTGGTCCCTGTCTGGGCTACTTGTACACTGCCGGGCTTGTGGTGCTGCTTTGGTAGGATCTGGCCAGGGGTATATTAGCCAGGGTGGATCTGCAAGGTGCACTGGGGCGGGAGGGGCAGGCTTAGCTCACTTTGCCATGGTGGTCCCCTGCGGGAGGTAGCACCAGAAGGGAGGCAGACCCGTCGGAGGGATGGATCCACAGAAGTACAGTGTTGGGCATTTGCATGGTGCAAGCAAGTCTTGACATTTTTTCCTAGATTCTCTGAAAGTATCAGGTTGTCATTAAAATAATTTATTATACAACATTCACAGAGCCTCATACATAGTATATACTCAGTAGAAATGTAGTAAATGCTCACATGGCATCAGAACACCAGATGGCAGTAGGGAGATCTCACAAACATACCACTAACCAGCTTGACATAGCCGCAAAATGCACTAGATGGCACCCAGCCCATAACAAACAGCATTTGCAATTTGATTCCTACTTTATGCTCTGGAGGTAGTTTTCAGGTCTTCTGCCATGTTACTTCTGCCTTTTCTATCCTAAAGCATTACTGTCAGAGGTGTGCAGTGAAAAGGTATACATTGTCTTCTATGTGCGTCTGGAGGTGGCAGAATACCCACCTCTTCCAGAAAGTGACTCTAGATTTTTTTCTTAGAAATTTCAGGGTAGTGGAGCAGGAAGGACCTTTAAAGATTCCTACATACCCTTCCTCATTTGGGATGAGGAGGCCATGGCTCAGAACCACTCCGACTTCCTTGGGTAGAGTTAGAGTTCTGGTGTTCTGGTGTCTGGACCGTGCTCGTATATTTTACTACACCAATTTCGATGCCCACTTCCAGAAGACTTTACTCTGGGGACTTGTAACAGAGATGAACTGGATCAATATGAAATTTTAGATGAAAGGAGAGATGACAGTTGCTGCTCCAGGCTAGGTTTGGGGACCTTTTGTAGGGATCAGCAAATTTCAACCTGGCTATGACAAGTTAGTAGACAAGATGGGACTACAGTGTCCTTTCTTGAGAAATAGCTCCAAGAAGAGCTCTGGAGTCCTAGAAATTGGGAGAAACCTGCAGGGCCTGTGGAAATGTACACCTGTGAGCCTTCTTATAGGGCAGCAGGGTGCAAGCATCTGCCACTGTTCCTCCTATGCTCTGTTCAGGATTCCACTCATTAATTGGGAGAATTCTCCATATGCATTTGTCAGAGCAAGTGACTGCTTTCCTGACAGTTGGGTGAGGTTACATACTTCTAGCCTGAACTTAGCCAGCAGAAGTTAACTAGTGATTCCCAGACTTTGGTGTATTAAGAATCCCTTGGAGAGGTTATGGGAATGCAGAGGCCCAAGCTCTAGAGGTTCCGATTTAAGAGGTTGAGGTGAAGCTCACTGAGAGACAGATTGCCTTATATAGCTGAAGTTTCTTCTGACTACTCGGTGGTTTATGTACATTTCCCTCGTTCCATCCATTCTAAGACCTACATTCCCTGCTATCTACATCTTTTTTAATTCTTTTAGAAACATAAAGGTATAGACACTGAGGGAGAAGCAGCACCCATGTTTAGAGTGACTTTATTTGTTTATATTTGAGGCAAGTTGTTATTTTTAAGTACGCTCCATGCCCAGCAAGGAGCCCAATGTGGGGCTTGAACTCAGGACTTTGAGACCAAGACCTGAGCTGAGATCAAGAGTCAGATGCTTAACCAACTGAGCCACCCAGGCACCCTGAGGCAAGTTGTTATGATTAGAAAATCTCCAAGGGACAGTGAGCCCAAGCTTGGCTTTGCATCTACTCTGTGGTGAGGCAGATGAAGGGGACTGCATTTGCAGGTAACTTTCAATAGAAAAATACATGACCTGTTGTGACCGGCTGTAATAGTCACTGATTGTGTATGCTATGCTGTTACCTGAAAGGCGGTCCTGCCCCTGGAGCCTTTCCTCAGGAGCCCTGGCCAGAGCGGTGGGTAGGCACACACTTGCAGCTTCCGTTCTCTACCTTTCCAAACCCTCACGTGCCCATTTCTTATGGACAGTAGGCTCCCTGTCCCTCCTCTCAGATGTTATAAAAGAATGAAAACGTTTCATGCAAAGCTTGAGAAGCAGTCACTTCTCCAGTCTTGTGTTGTCTTGCTGGGTATATATGGCTGCCATTTCCTGTTGTCAATGCCATCCTCACTCTCCATACTTGAGTCAGATATGTCTTTAATGCAGTTCACAACACTGGGTATGATTCTAACACATGGTATCAGTTTTGACAGTAGCTTCAGGGAGGAAAGGAAGACACAAATGAAGGGGTATTTAAGCTCGTTGTGGTAAAGGAGGATTTGAGAACTATGGAAAAATTGCAGTGGGGGGTGTGGTGATGTAGCTTGAGTCACAATAGGGTCATGCTTACCACCCTTTTCTCACCGGGATATTTAATTCTCAGCCTCTTGTTTCCTCTCTGTGTTCCTCCTCTTATCTCCTCTAACCCCCTCACTTTTCATCTTAAAGGCAAATAAAACTCACATCAGAATTGACAGAAGTTCTTGGAAACCAATAACTCATTCCTGTGTTCACTGGCCTATGTCATTTTAGGACAAACAGTATATTAAATGTCGCAATTCATCCTTGTGTTTTTACATAAAACTGCTCTCAGATCCCCAACGCCTCCTTCAAATGGTCCCCACCGGGGCTGAACACAGGTGGTGGATTCCCACCAGCATTAAGATCTCTGTGGTTTGTGTGTACCATCCATTTTAGCTGTCAGTTATGCTCTCTTTCATTTTATTTTCTGTTATTTTAATTCCAGTATAGCTGACACAGTGTTATATTAGTTCCAAGTGTATAATATAGTGATTCAGTATTTCCGTACATCTCCTGGTGTTCATCATAAGTGCACTCCTTAACTCCCATCAACTATTTCACCCATCCCCCCACCCACCTTCCCTCTGGTAACCATCCGTTTGTTCTCTACAATTAAGAGTCTGTCTCTTGCCTTGTCTCTGTCTTTTTTTCTTTTGCTCGTTTGTTTTGTTTCTTAAATTCTACATGTGAGTGAAATTATTTGGTTTTTGTCTTTCCCTGACTTATTTTGCTTAGCATTATCTCTCTAGCTCCATCCATGTTGTTGCAAATGACAAGATTTCATTCTTTTTATGGCTGAGTAATATTCCATTATATATACATATCACATCTTCTTTATTCATTCATCAGTCTATGGACACTTGGGCTGCTTCCATAATTTGGCTATTGTAAATAATGCCACTATAAACATCGGGCTGCATGTGTCTCTTTGAATTTGTACTTTTGTATCCTTTGGGTAGTGCAATTACTGGATTGCAGGATAGTTCTATTTTTAACTTTTTGAGGAACCTCCATACTCTTTTCCACAGTGACTGCACCAGTTTGCATTCCCACCAACAGTGCAAGATGGTTCTCCTTTCTCTGCATCCTTGCCAACCCTTGTTGTTTCTTGTGTTGTTGATTTTAGCCTTTCTGACACGTGTGAGGTGATATTTCATTGTAGTTTTGATTTTCATTTCCTTGATGATCAGTGATGTTGAGGTCTGTTGGCCATCTGAATGTCTTTGGAGAAATGTCTGTTTATGTTCTCTTTTCTTATTAGTCTTTAATTGTTTCACGTGGATTAATTGTTTCACGAGGCAGATTGCATTTTCCTAAAGATGGCTCCCATATTATCCCCTGCAGGGTGCTGTTGACACCCTTCCTGTTAGTGGTGCTGGGTGAGAAAGATGGTACAAAATGAAGCTGGAGAGGTGGACAAAGGCAGATTATACGGAGCATTGTAGGCTATGCTAAAACTTTGGATTTTATTAAGCAGGGGAAGGATATGATTCAAGTGTTTTCTCTCTCTTTTAGGTTGTGGGGAGCAGTTGGTAGCGATAGGTAGAAGAGCTTCAGTTGTCGTTTTTAGCTCCAGAATAAGGAGCTGTTCTCCTCATAGGCTGGAGATTCTCCTACCCAGGATGTTGCTTACCAAGGAAATGAAGAAGGAAATGGGCCTGTACACCACCGAAGCAGAGCAGTATAGTAGGAAGGCTTAGGTTGGCCAAAGGTCTCTAAGAACACTTATTACTTATGGACCTCAGCCCTCATCTGCAAAATGGGCATGATAATAGTCACTGCCTTGTAGAGCTGCTTACAGGGTTCACTGAGATAATGCTTGCAGAGGGCTCCCACAGTGTCTGACACACAGTGAGCGCATGAACTAGAATGGACTCTTGTTGACTCCCAACCTGCTCAGGGTTTCTGCTTAGTCCCTTCTATCTTTCAAGAATTTTGAATGAGGAATTCACTGGGGCCATGAAAAATACTCCATACCAGGAGACAGATAAATTCAGTTTTGTCATTGATTATCTGTGTGACATTAGGCAAGTGAATCTCTTTGAGATTCATTCTTCTTACCTGTAAAATACCCAGATCGTTCCTCAGATTTATTATGAGAATTAAGTATGAAATGGCTTTGAAACAGTCCACTGTTAACAAGTGTCAGGTATTAATGCTGTTCTTAAATAACACTTGTCCTCCCATGTTCCTGGAGATGTTAATGAGTGGAAAGAATTTGGGGCTGTGGCCAGGGGCAGCATACACTTGAAAAAGATGAATGTGTGCTGGAAACTACAGCAGCCTTCTCATTACACTTTGTGCCCTAAAATCCGGTGGCCAGACTGCTTTAGCATTCATATCACATGAGTGAGACATGAGACATGGCAAGCGAGCTCTCCATCGGCAGGTTTTCCAGGTCTACTCTTTGGATGAACCTGAAATTACCTTTCAGAGGTTGGCCCAGGTGAAGCATGAGGGGTCCTGAAAAGGTCTGGCTACAGTGGTCTGTAGTCCAAACCTAACTTCTTAGAGCTGTGGTTTTTCTTCCTATAAAATATAAATAGTAGTAAACCTACTTCCGCCTTTTAATTCCCACAATACTACAAAACTAAATGGAATTTTAAAAATTGTGTAAGACTATTCACATATTTTTCAGGTTTTCTTTTTTATGTTAATATATAAAAATCACTATGGAAAGTATTCTTGGAGAGTGCATTCTCTTCAAGTAGAAGAAACTGAAATAACTTTGGGTTTCACAGGCATTGACTGATCCCTCTTTTATGAGAGACAGTATCACACAGTGGCTAAGAGCACAGACTGTGGAGTCAGACTGGTTAGGTCTGATTCCTGACTCTGCTGCTTAAAGCTAATCATGTGTACCTGGACAATGTACTCACTCTCTCTGTGCCCCAGTTTTCCCATTTGCAAAATGGCATAACTATATACCTGCCTCTCAAGGTTGTTGGGAGGATTAACTGAGTTAACATATATAAAAGTGCTTAGAACAGTGTCTGGCAAATGATAAGCACTAAATAAAACCCTGTCTGTAGTCAGTGCCTGGCACAGTTTTTAGCACCATGTAGGGCTTCTAGAACTGTGTTGTTTGCGATGTTGTTTGTTTTCTTTTTGAAAGTAGTTTTAGGTTTGTAATAAAATTAAGAGAAATATAGAAAGATTCCCCATGTACCACCTCGTCCCACACACCCATAGCTTCCTCCATTATCAACATCATTCACCAGAATGGTACATTTGTAATCACGAACAGACCTACACTGACACATTATAATCTCCCAAAGTCATAGTTAAACATAGAGTTTGCTCTTGGTGTTTTATATTCAATGGATTTAGACAAATCATTATATCATAAAATATTTTCAATGTCCTGAAAAATCCTTTGCCTATTCATCTCTTCCTCCTCCCCAACCACTAGCAACCATTGATCTTTTTGCTGTTATCTATAGTTTTGCCTCTTCCAGAATGTCATATAGTTGGAATCATATGGTATGTAATCTCAGATTAGCTTCTTTCACTTAGTAATATACAGTTAAGTTTCTTCTACATCTTTTCATGGCTTGATAGCTCATTTCTTGTTAGCACTGAATAATATTCAATTGTCTGGAGGTACCACAGTTTATTTATTCATTCATCCACTGAAGAACATCTTGGTTGCTTCCAAGTTTTGGGAATTATGGATAAAGTTCCTATAAACAGCTATGTGCAGGTTTTTGTGTGGACTTAAGTTTTCAACTCCTTTGGGTGAATACCAAAGAGCATGATCACTGAGTCATATAGTAAGAGTATGTTTAATTTTTGAGAAACTGCCAGACTGTCCTCCAAAGTGGCTATGCCATTTTGCATTCCCATCAGCAGCGGATGAGTTACTGTTGCTCATATCCTCACCTGCAATTGGTGTTGTCAGTGTTTTGGATTTTAGCCATTCTAATAGGTGTGTAGTGGTATCTTCTCATTGTTCTAATTTGCATTTCCCTGATGACATGTTATATGGAGCATCTTTTCATGTGTTTACTTGCTATCTGTGTATCTTCTTTGGTGAAGTGTCTGTTAAGGTCTTTGGCCCATATTTTAATTGGATTGTTTCTTACTTGCTGTGTTTTAAGAGTTCTTTCTTTATGTGGATAAGAGTCCTTGATCAGATGTGTCCCTGTTTTTTCTTTATGCTTGCCTTCCTTGTCCCACTGAGCTAACTTGACTCAGACATACCCCCTGTATTAAGGAGTCAGACTCCTTCTTTTTGATGTTTGCTGACAGCTTTTAAACTCATCTTTTCTTTCGGTCCCACATCTGGAAAAGATAATAAAAGCCTGGGTATTTTCTCTTTTGGAACCCTCAACTCATCCGCACCCCTACTTTCCTTTTTCTGTTCTCACAAGCCATTTTTGGACCTACTTGGAAGCAGAAAGTCTCATTATGTGAGTAATAAATCTTTCCATACCCTCTTGGTGTATGGTTTTGACATCACCAAATTTTGGGTGGGGTCCATTCTGTTTAATCAGAGTGGCTACAACACCCTCTCTCCAATAACGCACTATGTGAAATGGCTAATTACTGTTTATGAAAGAGCTAGCTGAATAATATATAAATAGAATGGCTGCTACTTTCTGGAGAATTCAGATGAATCAGAAGGCCAAGACAGTACAAATTTGCCATGTTGTCCCTAATCTGTCACTTTTAGGTGGTAAACAACTACTGCATTTTGGATACAAACAGGACACATATTGAGGAGCTAACCATTTTGGAGATAGTCTAAGTATTTGGTTTTAGTCTCTGAAGATTGGACCATCTTTCTGGAATGGCCCCCATGGAAGCTGATTGAAGAGTTGGTGGTTAAAGGAGGTATCTTTCTCCTGAGAAAGCCCCACATTCTGTTGTTATTTGGCCCCAACTGCTAAGTAGGGCAAGGTTGCTGGTTTTGAGCATAAGTCCTTATTTCAGTAATTTATTAAGAGTCCAGATTCTCAGATCCCCTATGGAAAATGTTGAATAACATTAGGAATATGTTGCCACACACTTGATGAAATGTGGTTTAAACAAGTACTAACATCTCTTTCCTCATGTCTTCCTCCTGAGATGGATAGAGGCCATCATTATTGTTCTCTTACATTTGAGGGGATCACAGTGTAGAGTGGCTAAATGAGTGGTCCATG
This sequence comes from Panthera onca, assembly GCF_046562875.1. Taxonomy (NCBI): domain Eukaryota; kingdom Metazoa; phylum Chordata; class Mammalia; order Carnivora; family Felidae; genus Panthera; species Panthera onca. The sequence goes on from NC_138339.1 coordinate 240,218,529, forward strand.
AATATGTTTGGATGGAGAGTCCTGGCCCGCAGACCTGTGCTTTTTCTGCCAGGTCTCACCAAATGCACAGGGTGACCATGCATCCTGGTTAGCCAAGGACACCCTTGTTTGGGCCTCTTATCTCAACACAATTATTAATAGGGCCTCATTTTATTTTCATAAGTGTCCCAGTTTGAGTGATAAATTATATGGTTGCCCTCCTAGTACAGAAGATCCTAGGGTATTTTTAGGTGACTAACAGTCTGCAGTGATTTGTATTTGTGCTTATTATTATTCTTATTGGACTCAGATCATATTAATTTGGGGAAACGGGTACTTTGCAAAGATCGTTGGAGGATTTCATAGCCAAGAAAGGCCTCCCTGGCCTTCTTCCCCTTGTTTCAGCTGCACTTTGAGTGTAATGTAACTCTCATCACGGTTGTTGAAGGACTTTCTTATTTAGCATATCTAAACCAACACTGCCTTTTTAACAGCTTCTTGAGAGAACAGAATTGGAAAAATCCTGCCTCTGGAAATGTGTGTGTGTGTGTGTGTGTATACATAAGTGATCATGCCAGCTTGGAAGCATTTTACTTCAGAGAAGTCATCTCTAAGCTAATGGAAAGCTGTGATAATGATCATCATGAGAATGATATTGATAATAGGAGCTACCAATTATTGAGTGCTTACTATGTGTGACACACAATACTTACCATTTTATGTGTATTAAGTCTTCTGATCTTTACAACAGTTATATTAGGTGAGATAATATTACTATCACTATCTTACAAATGAGCAAACTGAAGTACAGAAAGAGAAAGTTATTTGTACAAGGCTTTACCAGCTAAATAAATTCAAATTGTGTAGGTAAGGAAACAGCCCTGGAAGCTGACAGGTCACAGTATTCCCAACTGAGCATGAACAATTTTCAAAGACTCTAAACATGACTCAGATACATCCACTCTGTGGCCAAGGTGGAAAGGGGGTGGAAATACAACTACTTGGTTCATGTCTGAACCTAGAAAGAGGTTAGAAATAAATATTGCTCTTCTCCAGCTAATGTGAGTTTCTTTATACATGACAGCTTTCACCCCCTTTAATCCCCCCACCTCCTGGATAAAAATTACCAAGATACCCAACCACCAATTTGCCCTGGTTTCTTGATGGCATGCAATCAAAACTAACTCTTGCTCTCCTGGAGCTTCCTTAGACTCTCCCAGGACAAACCAGGTCCTATAGCAAGACCCTTCAAGTTCTACTGCACTGAGAGCCCCATGATTTTCTTGGTGTCCTCTTTCCTTTGAAGCAGCAAGTGAACTCAACCTCACTTTGTTTGACTGCAGGTGTGTTTCTGGTGCTCTTCGGTTGCTGGGCTTTGACGATGCCCAAGTAGGCTGATTCCAGGGCCCATATCTATTAGCATCGTTACAGACTGCCTTTCTTTATGCTTTTCTGACTCCCGATCATATGTCACTGTTTTTCAGTGATATCACCACATGTCAGCTTTCTGCCCCGCTCAGGGTAGGCACAGAGCTAGGGAAGTTTTAGAAAAAGGAATTTCTAGAATATGATATGCTGCAGGAGGCTCAGCACAGTGAGGACTGAGAAGGGGCTCACCAGACTTGGTGAGAGCTGCCCCAGTGGAGAAAAAAGTCAGACTTCAAGGAAATTAGGGCAGGGGAAGCAGAAACAGTAAGAAATTTTTTTTAAAAAATCACTGTTGATTTCTTTTATTCTTGAGTATTTCCCTCTTTTTAGAAAACCTAAATATGTAAATAAATAAAAATAAATAAATAAATAAATAAATAAAAACAATATACAGAATCAAACAACCTAAACAAGAGAGGCTATTTTCTGCTACACTTTATAGATCCATTGGCAAAACAAGATAAAACATACAGATGCCCATTTTCCAGTAGTAGAAGCATAATGAAATGCAAGGGAGCCCACTTTTTTTTTTTTTTTTAATTTTTTTTTCAATGTTTTTTATTTATTTTTGGGACAGAGAGAGACAGAGCATGAAGGGGGGAGGGGCAGAGAGAGAGGGAGACACAGAATCGGAAACAGGCTCCAGGCTCCGAGCCATCAGCCCAGAGCCTGACGCGGGGCTCGAACTCACGGACCGCGAGATCGTGACCTGGCTGAAGTCGGACGCTTAACCGACTGCGCCACCCAGGCGCCCCAAGGGAGCCCACTTTTAACAAATGCAAGGGAACCCACTGAAACAGAGTGAAAATCTAAGCAGATCATATGCAAATAATTAAAATGCATAGGTATTCCATGAAGATGGATCCCAGACTGCCTTCTCTCTCTTTTATTGGAATCTCTGAAACCATTTCATTGGAAGAGAAAGTGGATTTTAGCAGAGTGGGAAAAATACCAAACATTCATAGTAACTTAGAATTTTTCTACTTTCTTTACATGTTCAATGGAAACCTTCATAAAATTATAAATGAAAGGACACATTATGAACATTTTCTTTGAAGAGAAAAAAAGCGGTCTTAACTGGAAGGAAAATTTTGGAGTCTACGTCCTTCTAAGAGAGACTACTTTTTATGTGAAGTTTGGGAATGAAGAGGAGAGAGATTATTTCTCTGTGTGCTCAAATTACAAATTATAGTGGCCGTTAATGACTACTTGCTACTCTATCAATCAGTTAGCACACCCCTACCCTGTGCTTAGTCTGATTTGTTCACTATTTTGTGAGTATTGAGAGCCTGTTATTTGCCTAAAAGTATACGAAGCTCCATGAAGAATATAAAAGAACTAGAAGACAATACACCTGAAACTGACACAGCACTGTATGTTAATTGCCCTGGAATTAAAATACTACCCTTCCCCAAGAACCAGAGGACACTATCACTACCGGTTCAGTAGTTGAATAAATCTGTTTTCTGTTCTCTTAAAGGAAGGCATGGGCAGAATGCCACCCCTGGGATAGCCTATAGGAGGATTTTCTTGAGGGCCAAGAAGTTGAGTAAATGCAGAAATTAGAGCATTACCTGTACCTTTTTTTAAAATTTAAATTTGGGACTGGGTGCCTGGGTGGCTCAGTTGGTTGAGCATCCAACTTTGGCTCAGATCATGATCTCACGGGTCTGTGAGTTTGAGCCCCATGACGGACTCTGTGCTGACAGCTCAGAGCCTGGAGCCTGCTTCGGATTCTGTGTCTCCCTCTCTCTCTGCTCCTCCCCCACTAATGCCCTGTCTCTCTCTGTCAAACATAAATAAACATTAAAAATAAATTTTTTTAGGGGCGCCTGGGTGGCTCAGTCAGTTAAGTGTCTGACTTCGGCTCAGGTCATGATCTCGCAGTTCGTGAATTCAAGCCCTCAAGCCCCGCATTGGGCTCTGTGCTGACAGCTCAGAGCCTGGAGCCTGTTTCAGATTCTGTCTCCCTCTCTCTCTGACCCTCCCCCGTTCATGCTCTGTCTCTCTCTGTCTCAAAAATAAATAAACATTAAAAAAAATTAAAAAAAAATTTTTTTTAATTTAAATTTGGGAGGAGGGAAGATGGTGGCGTAGGAGGACTCTGGGCTCACCGCATCCTGCTGATCACTTAGATTCCACCACATCTGCCTAAATAACCCAGAAAAATGCCAGAAGACTAACAGAACAGACTCTCCGGAGCCAAGCATAGACGAGAGGCCCAATGGAAGAGGGTAGGAAGGGTGGAGAAGTGGTGCGTGCTACACAGACTGGTGGGAGGGAGCCGGTGCAGTGTAGGGGCAGCCCGCCGGGGAAGGCAGAACCCCCAAAATCTGGCTTGCAAAAGTGGAGGGGCTGGACTCTGTGAGTTCTGACAGCCAGCAGGACTTAACATCTGGAATGGTAAAAGTGAACAGCTCTGCTCTTAGTGGGGAGGGTGAGAGGACACCAGGAGAGAGAGTTGTTGAGCCCTGGAAGACAGAGCTCAGCTTGGGGTAGGGGGAACAAAGGTGCTGGCAATCGCCATCTCCCTCTCCAATCCCCCAACCGAAATTCCAAAGGGAACCAGTTCCCATCACCGAACTTGCTTGCACCATGGAAATGCCCAATGCTATGCTTCTATGGATCCATCCCTCCAACGGGTCTGCCTCCCTTCTGGTGCTGCAGGGCCCCTCCCTCAGGGGACCACTGTCAGCAAAGCGAGCTAAGCCTGCCCCTCCCGCCCCTGTGCACCTTGTGGTTCCACCCCCGTCTAATATGCCCGATCCCATCAAAGCAGGACCATAGCCTGGCAGTGTGCAAGTAGCCCAGACAGGGACCACACCACTCCACAGTGAGTCCTGCCCCTGGGACAAGGGAAGATAAGGTACACACCAGTCTGACTGTGGCCCCAGCGGTGGGCTGGGGGCAGACATCAGATCTGACTGCGGCCCTGCCCACCAACACAAGTTACTCTGGACAGCACAGGGGAAGTGCCCTGCAGTTTGCAGCTACCCCAGGGACCATGCAAAATGATGAAACGGAAGAATTCTCCTCAAAAGAAACTCCAGGAAGTAGCAACAGCTAACAAATTGATCAAAACCGACTCAAGCAGTATAATGGAACAAGAAATTAGAATAATAGTCATAAAATTAATCGCTGGACTTGAAAAAAGCATAGAGGACAGCAGAGAATCTATTGCTACAGAGATCAAGGGACTGAGAAATAGTCATGAGGAGCTAAAAAACGCTATAAATGAGGTGCAAAATAAAATGGAGGCAGCCATAGCACGGATTGAGGAGGCAGAGGAGGGAATAGGTGAATTAGAAGATAAAATTATGGGAAAGCAGAAAGCTGAGAAAAAGAGAGATTAAAAAAATCCAGGAGTATGAGGGGAGATTTAGAGAACTAAGTGATGTAATCAAACAGAACAATATCCGTATCAAAGGAATTCCAGAAGAGGAAGAAGAAGAGAGAGAAAGGGGCTAAGGGCTTACTTGAACATCATAGCTGAAAACTTCCCTGATCTGAGAAGGGAAAAAGGCATTGAAATCCAAGAGGCACAGAGAACCCCCTTCAGACGTACACTTGAATCGGTCTTCTCTACAACACATCATAGTGAAACTGGTGAAATACAAGGATAAAGGGAAAACTCAGAAAGCAGCTAGGGATACACAGGCTCTAAGTTACAAAGGTAGACTCATAAGAATAGTAGCAGCCCTATCTACTGAAACTTGGCAGGCCAGAAAGGAATGGCAGGAAATCTTCAATGGGATGAACAGAGAAAATATGCAGCCGAGAATCCTTTCTCCAGCAAGTCTGTCATTCAGAATAGAAGGAGAGATAAAGGTCTTCCCAAACAAACAAAAGCTGAAGGAATTCATCACCACTAAACCAGTCCTACAAGAGATCCTAAGGGGGATTCTGTGAGTGAAATGTTGCAAGGACCACAAAGTGCCAGAGACAACACTACAAGCATGAAACCTACAGACATCACAACGACTCTGAACCACATCTTTGACTAATAACACTGAATGTAAATGGACTAAATGCTCCAACCAAAAGACATAGGGTATCAGAATGGATTAAAAAACAAGACCCATCTATTTGCTGTCTACAAGAGACTCATTTTAGATCTGAGGACGCCTTCAGATTGAAAGTGAGGGGAGGGAGAACCATCTGTCATGCTACTGGAGGTCAAAAGAGTAGTATGGCTGGAGTAGCCATACTTGTATCAGACAAACTAGACTTTAAATTAAAGGCCATAACAAGAGATGAAGAAGGGCACTATAAAATAATTACAGGGAGTATCCATCAGGAAGAGCTAACAATTATAAATGTCTATGTGGCAAATACGGAAGCCCCCAAATATATAAAACAACTACTCACAAACATAAGCAACCTTATGGATAAGAATGTGGTAATTGCAGGGGACTTTAACATCCCACTTACAACAATGGATAGATCATCTAGACACAGGATCAGTAAAGAAACAAGGGCCCTGAATGATACATTGGATCAGATGGACTTGACAGATATATTTAGAACTCTGCATCCCAAAGCAACAGAATATACTTTCTTCTCGAGTGCACATGGAACATTCTCCAGGATAGATCACATACTGGGTCACAAAACAGCCCTTCATAAGTATAAAAGAATTGAGATCACACCAGGAACACTTTCAGACCACAATGCTATGAAGCTTGAAATCAATTATAGGAAAAAGTCTGGAAAACCTCCAAAAGCATGGAGGTTAAAGAACACCCTACTAAAGAATGAATGGGTCAACCAGGCAATCAGAGAAGAAATTTAAAAATATATGGAAACAAATGAAAATGAAAATACAACAATCCATACGCTTTGGGATGCAGCAAAGGAAGTCCTGAGAGGAAAATACATTGCAATCCAGGCCTATCTCAAGACACAAGCAAAATCCCAAGTACAAAATCTAACAGCACACCTAAAGGAACTAGAAGCAGAACAGCAAAGACACCCCAAATCCAGCAGAATAAGAGCAATAATAAAGATCAGAGCAGAAATAAACAAAACTATAGAGCAGATCAATGAAACCAAGAGTTGGTTTTTTGAAACAATAAACAAAATTGATAGACCTCTAGCCAGGCTTCTCAAAAAGAAAAGGGAGATGACCCAAACAGATAAAATCATGAATGAAAAGGGAATTATTACAACCAATCCCTCAGAGATACAAGCAATTATCAGGGAACACTATGAAAAATTACATGCCAACAAACTGGACAACCTGGAAGAAGTGGACAAATTCCTAAGCACCCACCCACTTCCAAAACTCAAACAGGAAGAAACAGAAAACTTGAACAGACCCATAGCCAGTGAAGAAATTGAATCAGTTATCAAAAACCTACCAACAAATAAGAGTCCAGGACCAGATGGCTTCCCTGGGGCATTCTACCAGACATTTAAAGCAGAAATAATACCTATCCTTCTCAAACTGTTCCAAAACATAGACAGGGAAGGAAAACTTCCAGACTCCTTCTATGAAGCCAGCATTACTTTGATTCCTAAACCAGACAGAGACCCAGCAAAAAACAAGAGAACTACAGGCCAATATCCCTGATGAATATGGATGCAAACATTCTCAACAAGAGACTAGCAACTCGAATTCAACAGCATATAAAAAGAATTATTCACCATGATCAAGTGGGACTCATTCGTGGGCTACAGGGCTGGTTCAACATTTGCAAATCAATCAATGTGATACATCACATTAATAAAAGAAAAGGAAAGAATCATATGATCCTGCCAATCGATGCAGAAAAAGCATCTGACAAAATTCAGATTCCTTTCTTAATAAAACCCCTTGAGAAAGTCGGGATAGAAGGAACATACGTAAACATCATAAAAGCCATTTATGAAAGGCCCACAGCTGACATCATCCTCAATGGGGAAAAACTGAGAGGTTTCCTCCTGAGATCAGGAACACGACAGGGATGTCCACTCTCACCGCTGTTGTTTAACATAGTGTTGGAAGTCCTAGCATCAGCAATCAGAACGCAAAAGGAAATCAAAGGCATCAAAATTGGCAAAGATGAAGTCGAACTTCCACTTTTTGCAGATGACATGATATTAAACATGGAAAACCCGATAGACTCCACCCAAAGTCTGCTAGAACGGATACGTGAATTCAGCAAAGTCGCAGGATACAAAATCAATGTACAGAAATCAGTTGCATTCTTATACACTAATAATGAAGCAACAGAAAGACAAATAAAGAAACTGATCCCATTCACAATTGCACCAAGAAGCATAAAATACCTAGGAATAAACCTAACCAAAGATGTGAAAGATCTGTATGCTGAAAACTATAGAAAGTTTATGAAGGAAATTGAAGAAGGCATAAAGAAATGGAAAAACATTCCGTGCTCACAGATTGGAAGAATAAATATTGTTAAAATGTCAATACTACCCAAAGCTATCTACACATTCAATGCAATCCCAATCAAAATTGCACCAGCATTCTTCTCGAAGCTAGAACAAGCAATCCTAACATTTGTATGGAACCACAAAAGACCCCGAATAGCCAAAGTAATATTGAGGAAGAAGACCAAAGCGGGAGGCATCACAATCCCAGACTGTAGTCTCTACTACAAAGTTGTAATCATCGAGACAGCATCATATTGGCACAAAAACAGACACATAGACCAATGGGATAGAATAGAGACTCCAGAATTGGACCTACAAAAGTATGGCCAAGTTATCTTTGACAAAGCAGGAAAGAATATCCGATGGAAAAAAGAGTGTCTTTGTAACAAATGGTGCTGGGAGAACTAGACAGCAACATGCAGAAGAATGAAACTAGACCACTTTCTTACACCATTCATAAAAATAAACTCAAAATGCATAAAGGGACCTGAATGTGAGACAGGAAACCATTAGAACCCTAGAGGAGAAAGCGGGAACAAACCTCTCTGACTGTAGCCGCAGCAATTTCTTACTTGACACATCTCCAAAGGCAAGGGAATTAAAAGCAAAAATGAACCATTGGGACCTCACGAAGATAAAAAGCTTCTGCACTGCAAAGGAAACAATCAACAAAACTAAAAGGCAACCAACGGAATGGGAAAAGACATTTGCAAATGACATATCGGACAAAGGGCTAGTATCTAAAATCTATGAAGAGCTCACCAAACTCCACACCCGAAAAACAAATAATCCAGTGAAGAAATGGGCAGAAAACATGAATAGCCACTTCTCTAAAGAAGACATCCAGATGGCCAACAGGCACATGAAAAGATGCTCAACGTCACTCCTCATCAGGGAAATACAAATCAAAACCACACTGAGATACCACCTCACGCCAGTCAGAGTGGCTAAAATGAACAAATCAGGAGACTACAGATGCTGGCGAGGATGTGGAGAAAAGGGAACCCTCTTGCACTGTTGGTGGGAATGCAAACTGGTGCAGCCGCTCTGGAAAACAGTGTGGAGGTTCCTCAAAAAATTAAAAATAGATTTACCATATGACCCAGCAATAGCACTGCTAGGAATTTTCCCTAGGGATACAGGAGTGCTGATGCATAGGGGCACTTGTACCCCAATGTTTATAGCAGCACTTTCAACAATAGCCAAATTCTGGAAAGAGCCTAAATGTCCATCATCCGATGAATGGATAAAGAAGTTAGGTTTATATATACAATGGAATACTGCTTGGCAATGAGAAGGAATGAAATATGGCCTTTTGTAGCAACGTGTATGGAACTGGAGAGTGTTATGCTAAGTGAACAAAGTCCTACAGAGAAAGACAGATACCATATGTTTTCACTCTTATGTGGATCCTGAGAAACTTAACAGAAGACCATGGGGGAGGGGAGGGGAAAAAAAGTTAGAGAGGGAGGGAGCCAAACCATAAGAGACTCTTACAAACTGAGAACAATCCGAGGGTTGATGGGGTGTAGGAGGGAGGGGAGGGTGGGAGATGGGTATTGAGGAGGGCACCTGTTGGGATGAGCACTGGGTGTTGTATGGAAACCAATTTGACAATAAATTTCATATTAAAAAAAACAAAGATAAAAAAATAAAAAAATAAAATTTAAGTTCTAAATTTAAATTTAGTGAACTGAATTTAACATATAGTTCACTATATGTTAATATAGCATAGTATTGATTTCAGGAGTAGAAATTAGTGATTCATCACTTACATATAACACTCAGTGCTCATCCCAATAAGTGCCCTCCTTAATGCCCATCACCCATTTAGCCCATCCCCCCCACCCACCTCCCTTCCAGCAATCCTCAGTTAGTCTCTATATTTAAGAGTCTCCTATGGCTTGCCTCCCTCTCTGTTTTTGTTTTATTTTATTTTTCCTCCCCTTCTCCTATCTTCATTTGCTTTGTTTTTTAAATTCCACATAGGAGTGAAATCATATGATATTTGCCTTTCTCTGAATGACTTATTTTGCTTAGCATATATATTTGCTACTTTCTACATATTTGCAAAGTTAACTTTTACTCCATTCTTAGTGATTTCAAGTTAATGCTGTATTATTACTACCTTTTATTTCTTTATTGTTATATGAGCATGGAGAAAAATGAGGAAGATTGCATACCAACTTGGTAACACAGATTCTCTGGAGTGGGTGGCAGGGAGAAACAAGCAAAAAAGAAAAATCTTGCACACCATATACAAAAATAGACTCAAAATGGATTAAAGACCTAAATGTGAAACCTAAAGCCATAAAAATCCTAAAAGAGAGCACAAGCAGTAATTTCTCTATGAGCTGCACCAACATTTTCCTAGACATGTCTCCTAAGGCAAGGGAAATAAAGCAAAAATAAACTTGTTGACATAAAAATAAAAAGCTTTTATGCAATAAAGGATATGTTGTTTAGAGTTATCAACAAAACAAAAAGAAAATCTGAACGCGAGAATATGTTTACAAATGATATATCTGATAAGGGGTTAATATCTAAAATATGTAAAGAACGGATACAACTCAACAAAAAAGCCAAACAATCTGATTAAAAAATGGGCAGAGGACACAAGTAGATGTTTTTCCAAAGAAGACATACAGTTGGCCAATAGACACATGAAAGGATGTTTAACATCATTAATTATCAGAGAAATGCAAATCAAAAATCACAATGAGATATCACCTCATGCTTGTTAGAATGGCTGAAATAAAAAACATGACACAAGTGTTGGCAAGGATGTAGAGAAAAACAAACCTTTATGCACTCTTGGTGGGAATAGGAATTGGCACAGACATTCTGGAAAACAGTGTGGAGGTACTGAAAACATTAAAATAATGATCCAATAATTCTACTAGGGGGTATTCTACTACTGGGTAACAAGGGAAAATGAAAACACTAATTCAGAAAGATAAATGCACTCCTATGTTTATTGCAGCATTATTTACAATAGCCAAGACATAGAAGCAACGTAAGTGCCTATCAACAGACAAATGGATAAGGAAAATGTAGTATATACACAATGGAATATTACTACACAGGCTTAAAAAGTATGAGATCTTGCCATTTGCAACAACATGGATGGACCTAGAGGGTATTATGCTAAGTGAAATAAGTCACACTGAGAAAGACAAATACCACTCATAAGTGGAACCTAAAAAAAAATGAATAAACAAACCAAAAGCAGAATCAGGCCTATAAATACAGAGAACAGACTGATGATTGCTGAGATCAGGGGGATGGTAGGGCAAAATGAGTGAAGGGAAGAGGAAGATACCGCCCTTCAGTTATGGAATAACTGGAATACTTATGGAATAAGTAAGTCACAGGAATAAAAAGCTGAGCATAAGGAATACAATCAATGATATTGTAATAATCATATAATGGGGGCAGACGGTAGCTATTTGTGTGAACTTGTCAGATCACTAAGTCATATACCTAAAACTAATGCAACACTGTGTGACAGCTGTACTTAAAAAAAAATGGTTAAGATTAAAAAAAGAAAAAAGATTGCATATAAAAAGTATAATATATGGGTGTATGGGTGGCTCAGTTGGTTGAGCATCTGACTCTTGATTTCAGCTCAGGTCACCATCTCATGGTTTGTGAGATTGAGCCCCAAGTCAGGCTACGTGCTGACAGAGCAGAGTCTGCTTGGAATTCTCTCTCTCCCTCTCTCTCTGTCCCTCCCCCTGTGCATGCCCTCCCCTTCTCTCTGTCAAAATAAATGAACATTAAAAAAAAATTTTAAAGTAGGGGCGCCTGGGTGGCTCGGTCAGTTGAGCATCCAACTTCCACTCAGGTCATGATCTCTCTGTCTGTGAATTGAAAGCCCCGCGTCGGGCTCTGTGCTGACAGACAGCTTGGAGCCTGGAGCCTGCTTCGGATTCTGTGTCTCCCTCTCTCTGCCCCGACCCTGCTCATGCTCTGTCTCTCTCTGCCCCTCAAAGATGAATAAACGTTAAAAAAAAATTAAAAAAAATTAAAGTATAATATGCATAGTATAATAGGACCCCATTAATTAAAATTACATATGTATGTCAGTGTTAATGAAAAAATAGATAGATCTACTATTTTTTTGACTATAAAGTGATCTACTATTTTTTTGACTATAAAGTGAAAAAAGAAGGAGCAGCAACTGAAAGACATGAGAGCCTCATAAGTTCATGCCCTCAGCTGCCCCGTGGGGCAGGTATCATTATCCCTATTCTAGAGACGACAGATGAATACTGAGAGAATGCCATAGTAATGTAATAAATGGAAAGCAGTATTTAACCTAGCTCTATCTATCTGACTCCAAGGCCCAGATGCTTTTCCACTACGAATAATCCTTTCTCCTTCATTTCTGAATCCCTCTCCTTTCCTTCTGTCTTCTGAATATAGGTCTTTTCATGCTTCTGTTTCTAGGTCTGTTTTCTTAACTCATTCCCTTGTTGACAGTCTGTTCCAAGCTCCTCCAATCATCCATTCATCATATAATTATTGAGCATGTACTATGTGCCAGGTACTTTTCTAGGCCTTATCAATGAACCAACGAGACCAAAGTTCTTGGCCTCTAGGAGCTTACATCTCAGGGCTTGTCCATGGGGAGATAGGCAACCAAACAGATCATCATGTAAAACACGGAGCATGTCAGGTACTGAGAATTGCTAAGGAGAAAAATGAAGCATGGAAAGGGGAAGGTAGTGTTGGGGTGTTGGTAGTCATCAGACAGATCTGGGAAGGGTGGGATGGAAAGAAGCCTGGGGGTATTTGGGAGAAAGCATTTCTAGTAGAGCGAGCAGCCAGCACAAAGGTCCCAAGCTGGGTGACCACTTGGTATCCTGAAGGAGCCAGGTCAAGGCCTGTGTGAACAGATCACAGAATAGAGGTCAAAGGCACATTGCACAGGGCCTTGCAGGCCAATAAGGACTTGTGAAGTTCTAATAAAGATAGCAAACACCTATTGAGCTGCTACTAGGTGTTAGGAACTCTTCTAGGTGATTTACACCTATGGGCTTGTTTGCCTGTTGAACAAAGTCCTGACTCCTGAGCCAGTCATTCAAGGGCTCCACTGTCTGCTATCCTGGCTTACCTCCCATTGTCCCCTAGGACCAGCCCATGGTTTCCCACCCTAGACATTAAAAGGAATGATCACAGACCTGTCAGGGGCAGTGGCCCCTTAGTCTTCTCCAGGGAATTTATGGCTTCAGAGGGTCAAATTATTCCACCATGACTGATGTCATAGAAGCTCAAGTATGTCAACGAGATGCTTGTGTAATAAATTAACATTATGAAATAACTGCCATGGGCATGAGGTCTTTACGTTCCCCAGCCAGGCTTTCCTCCCCTGGTTGCGTCAGAAGTCAGAAAGTAGATACATGAATTTGGAATTAGGGAGAGCAGATGTGGTTTGTGACCTGATGTGGGCCTGCCAATACCTGTCTTCACCTTAGGTCTAGACCTACCAGGGGAGCCATCACATGGGTCGGTGAGACCAGGCTCCTTCCTTTTGACAGGCATGAGTGGGTTTATCAACCAGGCCTCAGCGTTCCTTTTCTTTGTCTCTGTTGTGAACAGCTGCTTTCTGACTGACAGTCTTTAGCATGGGTCTTATTTAAGATAACTCTGCCATCTCTGCTTTGGCCCTGGATGAGTTCATTTGATTTTTACTCCCACAGGCAACTTTATTTCTGTCTCTTGGGGGTTTGTTCACAGATACTGCAGCCCCCGAGGGGCAACCAGGAAGAATACTGGACCCAGGCACACAGGGGTCAGAAGATATGTCTCTCTGCCCTCCAGTTACTTCACCCGGGTATCTTGAAACCTACCTTGAAGGGCACTGGCTTCTGGGACACACTGTGACCTACTGGAACACACCTGTGGCCCCTGCCTGCTCCTTTCCCTAGCTGTGATGCTCTGCCTCATCTCTGCCATTGAAATCCCGCCTCCTAACGGCTGAGTAGACCTGCGGAGGGTGGTCTGAATACCTACAACACTGCCTCTGCTGCCCGTGTCAAACCTTGACCTCGATCCACAGCTCATTTACAAATGTGCCTTTCCTGTTGTATCATTCGCTCCTACGAGGCTAGGACCACACTAATCAATCCTAGTTTCCTCACATCTTTTAGCCTGGTGCTGTATACCTAGCACGTGCTTGATTTTGTTGAAAAATGAAAGCAAGAGGGAGAAATTCCATGTTATGACTATAAAATGCAAAAAGAAAACAAAACTAATAAATTCTTGTACTTTCAGGCTTACAAAGTGCTTTTCTCCACAACATCTGTTTATCTTTACAATAACTCTGTAGAGGGGAGCTTCTGTCTCTTTAAAGTAAAGCAGGTTTTTGTCTTAAATTTCCATTACATTTTATCTTAGAGCCTCTGGACTGAGAAGATAAAATCTGGTGAGCTGTGTTCTGGTATGTAAGAGGAGAGGGTCGAGAACAAAGAATGGGGTCTGGGGAGGAAGGAGTCTGGCCAGAGAGCTGGTCTGAGGTGGAAAAAACAGCATCAATGAAGCAAAAGTGGAAAATGGAAGGCAGGCCCTGGGGCTTGTTTGGGCAGCTGGCTGGGGAAGATTAGCCCCCCTGGAGTTGGTAGATATCCAACTGCACCAAGGCTAGGAGCCCCTGAAAGGAGTGAATGGCAGCTTTCTTCCTCTCTTTTCATTGTGAAAGGATATTTTTCAAAGAAAAGATAAAATCATGGCTCTAGAAGCAATGGAATGAACAAGTCTTAAAGATTTTATTGGCTTATTATTTAGATGTAGGAACCAGTTGTTAGAACCGGTTGAAAGGACAGAAAGCATGTGTTTCTTTGTAGTCAAGGAATGCCAGAAGATTGTGCAAATGGAATGAACCTGGCTTTTCCAGAGGAAGGAGGATTGTCCCTCAGGAGATGGGAGTCTTTTGCATATCTATAGACAAGGAATATTTTGAATTGCTGTCAGTTCTTGATAACTTTAAATAACACCTGAAGGGTGTGATCTAGACAAGCAGGTAGTTTTCCATGGAAGCACAAATTCTCCCTACATCATTTCACAGATTCTAAAATTGAGTGCTTAGTGGAGCAGAAGAAATCCACAGCGCTGGGCAAGTTACTTCACCTGAGTCTCCATTTCCTTATTTGTAATGCAAGGTTGACACTACTAACTGGTCCAGTTGTTGTAAGCATTAATGAGACAATGCTTTTAGGAAGGTGTCACAGTGCCCAGGATGTAATAGGGTATTTAATAAATATTAGCTATTTTTACTGTTCTGTTTGGGAGACATTAAACTCCACAGGTGGAGTGATGATGGCAGAATGAATGAATGTGGAGACCTTATGCTCTTTATAAATGTAGAGTCAGGAGCAACTAGCATATGTACATTTAGATGTATATCTAGTTCTATCTATTTAAGAAGTCTCCTAGGAGGAAGATTCTTGCCTCAATATTTTTTCTTTCTCTCATCTTGATGATCATGGAGTCAGGGAAGTTGGTGACCTTTCTAGTGGCCTGATTTGGATCATCTACAGGTAACTTCCCTTACAAAATTCTTCCATGGAAGTGTTTATATAGTTAAAGGCACACACACACACAAGAGCCAAGTGCATTTCACACACTGTTCTCATACCTGTTACCACCTGCATAGTCTAAATCATAGCTTTACTTGCCTAACTCACCTCCTTACATCCATTCTTTCCTGGCCCCCCTCCTGTCCTCTATGCAGAAGCCCATGTGATTGTAACATGTAAACTGGAGCAAATCACTGCCTTTATTAATAAACTTTAATAGTGTGACATTGTATTTGTAATGCAATCCAACCTCCTTCGTAGGGACTATGAGACCCTATGTGAAGATTCTTGCCTATTTCTCCAACTGCCTGATTAACCAGGCTGTTAATCCTGTTAATTCCTGTTGCTGTCCATATTCCTGCCACCTGCTGTTCATGTCCCTGCTGTCCACACCTCACTGTGTCCCCTCTTCTGGAATTCTCTTCTCTCTGTTCTTGACAGTGGCTGCTCCTTGTCCCTTACCTCCTCAAAAAGGACTTTCCTGGGGCACCTGGGTGGCTCAGTAGGTTGAGTGTCCGACTTCAGCTCAGGTCATAATCTCACGGTTTGTGGGTTCGAGCCCTGCGTCAGGCTCTGTGCTGACGGCTCGGAGCCTGGAGCCTGCTTCGGATTCTGTGTCCTCCTCTCTCTCTGCCCCTCCCCAGCTTGCACTCTGTCTCTCTCTCAAAAATAAAACATTTAAAAAATTTAAAAGAAAAAGGACTTTCCTGACCACCCCATTTAAAGTAGGCTTACCACACCTCCCCATCCTATAGTTTACTATCTAAGCCTCATTACGTCTTTTCAAACCCTTTTGCAATTATATTTTTTCTGCCACTCCATTGGAGTACCAGCTCCATGATTCTGTCTTGTTCCCTGCTGTATGCTCAGACTGCACAGTGGGCAATCTACATCTTTGGTGAATGAATCAAAATCTCTTAGAGTTGATAAATCTTTCATGTCTAATGACAGGCGAAATAAATATTCACTTTATTATTGCTGGCAGGAATGTAAATTGAGACAGCTTATCTGAAAAGAAACTTGGTAATGTGTATCAAGGGCCTTTAAAATGCTCCATTTTGTCTCCACTCCACTCCATAGAAATCAATTATAAAATAATCAGAGAGGGGCGCTTGGCTGGCTCAGTCAGTTAAGTGTCTGACTTTGGTTCAGGTCATGATCTCATGGCTTGTGGGTTCAAGCCCTGCGTCGGGCTCTGTGCTGACAGCTCAGAGCCTGGAGCCTGCTTCAGATTCTGTGTCTCCCTCTCTCCCTGCCCCACCCCTGCTTGTGCTCTGTGTCTCTCTCTTTCAAAAATAAATAAACATTAAAAAAAATTAAAAATATAAAATAATCAGAGATGTAGTACAAGATTTAATGACAAGATACAGCCTTTTTTTGTTGTTAAAGATGAATAGTTTGAAATAAATCAACCAACAATGGGGATGTGATTAAAGTACTCTCAGTATGGAATATTGCACACTATTAAAAAACATGTCTTCAGGGGCGCCTGGGTGACTCAGTTGGTTAAGTGTCCAACTTCAGCTCAGATCATGATCTCGTGGTTCATGAGCTCTTGCCCCACATCAGGCTGTCTGCTGTAGGTACAAAGCCCACTTCAGATCCTCTGTCCGCCCCCTCTCTCGGCCCCTCCTCTCTGTCTCTCTTTCCCTCGAAAGTAAACATAAAAAAAAAAAAGACCAAAAAACCCCCACATCTTCAATGGTGAGTAAAAAGGCAGAATGGAAAACTTTGTATTTCAATTTTGCCTGAAAATATATATGTATAGAAAAACCCTAAAGAAATAACTACTATGTTATATGTTACTAGGCAGTTAGATTCAGGATGATTTTAATTTTCTTTTTACTCTTGGATATTAGAGTTTTCTAAAATGAGCTGCAATTTTATAATCCGAATAAAACATAGATTAAAAAAATAAAGACTCAATAAATCTGGCCTCATTTTTATCTGTCTGAGTTGCTGTGAATGTGCCACACCAATTAAAGTTAACTCTGCTGTTTTTTCTGAAACGTATCTAGGCCTACCTTAGTGGGTCAATGAAATAGTTCCTCCAACAAACAAACAAAAATAACCTCTGATATGGGATTTTATTGCCTTATTCTGTCTACCACTTAAGAAAACTACTTGATCTATGACTCTCATTTCTGGAATTCCTTAAATTAGTTATGTGTTCATTTTACAAATATTTGAGTGTCAACTTTTTGCAAGAGTAGTGTATGTACAATATGAAAGTAATTCTAGATACGACTCCTGCTGTGAAGAGACATCTTCATATGTTACTCCTTTCAAACTTACTTCAAAGTCAAGTGAAACCCCTTAGAGCGTTGTGTTGTATTTATAGCTTCCCTGGCTGGCTCTGGCGGGACCAAGAGCTACCAACCGTCACAGCCAGGAGCACTCAGACAGCCTGGCAGGAAACAGAGTGAGGACAAATTATTCTTAGTTGAAGTTTAGAAAGCATTAGCTGCCTTGTCAAGACTGGAATGAGAAGGTCATGATGTCGCTGCCTGGAAGGGTTTCCAGTTCACTGCTACTACTGATGTGAGATTAACCCAGTGATAATTGGGGCTAAAAATACAGATGAAAGATCTTGAGGGCAGCAATACGATTTTCACTTACATATACACACATAATATACATTGTATATTATAAGCTACTTACATAAAGCTACAATGATGGCCCCTGACCTCTTTTATGCTTCTCAATGTGACCCCTGAGAAAATGACAGAGTACTATGGCTCTGTGTCCCCCTCTTCCTGTTCCAGAGACACCAGCCTAGAGCCATCAGCAGCAGAATATCCTTGTTTAAATGAGCAATGGAGGAGAGGTGATGGGGTAGGCTGGGAATGGGAAAGTTTAACCACATGCAATTTTCAGGTTCTGTCAAGTCAGTGCTACGAAAATTGCTTTCCCTAGGGCCAGTGATGAAAGGTGTATCCTCCCCCAGAAATCCTGACTTGGGATATAGAACGGGGATATTGGAGAGGGGAGTTCAGAAGGTAAACCCTATATTTTAGACCTGCCATAGAAAAGTAAAATGACTTAAAGAAGAAAAAAAAATTGAAATTACATCTCATTTTTTTAAATGTTTTTATTTATTTATGACAGAAAGAGAGAGATAGAGCATGAGCAGGGGAGGGGCAGGGAGAGAGGGAGACAGAATCCGAAGCAGGCTCCAGGCTCCGAGCTGTCAGCACAGAGCCCGATGTGGGGCTCGAAGTCACAGACCACGAGATCATGACCTGAGCTGAAGTCGGACACTCAACCGACTGAGCCACCCAGATGCCCCTCACATCTCATTTTTTGGTGTCCTATGCTCTGCATTCTAGAAAAACCCAAATTAATTAAAATACCACAATGAGACCGGGTTTTATAAAACATCTTTTACTTAAAATGAAGCCTCTTAGGGGCTGTCAACATGGACGTATGTGTTACACACGAATAAAGCGAAGTTAAATCATAACATAAAATTAGTGCCAGAGAGTGCTTTGCAACCATTTTATGAGAAATAAATATTACTGTTTTAAACCCCAGTTCTCTACTGAGGTTGAATCGTGATAACTGAAAACTCCTTTGAGTCGAGAGAGCACTTGGACTGGGATATGCAAAACGGACACGGAGCTCAGTTTGGGAGGAGTTGGTGGCTCAGTCTCGGGAGTGGAAGGCAACGAGGGAGCGAGGGAGGAAGGGCACCGACAGGACTGGCCAGATGATGAGGGCTGCAGATGGGTGGTGGACTGTTAAGAAAGAGGTCTCAGGGTCAAAACTGAGGTTGTCCATGTTACTGTGATGTAAACCTGCCATTACTTCCACCTTTTGCAACTCTTCAGCTGAATTAACTTTTGAGCAGGGTGACCATGAAATTATAAGCTCTCTGGGAATTCAGAGAAATCTAGGAAGGTCATTGGGCTTTTAATAGGGTATGGAATGGAGGTTTGACCAATCCTATCTAGCAGGGAAATCTGAGCAGCTGGCTGCATCACCTAAGGCAATTTAACATGAGTGGACTTTATATACACTTACATGTCATTCTTCCCTACTCCATTCCCTTGAAATTCACATATTTCTAAACAAGGAGACGGAAATAGAGATGCAAATCATATATAAACAGTTGAATTTCTGCTTGAAAGTACAAAACCTCAGTGAGTATCTTTCATACTGCTTTCTGCCTTCTCTTTCTGCATTTGGATAAGTCCTTATTGCGGTGGTCTCCCAGACAGCAGCCAGAAGATAAAGAACAGGCTCAACGTGCAACTGGGAATCTGGGGAAGTGAGGTGGTCTTAGTAATACATGTTCTTGTCCCACCAGCCTGTGGAGGTAGAAAAAGTTAATGAGAAATGGGGAGTCTGTTGAAGTGGATAAACAGAGTCTCAAAAATTATGTTACTACTTACTTCCAGGGTAGAGTCTGATGAAAAGTTTTCGGACCTCATCATACACCCAAATCAGAATGGCATATGGCACAGCCACAAACCAGTACTGAGGCCTGGAAGCAGGAGGGAGGAAAGTCAGTCTGAGTGCATCCAAAGAAAAGGCCCAGCTTCCTGCCCATGGGCAGAGGGCCTCTTGTTCATTTTCTCTGCCTTACTGGACATAACAATATTGGGTCATATAGTGTAAAACTGGGAAGCTTCTTATTTTACCAGACTGTGACTGATAGAAGCAACATCTGCCTATGAAGTGTCCTATTAGATGAGGGTAGAGCTGGGATGGTGAAACCCATTTCCTCTTCTGGGAAAACTAGCAGGTCTAAGTCTCTAATATAGCACAGATTCAGTCTTATCTCTTTTGAAAGGCTGGAGAGGAAAGAGTTCCCTGGAATCCTAATGTTCACTTAGGCTGTGACAGCTCAGAATATGGCTATCTCTGGAGCGCCTGGCTGGCTCAGTCAGTTAAGTGTCCGATTTTGGCTCAGATCATGATCTCACGGTTCGTGAGTTCAAGCCCCACATTGGGCTTTCTGCCATCAGCAGGAGCCCGCTTCAGATCCCCTTCTCCCTCTCTCTCTGCCCCTCCACACTCACTCTTTCTCTCTTTCAAAAATACATAAACATTAAAAAAAATAATAACAGGGCTGGCTCTTTCCTGCCCACTGTTGAAGAGGAACTCACCGGAGCATCGTGAAATTCAGGGCTGTGACACTTCCAAGCCCGTAGGAGAGGATTAAAGCAATGATAATCTGTGAGGCAATCCCCAGCCAGATGACTTTATTTCTACAAGAAACATAAAAGCAAACAGATTCTGAATTCACGTGGCCACAGGGCCACACACCGGTGGAGTCACAGGCATGACCCTCATCATTCCTGTGTCGAAGGCCCAGGGCTGAACTATGAGGCTGGATGTGGGCAGTACCTAAAGAGGCCCTGCTGGAAGATGGAGTTCCTTCTGGTTTTCCTGATGAGCACATCCGCTATCTGCTGGACCATGATGCCAACAAAGAAAGCTGTGTAGCCTGTCCATTCTAAGTATTTCCTCTGGTACCATGTCTGTCAATGGACAAAGAGGAGACCGTGAGACCCCAGATGGAAAACTTGGAAGGAGATTTCCATGCAGTTCTATAAAGCTTTACTTTCTCCCCACCTCACCACGATTGACAGAGGATCATCTCCTTGTGCTTGGGAAGAAACTTTATTTTCTTTAACCAGTTGAGTAGGGAAAGATGCTAACTTAATTGATATGGCCCAACTGTGGGTGTTGTTGGACTGGTTACTCCTCCAAAACAATTGCAAAGCCAAAGTAAGAAAAGTGACCTCAAGGCATGTGATTCAAGAGAGAAGGCTGAGTCCTGGCAAAGGCCAAACCAATGTAACCAAGGGGCCCACAAGCCCTATTAACTGAGAAAACTTTTACTTTCTCTGTCTCATTAAGGCTGTCCAGGGAATTGAAAGTTCTGCATGAGTCTGGACAAGGCCGTGAGAGGAGGGGGGAAACAGGAGGACGTTGAAGGGAGAGTCTCCTTCCCTTACCCATTGCTGTCCGTAGGTGTCTTCTAAGTCATTCACATTGCCGTTTTCCCATTCTACCCGGAGGTCAGCGAGAATGCTGGGTTTAAAGCCCTCCTGCGCATACACGGTAAAATACACAACAAAAGCTCCCACAGCTTGCATGAGGCCTAAAAGCACAAAAGAGGTAAGGGTAGAGGTTCTAGAATGACTTCAGAATTGCGTGTGCACTCATTCTCCTCTTGGTTTCTCCTCTCATCCCAACCCCACCCCAGAAGGAAAAACAGTTTCTGCCTGTGACTGGAATGCATTCTCTGGGAGGTCCCTCGTATGACAGGTGAGAGGTGCTCTCATCGTACCAATGTGCAGGTAAGAGTATACGGCAAGTTGCTGGTTCACCAGTCTGTCCTTCTTCTTATGGCGAGGCTTCCTGTTCATAATGTCACTTTCAGCTTTCTCATAAGCCAAGGCAATAGAGGGAATCTAGATGGGGAGAGAGTCTGTGAGGCCTAGCCCTGAAACACTGTGCTGTACCAACAGAGTGATAGTGGCAGTGGCATAGCCAGGGGCCTCAGGGTAGATGGTGGGGTGGTGGATGATAATGGTGGTGGGGTTACGGGGTTATGGAACTGGTCTATCCAGGGTGTAGACAATGGGGGTGGATTGTCTCTAGAGAATTTAAAAACAGTTGGCTTTAGGGGCACCTAAGTGGCTCAGTCGGTTAAGTGTCCAACTTTGGCTCAGGTCATGATCTCGTGGTTCATGAGTTCAAGCCCCGCGTCGGGCTCTGTGCTGACAGCTCGGAGCCTGGAGCCTGCTTCAGATTCTGTGTCTCCCTCTCTCTCTGCCCCTCCCCTGCTCACGCTCTGTCCCTCTCTCTCAGAAATAAATAAACATTAAAAAAAAAGAAGAAGAAATTGAAAAGAGTTAAGGGGGGGCGCCTGGGTGGCTCAGTCAGTTAAGCTTCTGACTTCAACTCAAGTCATGATCTCACTGTTTGCGGGTTTGAGCCCCATGTTGGGCTCTGTGCTGACAGCTTGGAGCCTGGAGCCTGCTTCGGATTCTGTGTCTCCCTCTTTCTCTGCCCCTCCCCAGCTCATACTTTGGCTCTCTCACTCTCTCTCAAAAATAAATAAACATTAAAAAAATAGTTGGCTTTAAAAATCAATCTACTTTTTATTATCAACATGTGCTGGCAGTTCTAAAGATGCTAATTATAAAACACTTTTCCCCTCTGGGGCAGATTTTTCCTGCCATCCTCTCCCCCTTTGGCATGCCACTAGGTCACACTGGTTCTCTCACAGGCCCTCCCACCTGGAAGGACTTTTAAGGACAGATCGCTGGGCCCCACCCCCCACCCCCAGACTTTCCCAAGGCCAGAGAATCTGCATTTCTAACAAGTTCCCAGGTGATGCCCTGACCACACTGCAAGAGGCACTGCAGTGGAGAAAACGAAGCAAACTGAAAGAGCCTGCAAAGTGATCTGAGTGTAAACCATGAAGGACCCCAATTCCCCTCTAAGGTAAAGATGGCTTTAGTGTCTCTGCAATGTGGAGATTGCCTGGGTATTACATAAAACAAGAGGGTAGAAGCCGGCCATTTGCAGGGCCATTCTCACTGCGAATTCTGTTCGCTCCCTATTGCCTTTTCCTCCCTTTGCCTGTGTAAGCTGGAGCCATGTGGATAACTGTCATGATGCTTTCTTAAATGGATACATACTAGAAGGGAGGGTTTAGGTGATGTTATTGTAGGTCAATATGAGGCCTGATAAAGTGTTAATAACTGCGAGTTCTTACTGTGTTTAGGTGCGGGGCTTCCAGACCACAGATTCTTTTACTTAACAAGGGGCAGGTGTGGGTTATCACGGTGGCCATTGGGCCCGCAGTGTTACAGGGGCTATTTAGTGATAGTGCTTTCTTCTCCAAAGGGGAGGGAGGCACATGAGCTGAAACCAATGAATCGCATATCTTGGGGGGAGGGTGAAGAACTCATGTCTTGAAAAGCTCTTACACGAGGTGAAGTGGTTTTAACTTCCAAACATTTGACAAATCTCTCTAGTACTTTGCTTTTTTTTTTTAATTTTTTTTTTTAACGCTTATTTATTTTTGAGACAGAGAGAGACAGAGCATGAACGGGGGAGGGGCAGAGAGAGAGGGAGACACAGAATCGGAAGCAGGCTCCAGGCTCTGAGCCATCAGCCCAGAGCCCGACGTGGGGCTCGAACTCACGGACTGCGAGATTGTGAACTGAGCTGAAGTCGGACGCTTAACCGACTGAGCCACCCAGGTGCCCCTCTAGTACTTTGCTTTAAGATGTGGCTGGTGGACCAGCAGAATCGGTATCACTTAAGAAATACTAGAAATGCAGAAATTCAGGCCCTGTTACATCGAAGTTCGAGGAGAACTGATTTCGTCCATCTCCTTGCCCTTGAAGGTAATGACCCTGAAGTTTACATTAGTTATCAGATCCTGTTCCCTTTAGTGCTACTTACTATGTCTGTGCCCAAGTCGATGAACAAGATCGTAATGGTGCCAATGGGCAGAGGGAGCCCAACAATGATGTAGATCAGAAAGGGGCACAGCTCAGCAATGTTCTTGGTCAGGGTATAGGCGATAGTCTTCTTTAGGTTGTCGAAGATCAGGCGACCTAGGCAAAGATGTTCTTCTATAGGATTTGCTCTTGGACCCCCAGGTGACCCCTGTCTCAGTAAGATCACCTGAGACCTCACTCACCTTCCTCCACTCCTGTGACTATGGATGCAAAGTTGTCATCCAACAAGACCATGTCAGCTGCATTTTTGGCCGCATCGGAACCTGCTATCCCCATGGCAATCCCAATATCTGCCTTCTTTAGAGCCGGAGAGTCATTAACTCCATCCCCTGTCACAGCAACAACCGCATTCTGTGGGGACACATGAGAAAACAGGAGACAGCAGGCCTAAGGGGTCATGGGTAGGACAAGATCAACACAGTCTCCCCTTCCTCTGGAGGATGTAAGGATGACTAGAGCTGAAATGAAGGGCTTGTTTTTGGGAAAAGATAAAGCCGGGAAATCCTGGAGCAAGAACAACGTGCTCGATAATTAAAACCATGTGTGTGGCAGGCTAAAGTGGATATTTCATATCTTGTGTCTTTACAGTTTTTGCTCTATATCTTACACTTTTATTTTATTTATTTATTTTTAATTTTAATTTTATTTTTTAAATTTACATCCAACTTAGTTAGCATATAGTGCAACAATGATTTCAGGAGTAGATTCCTTAATGCCCCTCACCCATTTAGCCCATCCCCCTCCCACAAACCCTCCAGTAACCTTCTGTTTGTTCTCCATATTTAAGAGTCTCTTATGTTTTGTCCCCCTCCCTGTTTTTATATTATTTTTGCTTCCCTTCCCTTGTGTTCATCTGTTCTGTGTCTTAAAGTCCTCATATGAGTGAAGTCTATGATATTTGTCTTTCTCTGACTAATTTCACTTAGCATAATACCCTCTAGTTCCAGCCACGTAGTTTCAAATGGCAAAATTCCATTCTTTTTGATTGCTGAGTAATACTCCATTGTATATAAATACCACATCTTCTTTATCCATTCATCCAGCGATGGACATTTGGACTCTTTCCATACTTTGGCTGTTGTTGATAGTGCTGCTAGAAACATTGGGGTGCATGTGTATATCTTACACTTTAAAATCTCTCGGGGCGCCTGGGTGGCACAGTCGGTTAAGCGTCCGACTTCAGCCAGGTCACGATCTCGCGGTCCGTGAGTTTGAGCCCCGCGTCGGGCTCTGGGCTGATGGCTCGGAGCCTGGAGCCTGTTTCTGATTCTGTGTCTCCCTCTCTCTCTGCCCCTCCCCCGTTCATGCTCTGTCTCTCTCTGTCCCAAAAATAAATAAAAAACGTTGAAAAAAAATTAAAAAAAAAAATAAATAAAATCTCTCTATAATCACACCTACCACAGCACCAAATGCTTCACTGTCAGAAAGCTGTGCATGCAGGAGGGTCTCAAAGAAGGGTGGAGGGTCAGCCCCCTGAGAGGGTAGAAATGTACGGTGATGAAAACGGGCAAAGAATTGTTTCTTGAGGGGTTTAAAAAGTGCCATAGCCCTGATCTGGGATCCAGATCTCAGCCCCAAATTTCCCCACAGGACAGTGACAGACCTGGAAGGTTCTTTGGGAACTGCTGTCCACCCACCTGCCTTTGACAGCCCTCTACAATGATCAGCTTCTGCTGGGGGGATGTTCGAGCAAAGACAATCTCTGAGTAGTTGGTTAAGAGCTCATCCAGCTGTTCTGGGCTCATGTCCTTCAGCTCTGTGCCAGTCACCACTGCAGCTTTAGCGTCCCTAGAAGGGCCAGAAGGAACTGAGTGAGGCCAAAGGTTGGATCTTATACTAAAATGCTGTTCTGGGCAGGAAATGGGCCGAAGTCTCTTTGAATTTCACCTGGAATCCAATGTCCTTGACCCTAATACTCTATCTAGTGGGATGATAGGGGTTATGAGTTCTGGGGACACGCTGGTCTCCATTTCAAGACAGTAAACTGAGGTTAAAAAAATAAAGCCATTTCCTGGTATCATACAACAATAGGAATAAATCTTTTGCTTTGTAGGAACGGGTGGGAACATTCCTGGGGCAATGTAACTTCCTGTTCATATGTTTTGGGTCCTAGAATTCAGTTTTTGCCAAAACACGCAGGTAACAATTCTTTGTTGTTTATTTCAGACTTACAGTGTCTACTGTGTAATGAGCTGTGTAGGGAGAACAATTTATTGAGGTCCTCTTTGAGGAAAACTATTATCTGCTGCCGATAAAAGTAAGGTTCTAGAAAGTGTAATCAATTACACAGATCTGATTGTATTGTTCCATGCTAAAACATTTCAGAGGCTTTCCACTGCACTTAGAGCAGACCCCTGAGTCCCTAACCTGGTCTGCAAGGCCGGGTGCAGCCTGTGCTGTTGAGCGTCACTTCCCCTTTGGCTGGCTCTCTCCTGCAGCCCACTGGACCTCCTAGCTCTGAGCCCTCCATACCTCCATACCCTCCACTGCCCTCAGGCCTTCACAGGTCTTTCTGCCTTTGCCAGGAATGGGCTTCTCTCACCTCCTCTTCCCTTGACTAACACTCCACATTTTAGCCTTCAAATCTCAGCTTCTACACTCTACGTACAAAACACTGCATGCCTTTTTCTTTACACTTGTTTGTTTTGAACATTTTTAGGTCTGTGTTTTCCTGTTGGTGCTAAATTCTAGAATTCTAGCACTTGACTCAAAATACAGGTATTTCTATGTTCTGGTAAAAAAAATAAAAATATATATATATATGAAAGTAAGATAAGAAAAGGGTGTGTCCTTTCTCCCCACAGCTGCAAAAGTACAAGTATTACATGATCATGAAGCTACAGTTGACACAGTGAATAACTGAAAACATTCACCAAAGTATCCATCCCAACCCCTATTCAGTGTGGTGAGTTGCATGAAAATGCGTAATCCTATTATTTTTAAAAACAAAGAAAATAAACAAAAGCTCCAAAAAGCTTTTGTAGATGAATGTTGTTTATACAAAGGAGCATTGGAATACTCAGACTTCAGATATTGTTGCTGTGCCCAGAGGCTATAATTCTGTTGGGTTGTCTTAAGTGGTAATTTGTTGCTCGGGTAATAATTTATTACCTGACAGCTTGGTATTCTAAAAAGGCATAAATGCTTGGGTTAACTAGAGGGGGTTCATTGGTCTCTCCCTTTCCCCCCAACATGTGTGAAGTTATAATAAAGCCAATATTTATTTTTACACTAAGACTTTGGAGTCTTTGGTCATCTGAATTATCAACAGTCAAGGTGACTCTCCTCCCACTGCTAGAACCCTTGTCCCCTGTGTGTCTCCTTCACTGTACTTATGACATCACAAATAGTTTTTATTTTTCTGTCCCTCAACCTAGATGGAAAGCTTCCCAAGGGCAGGGATAGTGTCTGGTGTCTTTGCTGCTATAGTTCCAGTGTCTAGCACCGTGCCGGGTACCTTGTTGGCACTCAACAATTAACTGTTGAAAGCTAATACATGACTGAATGGATGGATGAGTGGACTAAAGGATAGACATGATTACAAGAATTAGGAGACACTATGGAAAACCGAATCTTTCCTCAGGAAGCAACTGAATAAATACTCAAAATGAGCCCTAGGGGAGTGCACCAAACACAGAGGGTTCTTAATATTCCTGATTATACAACTGGATCGACAGCAAGTAATTTCATATAAATTTTGTTTCAGTTTTTCTCACTCTAAATTTGGCACTGAAGTTTTCCGGTCTACTCCACTGGGTTTTTAAAATTTCATACAAGGAGTACATAATGGGTAATTTTCATGGTACCAGTACAGCCTAGCATTACCCTGAGATAATGTCTGGCAAAAAAAAGGGATTTGCTCCAAATAGCACAGCTCTTTAGAGCCAACAAGGATACAAACTTGGATAAGAATGTTTCTGCTACATTGGTTCTGTGCTTACCGTTTGTTAACTTGCTCCACAGCAATGTGGAGGCGTTTTGCAATGTCTTCCACTGTCTCACTGTTGGCTGAAATAATACCCACACTTTTGGCAATAGCTTTGGCTGTGATTGGATGATCACCTGTAACCATAATAACCTAGAACACAATGAGAGAGGCATGTGAACAATGAGAATCTCAGATGGCCAGAGTAGGGATGGTTCAATATCAGCCCAGAATGTGATGAGTGATTATTGTGGTTTGCCCTTATGGCTAGGTTTTGATCTTTAGATCAAAGACAAAACTGTCTCTGAAGGACACACTGATCTCCTTGGATCTATCCTTGCTTCCAAGCTTCTTACATTTCCTCCTCTGACATTAGAGGAAGACCTTTCCCTTGCATGTTACTTTATTTGTGAAAGGGCTGGTGGATATCTACCTGAGAGAGCCTCATGTTGCTTCAACAGTCTTGTTATTAACATGGTAATGGAATTAATATTTTGGTTCTGATATCATGAAGGCAAATGGATTTTGAGGCTGAACCTCAAGATTAAGCAATAGAACCTTTTTTTTTTTTTTAACGTTTATTTATTTTTGAGACAGAGAGAGACAGAGCATGAGTGGGGGAGGGTCGGAGAGAGGGAGACACAGAATCTGAAACAGGCTCCGGGCTCCGAGCTGTCAGCACAGGGGCCCGATGCGGGGCTCGAACTCACGGACCGCGAGATCGTGACCTGAGCCGAAGTCAGCGCTCAACCGACTGAGCCACCCAGGCGCCCCAGCAATAGAACCTTTTATTCTCTATCATAGTTTAGGGCAAGAAAGATAGAGTCAATTCATGGCATTCTCACTGCAGTTACTATTGTGGTTTGTTCCACCCAGACACAATCATTTTGCCTTTATTGGACGGTTACTAGAATCTTAGTATAGTGAAAGTAGAGATAAAAAGGGGGTGGGGGATTATGATATTTACCTGAGACTTGAACACTGACTACCTCCTATGACAACCATTCTTAGAGAAGTGTACAACATAAATGGAGGACTTCTTAAGTCAGGACAATAACTCCCACCTTGATCCCTGCACTCCGGCATTTGGTGACCGCATCAGGTACAGTGGACCGGGGGGGATCAATCATTGATAAGAGCCCCACAAAACACAGGTTAGACGTGGGAAAGTTCATGGTGTCTACATCAAATGAATAAGATTCTGGAAACTCGTCTGCTGGCAGGTAGAGATGACAGAAACCTGGAATGTGCATGAATTGGGGAGTCAATGAAATTAGGATAAGAAATAACAAAAGAAAAGGAGGAACATTTTCATACACTTTTACTATTTTACTAATACTTGAGTGGATACCAGAATTGTTTCATTATTTCAATTCTATAATGCATGCTGTAATTAGGAAGGACGTATTTCATTCAAAAGTAATTTACTGGGTGCCCACTGGATTCTCTGTTATGTTCTAAGGATATAGAAACCAAGAGGGGTCAGCCTTTGCTTCTGGAGATATCTTAGTCTAGTGTGGAGACAGAGACATAAGAGATAAAGCATAAAAAAGTACAGTGAGTGTTACAGAGTAGAGTCACCCGGGGAATCAGGAAAGACTTCCCCAAGGAGGTCACAAGTGAGATGATTCTTGAAAGAGGAGTTAGACATTTTCCAGGGAGAGAAGGGAGATGTGGGATGAGAAGGCCATTTTAGGCAGAGAAAACGGAACGTGCCAGTGCACAAACTGGGGAAAGAATCTGAGGCGTCAGGAGAATGGTATGAAGCTCCATGTTTAATCAAGGTGAGTGTGAGAGAAAGGCCATTAGGAATGGAGACCCTTTCATTACTCAGAAGGCATCTGCCTCTCATGGGTTGAAGCAGAAAAGATTCCTGTGTCTGGTGGGACTTCCCAGGTCGTATAACTTTCTCATCAGCTTTCACATCAAATTTGTTTTCAGCATGCCCCACTGCTTTACACGTTTTAGTAAAGCACAGAGTTTGAGGTCAAACACAAGGTTCCTAGAGTGATTCTGGTCAGATAGGTATCAAACCTGCACTGAAAACATAACCTGGTGCTGTGGGTTATTTAAGGCATGCTTAAAGCATTATTATCTCATTTAATTATTTCATTTGCTTAACAAGCTCAAATATCTTTTAGAAACACACATTCCACAGATTCCATCTCGACTGGCAAGAACTTTTACGATGTTTAATGAGCCTTATCATCAACCGTGAACTTCTGTTACCTTAAATTCATATTCGGTTTCTGTCAACCCAGGATTCTCATTAAGAACATACCCTTTGATATCACTTAAGTTACCACAGTTAGGCTTCTGCCACAGTGGCTGGATTTCCATGGTTCCTTCCACCTCTAACATCCCTAGTCTCTGCAACTGGCACTATTTTCTCCCTAATAAGCAAGTGAGCAACTTCAACATTATTCTAAACTTAATTTTCTCCTCTAACTAGTTGCTCAGACTTACCAGTTCTGCCTC
Organism: Panthera onca; assembly: GCF_046562875.1. Taxonomy (NCBI): domain Eukaryota; kingdom Metazoa; phylum Chordata; class Mammalia; order Carnivora; family Felidae; genus Panthera; species Panthera onca. The sequence continues at coordinate 240,248,789 of NC_138339.1, forward strand.
CATGAAGTCTCTTGTGTCTGACCCCTCTTTCACATTCCTATTGCCTTGGATCAAATTCCCACCCTCTTTCACCTGAATGAGGGAGCAACCTCCTCCTGAGAGCCATGCCTCTCCTCTCCCTGCTGCTGCCAAGAACTATTCTTTAGAAAACACTGTCATTCTGATCAGTCCACTTGCTGCAAAGCGTTTAGTGGCTCTCCTGACTGTGGAATGAAAGCCCAGTTCCTCACCCACATAAGGCACTCCATATCATGCCCTGCAGTCTATCTTTCCAGCTCATTTCCTAGGACTATGTCGTCTCATTCTCCTGCAATGCTAAACACAGACTGGCTCACTCACAATGTGTGCACAGACCCCGTCCATTTTTAATTCTGTGCTTTGGCTTATGTTGTTCCTTCTACTGTGAATACTTTTTTTCCACCTCCCTTCAAATATGGTCATGCAAGGCTGAGTTTAAAATGTAACTCCTTCCATAAAATCTTCCCAGATTTTCCTCATCTGGAAGCAACCCCACCCTCCTCAGTACTATCATACAGTATTCTCATACATGTTTGTTTGCCATGCTTTCTGTGATTCATGTGGGTGCCACAGCTACTCTGCTAGATAATAAGCCTGTCTCCTCTTGTGCCCTGACCTGGCATAGAGCCTCACACCCAACAGGTGATGGATAAGGGTACTGCTACAAAGAGCTCACCCAGTACACGCTCCCCCAGGCCTCCCAGCTCCATGTACGCGGTGTGGAAGGCCTCAGCTGTGCTCTTGTCCAGAGGCTGCTCCTGGCCATTGACCATGATGGTGCTGCACTTCTCTAAGATCCGCTCGGGGGCTCCTTTCATCACCAGGAGGAAGCGCTTGTCATTGGGGTCATCCGTCTTGTGTATGGAGAGCTGGGAGGGAAGGAACTGAGCACGTTAGGTACAGCCTGCCATTGAATAATGACACTATCTTTACTAATAACGGCCTGAACTGGACAGATCTCTTAATTAGCAACATGACAAGAAGATTAAAGATATCCTCTCTCTCACTGGGCTACTCATCCTTGACGTGAAAAAGGGTGTTCGCTATAGGCATGTTCTATCCTTTTTTAATTTTGTGGTCAAATAATACTCAGAGATCTAGACTTGGTCCCAACTCAGAGGGGTACCCTGAGTTTGAATCCACACTAAGTGGAGCTGGTCTTTCAAAAAGAAACTGGTTGCTTTAGGGAGACCAGATGTGGCTGTCAGCCCATGAAGTCTCTGTCTTGAACCAGATCTCCTGGGAAGCCTGTGGGGGTCAGAGGACCTTGGCCACCTTATCTCACCTCCTGTTGCTACCTCCCTATTGTGAGCAGCAGCCTTTCAGACCAATGCTATTCTGAGCTCAGGCAGGGGTGAGGGCAGCAGGAATTCCTGTGCCTCTTCGTCTCCAAATCAATCCAGTTTCACAGCCTGGACATGAAGGAAAATGGCAGGGGTGGAAGAAGTGGGCATTCTCACAGGCTTTCAGGAGAAGAGTTAAGTAGGTTCCACAATTTTAACATCAACATCCTCTCACCTACTAATTCTACTTCCAGATTCATCCTAATAAGATAATCAGAAAAAATCTGAAAAAACTTATAAATGATCATAAAATGGTGAAGTCTTATATAAGCTGTTATTGTAAAGCAGGTACTCTTCCAAGCCTCTGAAAGTAAATCCCGGAAGCTGTAGTGTTTGCTAGAGAACGAGTAAGTTACTAAAAAAAAAAAAAAAAAAAAATCTGCCATTTTGGGTCTATCCATTAATTCTAAACCAGTAGTTCTTAGCCTTCTGCATATCAGAGAGGAGCACAATAAAAAAAAAAGTAGAGGGCAAATATGGTATTTTTTAAATGGGCAAGTAAACATATTAAAAAAAGCAACTAACCAAAACCAAACACAAAGCCAAACTAAAACCTCACATCTATTACCACTATCATTTTCTCAAAGATATGGTATTTTAACATTTAAAAAGTAGGAATAATAGGGGTGCAAGAGTGGCTCATCCGGTTAAGCACTGACTCTTGATTTCAGCTCAGGTCATGATCTCATGGTTTGTGAGATGAAGCCCTGAGTAGGCTCTGTGCTGACAGCGTGGAACCTGCTTGGGATTCTCATTCTCTCTCTCTCTCTCTCTCTCTCTTTCCCTCCCCCACCCCCACTCACACATGCTCTCTCAAAATCAATAAACTTTGAAAAAAAAAAGTAGGAATAATAAACAATTTTGTAGTGTGTACTGTTCTAAGTGCTTCACAAATTGACTCATTTAATTCTCAAAACCACCCTAAGGCTGTGGGTACTATAATTACCACCTTTTACAAGGGAGGAAACTGAGGTGCGGAGAGATTAACTGGCATGTGCAAGGTCATACCCTAATAGGTGGCTGAGCTGGGATTTGAATTCAGGCTACTAGAGTCCCTGCCTTAATCAGGCAGCATATAAAGGATAATATTTTAAATGAAATATATTCATCTTTATATAAAACTTTATAAAATATTGTCATCATTTTCACCAGTTTGCCACAAACCATTGGAAATATTTTTATGGACCAGTCTCAGTTTGGGTAATTGCTTTTTTAAATCAATAAGACATAGACCTTCCACTTTATTTCCTTTGGTTGAATGATACCCCAGAGACCAAGGTGATGACATCTAAGACTCTTTGATTAGGGTTGAGTGTTGCTCATGTGTAGATATAACGTAGCACTAACAGCACCCAAAGAGGTTCTTTGACCTCTTCTGCAGGAGCCCACATAGGGCCTCCTTTCTACTTCCAACTCTGGGTAGCCCACTTTCTTCCTCAACATTTAGTACATGAGGCTTCACAGAACCTACTTTTTCTCATTTCTCACATCATTAGGAAAGGCTTTACTGGAGTAGATGGAACCCCAGTCAGATTCTGAGTCTTGTTCCTGATTAGAAGGTATTCAATCTACGCCTTAAGAGCATGAACTCCCTGGGTCTGTTTGAATCCTGGCTCTGGCCCTTACTAGCTGTGTGATAATGCTCTGTACCTCAGTTTCCTCATTCCCTACCTTATAGAGTGTGTGATTCAATGTATGTAGAAATTAGCATATAATACCTATCATTACTATTGTTATTTTAGGATTGTTACTCATTCTATTTTCACTTATGTTTTGAATAAGAGATCTAACTTCCTGGCCTTAGTATTTTACTTCATACAGTTTTTAGTTGTCTATTTGGCTAACTACAATTCTTCATTGGCTTGTTATTCACAAAGACGTTTGCAACACAGTTATTTCCCAATCCTAAATGCCATCCAAACAAAATGTGTGGGTAAATACCAGAAACGTTTACACAGACATGGTTATCTTATTTATATACTTTCCTGTTATGCAAAGACCAAGTCATGACGCCCTGCTCTCAGCTTTGGAGTCTATGGGAAGTCCCACTTGCAGCAGTAACTGGGTTACAAATTGCCATTTGTCCCCCCATGAGAAGGATAGAGCTAGTGGGTCCTTAGCTAGCCTGGAATGAGGGAAGACAGCTAGCAAAGGATGGCCATTTTCTTCCTGAGCAATGGGTAGAAAGGAGATCCCTATCAACTGCATATGGGGCAGAACTAGAAAGCAACGTGGCTGGTAATAGTCATCTGAGAAGACTGTTCATTGGTTTTCACAAAAGGCAAGGCTTATTCACGTGGCCTGAACTAAACTGTTCTGCCTTTGTGTTGTGGTAGAAAAAACATGGCCTTGGGAGTTGAAGAGATGTGTGAAAAGTGGTTGTGCCACTCAAATGTTTGGGTAACTCTGCTAGGATTGACATTTTTTTTTCTTTTTTCTTTTCTTTTCTTTCCTTTTCCATTTCTTTTTCTCTTTCTTTCTTTCTTTCTTTCTTTCTTTCTTTCTTTCTTTCTTTCCTTCATCAATATTTTCTAAGGGCCTGTTTCCTCACCTAGAAATTGAGATTAATTAGCCCTACCTCAGGTTTATTGTGAGGATTAACTGAGAGAATGTATGTAAAGTGCTGGACATAAATGAAGGGCACAGTAAATTTTACTTCTCCCCACTCCCTCACCTTTCATTTATCCTTTGGGATATGGCTTTTGCCCCTCACTTGTGCAAATGTTACCCGGAGGGGGTGGGGGTAGGGGTGGGAGTGAAGTGGTTGTGTGTGTGTGTGTGTGTGTGTGTGTGTGTGTGTGTGTGTGTGTAACATAGATCATTCACAGGAACAGCCGGCACCTGATAAGATCTCCACTTTTCTTTCTTCCCTATCTACTTCCAGCAAAGGAAAGAGGCCAGCAAGGGAAACCTATTCTGGGCTTATTAGATGCCCAGGCCCTGCATCCCTGAGGACTATTTCTGAAGTCAAATATCATTCAAAATATACACTAACCAAAGGATACTTACAGCTAGAAATGCTGTCTAGTGATGGCAAAGATTCGGTTGTGAGGAAAAACTCACCTGAAATTTATTGGTTGAATTAAAAGGGATTTCAGCTACTTTGTGGTTTCTTTTTCTAATTTCCATCACATCACCCAAAATGACCTCTGAGAACTTCAAAAGAGCAGTTTCTGAGGCATCTCCGACGACAACTCTCTGAGAATCAAGAGATAACAAATATTTGCAGCACATAATCTGTTTCTTTTGTGATCATATTTAATGAGCCAGCATAGAGCCTAGTTAAGCTTACCATCTAACAAATGATTACACCACAATTAGCCACTGACTGAAGCATGGTAAAAGTGTTAAACTGAATGGTGCTGCCTACTGGCATTAGGGAAGTTCAAAACAGAGCTCTGAGAGAGCTGGAGGGTCTCATGAAAAAAGCAGATATGAACTAGTTTTGAAAGACGGATGGATTACCAAGAGATAAAGGTGCAAAAGAAAGCCTTCTGGAAACCAGAATGTCATGAAAGAAGGCATGAAATGGAAGAGTTCGGTATATATTCTGGACATACAGGTGGATATGGCAGGCAAGGTCTAAAACTTGAGAAGCCAAAAACAGAGATGCACAGAAAGTTTTTGAGCAAAGTTAGGTGAAGCAGTTCATCTAATGAAGTCTTTAAGGAAAATTAGTGGCACGGAAGAAAGACTTGGGGAAGGGACAAACTGGAATCATGGAAGCTAATTAAGAGGTTGGTATAATTAATTAGATATAAGGTACTAGTGATAATATAAATATAAAATTATAGATATTTTTGAAGCAAGAATAATAGGACTTGGTGATTGACTAGATATTAGGAATGAAGAAAATTAAAGACGACTTCCAAAAGGTTTGTCTTGAATGACAAGTAAAATGGTTATGTCATAGAAAAAGTAGGAAATTTTGGACAAGAGAGTGATTTAGAGCCAGGTTGGGCACATGTGGAAGGTGACAAGTATAATTTGTTGAGAGTCTAACATGGCAAAACTTCTGAGTGGAAACACAAAACTAACTGAAGATCCATGGAGTTTGGGTGAGAAATTAGAATTGGAGATGAGGATTTGAAAGATATGGGCAGAGAAATGATTGGCCCAGAAGAGAATTGATGAGCTGTCTGATAGAGAAAGAAAGCCAATCAAATAAAACGTATAAGAAAGAGCAAGAGTCAATGAAGGAAACAGATGGCGAACAGAAAAGCCAGGAGAACTCACTGAGAGGGAGAAGCAGAAGGGGAGAGGAGAGAGGAGGAAGGGAAGGAAGGAGGGGGAGGGAGAAGTTTGTTTTTGTATATTCCAACATTCCAGGACCCCTTAGAACCCCATCTTCTGCCAAGAGGAATACGTTCTAAGGTCAATCCTTCTATTTTCATCCAATTATATTTTAAACTTCAGCGAATGGATTTAAGTAATAAAGTGAATGGCATTTATGTAATAAAGAAACTTTAATTATATCTACTTTAAGGAAAGTACCTTAAAGGCACATCCATTTTCAGGAATGAGACAGAATTTTCAAAAGACCAAATCAATGTTCTGAGGACTTTTAGACATCTCTGTGATTTCTGAAAGCTACTTAGAGTGAAGAAAATTTTCTGTGGATCTTGTGAGTCAGACTTGTTCTTACTGGTACAAACTTTACATAGTTGGAGAGATTTAAATCAAGCACCAAATCAGAATGGAGAAAGTGACTTCAAACTGGCTGTGATTTAAGACTGAGTGATGCTGAAACTTTACCTTCATGATGGGGACACTTTCCTGTCCCGGTCTGAACTCAGCTCTGTTGCACAATGTTATTATCTTTGATAAGGAGGCCCAAGTTCCAGAGCTTTGATCAAAGACTTGGTCTGGAAAACAGAACAGTGGATCCTGGGGGTGGTAGGCCTAATACCCATACTATTCAAACAATTCTCTGAGACTGCAACCACATTCCGCTCGGCCTCCTCTGCTCAAGTCCACAACTTCAGGCCCCACTGAATGTTCCAGAAGACTTACTTGAATGGTCTTCACTGGTGTCAGCTATGAAGATCTGATTGTCGAACCACAGATGGGCCACGGTCATCCTGTTCTGGGTCAGAGTCCCAGTCTTGTCTGAGCAAATGATGGAGGTGGAGCCAAGGGTCTCCACTGCCTCCAGGTTCTTCACCAGGCAGTTCTTCTTGGCCATCCGTTTAGCTGTCAGCGACAGAGTCACCTAGACCGGGGAGAGAGAGAGAGACAGAGGGAGAGAGACCGATAGAAAGAGACAGAGAGAAAGAGAGAGAGAAGCTTTGAGAAAAATTATCATTTTGAACTTGGGCTCCAGAACATAGAAGCAGCTGGAGCTGAACTGATTGCAGAACAGAGGTATAGTTACACATGCAGCAAAGCTGACCCAGTGCCTGATAAACCACATAAAGACCTATATGCCACAATCTTTTTATTAAACTTAGGAGGTAAATAATATGCCTGAGTTCCTCAGTTGTAGAAATTGCCAAGGATATTTTTTTTCTTTTTAAGAAATGTGAAAACGTAGAGAAGGCATCAGGCTTCCTGAAAATCTGTAGGTGGTAGTTTGAGTTTGTCTTATCTAGATCTTAAGGAGGAAGATAATATATGCAATTTGCAGATAGATCTCCTGAAAATGAAAACATAACGTTTTCTAGGACAGTGCGTTTGAATATTAACAATATCACAGTTCCTTTTGTCTGCGAAACAGTCTATTCAGAATGTCCCACGGTATCCCTGACAGGGAGGGAGCGTGGCTCTGAAGATGGAGGAGACTCACAGTGTATGGTGCGTGCTCACCCAGCACAGCAGAATGCTAAGGGTTACCAGGGTCAGGGTATAGGCCACCTAGCAGCATGGACTCACAGTGACAGTGGCCAGGAGACCCTCAGGCACATTGGCCACAATGATGCCAATGAGGAAGATGATGGAGTCCAGGACATGATACTTCAGGGACACTGCGATGATGAAGAAAAGGATGCCGATGGAGATGGCCACTCCTCCCACAATACGAACAAAGTGCTCAATCTCAATGGCAATGGGTGTCTTCTCATTTCCAACTCCTGAAGCCAGAGAGGCAATCTGACCAATGATGGTGCGGTCGCCTGTGTTGATGACCATGCCAGTCGCTGTGCCTACAGGTGAAGTAGACATTTTATTCCAGGAGTCCTCAGCTACAAGGGGACCACAGCCCGTTTACAGTCCTCTCTTTGCTGGCTTACACGATCAATTAGCACACGACATTACAAAGTTCTCTAGGCTTTTCAGTTCCATGTTTTCTCTTGGAAAGGCTTTGTAGCAAGAGGTGGTAAAGAGATAAGAACATAAAACCTAAGGGGGAGAAGGGGGATGGGTGGGGCATGTGGTCCTGAGAGACAGCTGGACTTACCTTCCAGACAAGTTGTAGAATAGAAGCCGATGTTCTTTGTTTCCAGGGCATTGTCGTGGGTAAACTCAGAGGAGCGGGCTTGGGGCTCCGATTCCCCAGTGAGAGATGAATTATCTACCTAGAAGAAATTTTGAAAAAAGTTGAAGACTAGGCATCTCGTTCCTGTCACAGTCACACTGAGACCTGGAAAGACAACATAATGGCAACTCGTTACGAGCGTGATCTTTGGGGTGCCCTGTGGTGCTTACCTTACAGCCCTGAACAGACAACAACCTGATGTCTGCAGGGATCCGGTCTCCTCCTTTAATCTCCACTATGTCTCCCACCACTAGTTGCTCTGCAGGGATGGTCTTCTTCTCGGAATCTCGAATGACAAGAGCTTGCTGCAAAGGAAAACAGTGGCAGGCAACTCATCCTGGAATGATGCCAGTGCTCCTCCATCTGCACCTTCCCACGTCTCGGGAATGCAGGCCATGGAAGCCACAGCTCTCGGAAGCCAAAGACTTGTACCTAGGGACTGAACGTACTAAGATCTCTTGTTTCTTGAGGAGGAACTCTTAGAGAGTTCTTGGAACCAGAATATGCTGTTGTGGGCAGATATAACAAACTGACAGCCCTGGGTATGACAGTAAGAGGGACAATTAACATTGAGTGATCTTAGATGGGATGTGCAGGGAGAGCCCTGAAGCCTGAGCCAAAGGGTTTAGTAATCTTGCTCAGATCAGGAAAACTTTAATGGAGTGGGAAGCAGATCTCCCACTTCTTAGCACAGATGATCCCATCCAGAACCCTCTCCAGCTGGCAGCTCCGTGGGCCAGGGGCAGCATGGTTTTCCTACTGTGCTGCCAGTGGTGTGTCGTCTCCCTAGAGGACACCTAACACGGGACCCTGCGGGAAGACAGCAGCAGCAGGCCTCCCTCACCAAGAGCAGTTTGGGACAATGTGCAGAGAGGCTCCAAAATGGGTGCAAAAATGGTCACAGATGAAGAATTGCAGGTTGACCTCCTTGGCTACCAGGGAATACTCCTGAACTTCTACAGCTCACTCTTGGAAGCCCCTGAATTACTTTTGTTTGAACAGTCCACCAAAGCTCATGAGCAGTAATAGAAGATGTTGTGTGATGACTGATGTTTCTGTGCTTTGTTCTCGACTAAGCATTTTCCTGTGTCCTACTTCCCTGATCATCTCAAAACTCTGTGCAGAAGTGGGGCTTCAGAGGGACTGCCTAAGACTTAGACAGCAAATGGTGGAGCACAGACTCTCTGCCTCAGAGGCCCCACTCTCCTCCTCATCTGGTGCTTCCTCATCTGAAGTCATGTGGAGACCAGAGAGGGATGGCTGCTACCCACCTGTGGGATCATCTTATTGAAGGTGGCCATGATGTTGGTGCTTTTTGCTTCTTGGTAGTAAGCGAAGATCCCCGTTAAAATAACAACCAAGGCAAGCACGCAGCCCAAGTATGCCTGGGTAAGGAGGAGAAGCATCGATCAGAAGAACAGGCATCAGGAGTGAGTCAGGTCCTAGGGATAGAGCTCTCCATGGGAAGGCAAGAGACATGGCAGTGGTATTCTGGTGTCATTTATAGGCCACAAAATTTATCCATTTAATGTGCATAATTCAGCGATTGTTAATGAATTTACAGTTTTGCAACAATCACCACAATACAGTTTTAGAACATTTTCATCGCCCCAATAAGATCCCTAGTACCCAGTTCCCACTCCCACCCCCCGACCCTGGCAACCACTGATCTGCTTTCTGTCTCTAGGATGCACCCATTCTAGACATTTCATATCAACAGAATCATACAGTGTGTGGCCTTTTGCATCTGGCTTCTTTCTCTTAGCATCATGTTGGCCAATTCAGTTTTTTGGCTTTGGTACTCAGTTATCAGCAGGCATAGATGCTCCCCATGTTAAAGGGAGACAATTAGCTCTGAGGTGAGAGAACCCCAAAATATTTCATATGGATACAGATATTTTTTCCCTTAGGAACTTAGAGTGCCCCTCTTTCTCTCTTTAAAATTCACGCCTCATGCTGCCCCTGAGACATCAGAAAGTTAGCTACAATTTCTGTTTTATAGCTGGTAAAATTCTTGATTTTCCCAAACCCACACAGTGAGTGATCAGTGTAGACTCCTGATTCCAGCTCTGCCCACCAAAGGCCTTACTTTATGATTGTTTTCCCATTACTAGTTTAGCAAACCCTAGAAAGAGGCCCCCTTACGTTGTCTAGGGATGAGGACTTATTCATGGAGTACTGGATCCCATATGCAATCCAGCACAGGATGGCTCCTATCCACAGAAGGATGGAGAACCCTCCCACCATCTGCTTGAGAAACTTGATGATCTCCGGTGTTTCCTTGGGAGGAGTGAGGGCATTGGGACCATTCTGAGCCAGGAGCTCAGCGGCTTGGGTGCTAGAAAGACCCTGAGAAAGCCAAGCAAAAACAAATAGGAATTAGACATTTCTCTTCTCTGAGGTTGGACATCATTTTTTCTGCAGGTTGTGGGTAGGAGTTAACCATGCGCAAGGAGGACCCGGGAAAAGTAGATGATGCCTCCTCTTCCCCAACCCTCACCTTTTTAAAAAGAATATTTAATATTAGTGCTATCAGCCAGGCGATGTACTCCATATATTTGCTCATATACTCTTCCAAATAACCCTCTGAAGAAGGTACCATTATTATCCTCATTTTACAGATGTAGAATTTGAGGCATATGGAGGTTAAATCATCCAGCTAGTACCTGGTACTACCAGATTGAACCAGGCAACCTGGCTTCAGAGCCATTATACTACACTCAAGATAGGAGTAACTTGGCTAAGGAGGATTTGAAATATAAAAGCTAATCACCAGGGTTAAGGGCAATGTAGTAATTATCCAGAAAATGTTCTCTATTGGGCTAATTTTTCATCCTTAAGTCTGGTGTCTTTCTGCTTTTCTATATATCCACCCCAAGTTCTAAGTTCTTGCTCATCTTAAGTGTTATAAATCCTACCAACCCCTGAGGCCCACATCAGCAGTCACTTCTTGCCAGAAGCCTTTCCTGGTAAGCGTGCCATCCACAGGTGCACACAGGCCCCTCCACCACCTTGAAATCGTGTATTGTGATTCATAAGGCTTTTTTTCGCCCCCACAAACTATCCTTTGTGGAGAAAGTCTTGTCATTACTTTTTCTCCCTAATACGTTGTAAGCTACCTAAAGGATAGTTTAAAGACTACCCTTATTCATTTTGTGTCTTTTATAGGGTGTACTGCTTCTTCTGTAATAGAGGCTCATGTATTTGCTGAATAACTAGATTTGGAGCCACCAACTTGTAGTATAATTCAAATAAAATTTACCACCTTCTCCTTCTTATGGCCTTCTCTAATCTCTCGGCCCCCAGCTCCGTGCCATGGCCCTGTCCACCACTTGACCAAATCTCCTCCTCCTCCTGCTTCTCTCCCTTGGTAACTGGGATCAGGGATCTGTTCAAAAACTCCAGCAAAGCAAAGTTCTACCAGTTATTTCTTTGAAATGTCTCTTGAATCTGCCCCCTTCCTTTCCCATCTTACTGCTACCGCCCTGTTTTGGTTCCTCATTTTGTATTCCTGAGTGATTGTCTCATTCTACTAGACCCTTCCATCTTCCACTTAAAAAAAATATCTATCTACCTACCTACCGATACCTATATATATCTCCCACCAGAATTGCTTGTCTGTTTCTCTCTCTCTTCTACCAGAATCTACCTATCTATATCTATATATATCTTCCACTTACTATCTTCTACCAGAATTGCTTTTTGAAAACCAATCTTATTCAAATCACTTCCCTGTTTAGAAATTGTGTGTAAGTACAACTAATATAGTCCTTATTCCTTAGTTTAATATGGAAGTGTTTGATAGTTTCACCCAAATTACCACTCCCCAGCCTTATTTTTTATCCCTCTTCTCCCCTTTCCACACACATTAGCTCCCAGAAACCCCAGACTGATTTCCAAACATACCCTGTCCTCTCCAGCCTCCTGGGTACTCTGCTAACTTAAACCTGAATCCTCCTATATCCTGATTCACGCACTGCTCCATCCCGGGAGCCTGGTTCCTCTGGTCATAATGGGTCACTCAGCACACTGTTTAAACCTATCTTTGCCATCTAAGTGGAACAGACTGGATGTTATGATACTCCCCTATATATCTGCATCCCTTGCTGGACTGCTAACTCCTTGAGACCAGGGATCACCTGTCCCTCTCACTGCTTGTCCTGTGCGGTGCACATAGCTCTTTTTGTTGCCTTTAACAGATGTTTCCAAATCTCCTGATGTCAAGACACCAAAACTTTTGAAATTTAATTTGAATTTGAAGCAGTCCTTCTGTGATGGGGGAATTTGCTAGATGCCTTGGAGCACACCAGTGTGTGCTCTTGTCAGAGGAAGAGGCAGACAAGCAGGGCTCTAAGACTGTCACTCTGGATGCTTGCTTTTTATCACTGGTTTTCCCCACTCTTTGATAAGACCATTATACTTCCTGGACACGGAGGTTAAAAGTAATCTCTGCCTCTGACCACGACCATAAAGACGTGTCTGAGTCTTCCTAGGGATACCACAGCTTTCTTGCAGTTATAATCAAAAGATTGTTTACAGCCAGGCATCCAGCTCAGCTGAGGGGCTTGACTTGGGGCGTGGTTCAGCCCCGCCAGCTCTTCAGGTTAACCAGCCCCCTCTCACATGCTGGGTATGTAGGTGAATGGCATTCTCAAAGTTGCTGCTTCATCCTAAAGATGCCATCCACTTTTCCACACACCCTAAGCACACAGCTTTGTACAGTCCTTTGTATAGTTCCGTCCCAGTCTTCCTGATCCCCAGTCCCCTGATGACTTACTGTAATGATGTTTGTACCATATTTCTTTTCCAACTCCTTAATGCTGAGTTTGTGGTCATCCTGAAGTCCGTGAAAAGAAGAAGAGAGTGCATTAGATAATTCCAAAAGACACAAATGCTAAACTAAGTTTAGACCAGCCCCTGAAAACTGAGAGTAGCACTGAGGATAGAAGGGGGGGGGGGGCAGGAGTGAGGGAGAAAAGGAAAAAACCCTCTGTGCCAGGTGGTTATTGCAGTGAGGGAAGAGAGTCTCGCTGCAAGAAAGGTTTGCTCTTCTGATTCACTGGCCAGGGGATTTTCTGGCCATCCCTCGAGTTCAGGCTTAATTTGCCATTTACCACATAATAACTGTCTTTAGTTTTTATGAACAAAGCAATGCATTTCACCTCAATCTGTTCTCCAGCACATGCAAATTCTAGCATACCTCTCTGTTGTCCAGATACTAGTGATCTGGATACTTAGTTCAGACCTGAGTTCTGGGATTAGTTGAGGGTGATGAGCTATACCTAACCAGACCCATCTGATATATTCTCACAACTTATTACCCGTGCAGCCCTCTTTGGGCAGGTAGTCTCTGGTAGGAAGAGGCAAGACTTTCCTTAATCAAATACTTGAGACTCACGGAGTTCACTTGTTAGAGAAGTCCTGAGACTTACAATCTGGCAAATAAATATCAGTATGGTCCACACTTGCTAATTTTGTTATAGAATCATCAGACTAAAGCAGAGTTTCTCAACCTTGGTGTTACAGACATTTGGGCCAATAACTCTTTGTTGTGGGGGGGTGGGGGGGCTTCCACCTGCTATATGCCACCTATTAGCAACCTCCGTGGAGTTGTGATTACCAAAAATGTCTCCAGACCTTACTAAATGTCCCCTGGGGAGCAAATTCCTCCTCTCCCTTCCCTTGAGACCCACTGGGCTACAGGATTAGAAGCCTCTTCCTGTCTTGGAAAACCCAGGGTTAAGTAACTCTCCTGCACCCTACCTAGAAAATCTAGCACTCAGGATTCTTTTTTTTTTTTAATATGAAATTTATTGTCAAATTGGTTTCCATACAACACCCAGTGCTCATCCCAATAGGTGCCCTCGTCAATGCCCATTATCCACTTCATTCTCAGTATTTAAGAGTCTCTTATAGTTTGCCTCCTTCCCTCTCTGTAACTTTTCTTTCCCCCTTTTCCCCCCACCTGGTCTTCTGTTGAGTTTCTCATGATCCGCATATGAGTGAAAACATATGGTATCTTTCTTTCTCTGACTGACTTATTTCACTTAGCATAACAGTGTCCAGTTCCGTCTACGTTGCTACAAAAGCCCAGATTTCATTCTTTCTCATTGCCAAGTAATATTCCATTGTATGTATAAGCCACAACTTCTTTACCCATTTGTCAGTTGATGGACATTTAGGCTCTTTCCATAATTTGGCTATTGATGAAAGTGCTGCTATAAACATTGGAGTACATGTGCCCCTATGCATCAGCACTCCTGTATCCCTTGGGTAAATTCTTAGCAGCAGCACTCAGGATTCTTTAAGCTCTGATCATCTGAAACAAAGATTTATACTGTGATGGGTAAAAGAACCATCTCTTTTCTTAAGTACATGCAAAAAAGTGACATGTTGTGTAAGAGATTAGATTTTCCAATTACAACATTTTTTTGCCCTTTCCTCAGCCAGATTCTGCTTTACTCATTCAGTCGTTGTACTCATATTAATAATTGAAAGATATTGCTGGGGATTCAAAGGATTAAGACACAGTTCTGTGCACTGTGTGCTAAGTTCTGGGCAGACAGAGGTAACAGGTGATTACAGCCATTGTTCACATGGATGGAACTCAGACTTTAAGGAGCCTATATATATAGTGTGAGGCAGAATACCTTTCCTCTTCCTTTACCCCTGACTTTGTGGATGAGAGCATGGGGGAGGAGGAGGAGGAGGGGTGGGTGCCTCTGGTGCACCCTGCTGGCCGGCACTAGAATAGCTCAGGGCATCATCCTGTGGCTCAGGCTTGGGTCATTAATCAGCCTGTTTATTCAGAAGCCAGGGATACTTTAGTTCTTGTCAAAGTTCCAATGTGCCAGAGGGCATCCAAGTGTGCTGTCACAAATGAAATTATAGGATTCTTGTGAGAATGTTGGGAAAGAAAGATGTTCCTCTCTCAGCAGGGAAGCAGGGGAACACCGGCTAACACCATAAAAATTATTTTCCTATATTATACATCTTCACAAAATGCTCAAAAAAAGGGAGATTATCTTCATAGTAAACAGGCATAATGGATATACGTTCATGTTGTAAGTAGCAATTTCAAGGAAGACTAGATTTGCCTTCAATCCCAAATCCTAGAGATACATAGGAAATAAGAATGGCTATCTATCGTCTGGTGCTGTGCTAAGCCTTTCTCCTCCTTTACTTCATTTAACCCTCTTAATGACTTCAACAGGTAGGCACCATTTTTAATTCCTGTTTTTCAAAATAGGAAATGAATGTCAATCAAACTGGGATCTGAATTTGGGTCAGTCCAGTTTCAGGGCTGTGTTCTTAACTGTCAGAACATACATGGGTAAATACCTAGTGGTGTGCTGCTAAATGTTTAAGAGCCTGCCAGGAAAAATAAACTGAAAGCTCTGATTTGTAGCATTCCCTGATTTCTCACCATAGCCAAATTTCAAGCTGCTAACCCAATGTCAACCGACTTGCCAAATTCCTGAATATTTAACAATTGGCTCGCTAGCCCACATGAACTTGCACCACTATTACCTGCTCCAACAATAACAGAATTTTAAAGTCTGCAGTGAACTGCAGGGGCAATCTAGCAAACTTCGGGCTTCGTGTGGAAGTTTCCGCCTTGACGTTCCTAAGATGTAACCTGTCACATTTCAGTTCTGAGGCAGGTCTTTCCCATGGTGGCCAGCTTTGATAATTCCAAAGTTCCTCCTTAACAGGAATACCAGGCTTCCATAAATCACAAAATGGCTAATTATAAATTACACTTTAAACTACAAATTGCATCAGTTACACAATATTCTTACTTTTTTCTCACTTTTCCCCCTCACCCCTGCAAACTGCTTATTTCCCACTTTCCACAAAGAAAATGGAGCTTCACTGAAGCTAGGTGGTTTGCTCCCAGTTATCAATCAGTGAAGTGGAACTAAATTGAGCCTAAGGTTCTCTGAATCCAAGCCCAATATTCTTACCAGTGAAATTATTCTTTCTCATGGGGCATACACAGCCAGAAACCTAGCAAGGTTTCGTGGTTTTGGTTTTTCTCCTGCATGGTTCCAGCTCCAACAGTTTTACCTTACCAGCTGAAAACTGGGAATCGGTCACCTATGTCTCAATGAAACAGCCGGGAAGCAAAGAGGTCTGGGCTGTGCCTGTGGGGACTGGAATCAGAGGCTCTTCCCTCAGAGTGCCTACAACCAGAATACAGGAATCCTGCACAGGACCTACCCCTGGGTAGATATTATCACGCCATTTATTTTAAACAAGGAAACAAATCTCAGGGCGGAGCGGGGAGGGAGATTTTCAAATCGTCGAGACTGATCTTTCTTTTGTAAGAGGCAGGTTATAGGGGCAAGTTCTCAGGGGGAAGGGCAGTACTCAGTGGACCCATTTGGCTTAAGGACCAAATCAACTGACCAGATCCAGTTCTTTCTTAAGCTCCTCTTTCTGGTGATTCTTTTTGGGTTCAAAGCAGTTCTTCAGGCCTCTGTACTTCTCCTTGCCATCATCCCCTTTGTCTGTTTGGTCAATGTCTTTCGTTCCACTGAGCTCCACAGAGTAAATTTCTAGTGTTTTCTGAAAGGAAAGCAGAGGTGCCATATTGGTCCGAGATGGGTTTTCTGAAGAGGCGTCAAGCTCTTCTCCCTGTGGGTCAGGGACCGGCAGGGAAGGGAGCCTCCCTCGCACCTTTCACTCTCTCCTCTGGAGAGACTGTGGAGAGGTTCTCTCTCCCCCACCTTCAAATAGCAACTCCTGGACCCCTTTCTTTTCCTCTCCTCCAGTGTAGAGGGAAGGCTAGGCCACACAGCCCTGCCAGCATCTCCTCAGGGTACCCCTCTTGGGGGTGGGGAAGGTGGGAAGTTACTTCCCCCAGCTGGAGACATGACCCCTCCAAGAAGCCCCAGGGGCGCCCTAGTATCTTGCTCCCCACAGGACACACCGGCCGTCAGTCCCGCTTCTCGGGTGCGGCGTGCCCACTGAGCTCGTGAACCTCAGTCGCGGGCAGGGCGGTCTTAACCCCCCGCCCCGCTCCACCTTCCGAATCGGAGCCGGCCCGGGGGGCCCCAGGGGCCCCCTCCCCGAGGTTTGGATTTGGGTCTTCACCCCGGCTAGCCGCAGGAGGGGAGAGGGGCCGTGCAGAGGCCAGAAGGAAGGCAGAATAAAGACGACCCGCCCTCCCTCTTTCTCCTCGCCTTCCACCCGTCCGCACTGGTCTCGGGCGGACGCCGGGGGCCGCACGCACCTTGACCATGGCGCCGCTAGTGGCGCCGCCTGCGGGCGGGCGCGGCGTCTGGGCTCTGGCGGCGGCGGCGGCGCGCGCAGCGCGGGGGGTCCCGTCGGGCGGCGCGCGCAGGGCGGGGGTCCCGTCGGGCTCAGGCGGCAGCGGCGCGGTCCCGAGGCGCACCTCCCGCGGCCGAGCGCCAGCCGCTGCCGCCGGGAGGCGGTGCCCGCCTTAAATGCCGCCCGCCCCGCCCACGCGCCAGCCCCGGGACGCCCCGGGAGGCGGGAAAGCCGCAGGCGCGGGCCCCGGCGCGGAAAACCACGACGGGACCTCTATCCCGGGAGCCGGGCGCGGTGCGGGCCCCGGCCCGGTGCGCGGGGTCCTGAAGGGCAGCGCCGTCGGCCCGCCGCCGAGCGAGCTCCGGACGCTCACGAGGCCTCGTCCAAGCTGGGGTGGAAACCCTCGCCCGCTTTGCTTCTAAAATTTGCTTGCCAACAAAGGAATTGGTAAAAGTATGCAAGCAGACGGGGGAATTGCAGTTCCTGGCGGCAACTGCTCTCGAAGGTCTGGCCACACGAGGCGACTTATTACCGGAGAATGGATTTCCACAGGCGAATGTGGCTGTCAGGGTGAATTTGGGAATAACCGAGAGAGCTGTGAGGCGTAGCCGAATGACTTCGGGGATCCGGGGAAGAAGTTGGAGTTCTGAAACAATGTGGAGGCAGGAAGTGGAGAGGACAGATGGGAGGAAGCCGCGCAGCCGGGAGACTCCGGGACTTGGCTGTGCCCCGTGGGCAGAACTGAAGCTGCGGGCTGAGGCCGGACAAACACCCCCACCCCCTAACTGGCACAGACGTCTCCCCCTTCCGCCAATGCTACACACGCAAGTCCCTTCCTTGCTGCCTGCCTTCCTCCCCACCCCCCTTCCTTTCTTATTTTCTTTCCAAAATGGCAGACTTTGAAGTCCGACGCCCTCCCCCAACACACCCCTGTGGAGCTGGGCAACACCAATGAGTCACTCCTTAACTAAATGGTAAGGGACAGGAAATTCCCGGGTGACACCTGGTTCGCACATACACATTTCGGGTTCTTTCAAGTTGGAGGGGATATTAAATTCTAGTCCAAACTCAAGCAACAGTGGCCCCCTGGAGTAGGTCTGTACGGTGTCCCTCTTTCCTTCTCTCATGGAGAATGTTCTTCAAAGGGAAAATTTGAAGAC
Source organism: Panthera onca (assembly GCF_046562875.1). NCBI lineage: Eukaryota > Metazoa > Chordata > Mammalia > Carnivora > Felidae > Panthera > Panthera onca. Next base: position 240,267,058 of record NC_138339.1, read on the forward strand.
AGGGCTAAGGCGAAGCAAAATTTTCGTGCAGCTGACATTCCCACTGTTTGCTGGGAATGCAAGAAAAGGGACTTTGCGGGCCCAAGTGGCTGCTGGCTCACCGTCACCTCTTCCAGCCCCTGCTCTACCTTCTTGGACAGATACAGAATAGAGAAGCAGGATGCCTGGAGAAATGCCCCTGAACTCAAGTGTGATCCAAGCTTCCAAAGCAAATGCAGATTCACTCTGACTTGATTAGGGGGATAGAGAGAGGGATGTAAGGAGAGGAATAGGCTAAGAGAGAGGTGATGGCATCGATTTAGAAATCAGCAAATTGTGGGGCGCCTGGGTGGCGCAGTCGGTTAAGCGTCCGACTTCAGCCAGGTCACGATCTCTTGGTCTGTGAGTTCGAGCCCCGCGTCAGGCTCTGGGCTGATGGCTCGGAGCCTGGAGCCTGTTTCCGATTCTGTGTCTCCCTCTGTCTCTGCCCCTCCCCCGTTCATGCTCTGTCTCTCTCTGTCCCAAAAATAAATAAAAAAACGTTGAAAAAAAATTAAAAAAAAAAATAGAAATCAGCAAATTGTGACAATTCCTCCTAGAGAAGGTTGCTGTTTACTCTTGTTGGTGTCAATTTTGGGAAAGTGTTAGTTACTACTAAACTGGGCAAAAAAGAACGTTGTCAGATTCTCTGGCACCTCTCTGGTCCTGCAGAGTTCCTGGCTTCTGCCAGTCTCAGCCACTGCTGCTGTGACCCATGTGACACTCTGATGCCATCAGGTATCCTAGAGTGTGACTTCTACCAAAAAGGACAAATAGGGCTACTCCACACACACACACCCTGCCTTGTTGCTGCTCTGCTGCTTCCCAGAGTCCACACATCCCATTATTTCTTGAGGAGAATGTCCGTCTGGGAGGCAGGCACCTGGAGTAGTCCTCACCTGATAGAACCGTAGTCTGGATTTCCCCTCAGAAACACAGACTCCCCTCTTTCCGGCCCCGGGGACTATCACGCATCCTATTCTGGGCAACGTACCCTGAACTCCACCCAATTCTAATGACCTCTCTTGAGTTGGCCCTAAAGGCCAGGGTTCAACTTAAGACACCTTCTCAGCCTAAATACTACGGTTGCAACTTCTGCTTGAGGCTGGGTTTTCCTGTCTGTCAAAGGAAGCCTATCCATGCCAAGAAGCTCTTTTAGGACTGTCCTCATTGATAAATATTACATATTTGGGATAGGCTGTCATAATATATGCAGTTACTCCTAGCTCATTTTAATCAATTAATGCACTTAATTTATGTGAAACTATAACAGACATGCGGGGGGGGGGGGTGGTGAGAAATGGTACTAAAATGTGTCATTCTCTGCCCTCAGGAAAGTTACACTTGAGTTGGAGAGGCAAAATTAATGAACAGACAATAGTAAAAGACCCAAGCAGAAAATAATTTAGCAGTGAATTGCATTGATTCTAAGCACTTTAAGAGCTTAAAGGTAAGATGAAGGAGATGGCAAGATTTTTAAATTTTTTTAATTAAAAATTTTCAATGTTTATTTATTTTGAGAGAGAGAGAGAGAGAGAGAACGTGAGTGGGAGAGGGACAGAGAGAGAGAGTGAGGGAGACACAGAATCCCAAGCAGGCTTCAGGCTCTGAGCTGTCAGCACAGAGCCCGATGCGGGGCTCGAATCCACAAACTAAGATCATGACCTGAGCTGGAGTCGGACACTTAACCAACTGAGCCACCCAGGTACCCCAAGATTTTTATTTCTTAGAATTAATTATTCAGTTTTTTTTTTTTTTCTGTCCCTTTTCACTCTCTGTGAAAGGTAGGAGGGAGGCAGAAAGAGTGGCAGAGTTTGGACCTTGTGTTACTGGATCACGTTTGTTACCCTGAAGGCCCCCCCTCCTGCTGCAGAATCCTGGGTAAAGGGACATCTGCCAGCTGGCTCCAGGCAGTGTGAGTGTGAAGATTCAACAGAAGAAAAGGGGATCCAGGTGCTAATGGGAAGAGGAAGGTTCACTTCCTGCCTCACATCAGGACCAGCCAGTGCCACTGCTGCCCACTGTTTTCTTCCTCTCCCTGGATTCCAGTCCCACGCACACAGGCAGTCCCCACACACCTGTGTCCACTCATCGTGCCAGGCTATGACTAGGCTGCATTTCTGCACGGATGAGGGTGTCTGGATTAGAGTCAAAATGAAAAACCAAAACCAAAACAAAACCGGAGGCAAGCACACCGCTACACTGCTTCCTCATTTCTTCATGTATAAGAAACTCTGAGGTTGGCATCTGAACAACCTGCAGAAAGGAAACCTGCTTTCGGAAATAAGCACCAATACCATGATAATGGCCCTGCCTGAGGCTATTAAAGACCATGACTGGAGTGGATGGGGTGATTTTAGAAGTAGGTAAAAGGCTTGCAGGGGCCTTAGGTGGGGCCATGGGGGCATGCCACAGGGCATGTTTTTTCCCCCTTGTGAATATAGCTCCCTAAAATATTAGGTTACTTGGGTTTATTGTCTGTGACTTATTTTGGGTACTAAGATCCTTTTTCAAAAAAATCACCATTTTCCTTTTAACAGGTGATTGAAAAAAATTGACTGCCTTCTGAAGTTCTTAAATTTGTTTTTGAATCTTAGGGTGAAACATTTTTCCCATTTGAATCATCTTCACCTTTCTCATGGAATTTAACCATATATATGTGTGTAACATATAAGACACATAGCACATATGACGTGAAGGATATTATTCATAGAAAGGCGCTTGGTTAATTTTGCAGGAATTTGCCTCTTCTGTGACTGGGGTGATACTCTCTTTGTTACCAGCTTCCATACTCTTCAGAGTTAGGGAGCCAAAAGCAGATACTCCAATAATTGTTTATTCCTGAAATATTTACTGGAGGCCAGTCATGTGTGTGTAGTGCCATGACAGGTCCTTCTTTTGAAAGAGATTTTGACCTGGTTGAGGAGGTAAGATACATCACTCCAGGTTAGAATATTAATATAAAGACATGTCAAAGGCAGCAGTGGTCCAGTACTGAGTCAGTGGGCAGACAGCAGAATTCCAGAGGGGAACCAAGGAAGCAGTGAGCTCTAGGCAGTGGAATGATGGGTGCTCTTGAAGGGGGGGGGGCAAGTGGATTTTGAAGGCCGTGTAATCTGAGACAACTAGGGAGGAGGGTGATGAGTGCTGTGGGAGAGGAAGAAAGAGGAAGGTAATCACTCCTGCGATGACCGAAGGGGTGGGAATGAAAATGGTAGCATTCCAGTGAGAGAATGGTAGCCAGAGCAGACAGGTTCTCTCAGGGAGTAGCAGGAGGTCTGGCTGTTAAGATGGGACTGTGCAGGGGCTGGGCTTTATCATTATGCCTTAGGGAATGCTTGAGGATGAGAGTAGCCTAATGGAAACCACATTTTGAGAAAGATGAGTGGTTCTAGAACAAACACGGAGAGCCCTCCTAACTCTGAAGTTACTGGGCTTGCAACTGTCCCAACATGAGTCTTGAACCCAGTTCTCTTTATTCGAGTTTCCTATCAGTGAACAGGTCCTAAACAAGGTGTCTTGCGGCTTTTGTCAAATGTGCTTTAGCACTCAGATGCCCTGAGCATGTCAAGTCTCCAAGCAACTGTTATTTTAGGCAAAATTTATTTGTTCTGTCGAGAGTCTTTGGAATGAAACCGGGGAGAGAGCAAATGGTAGTTACACAATCCCAGTTAGGGAAGCTTATGGGACTCTCCCCTTTCCATGCCTCAATAAATTTATATTTATCCTGTGCTTCCATGGTTAACTGAGCTGTTCTAAGGGCTGGAAAAGGGGATCTATGGGATTAAGGGGCATCATAGGAGACACAGTCTGTCTCATCCACAAAGATCAGTTATTAGTAAATTAATTACTAATAGTGACGAGGTGCTCCATTATTTATGAAGATCTACATTCATAAAAAAAAGTAAAATGTAGAGTTTGACCTTTTTTCCATAAAGTTAATACAACTGTGTTGATCTCCCCCAACTTCCATGTTTGATCTGTCCCTTGTCAGATGCCAGTTTTGGTGTTTGGGTGCATGAGATGACCTTGTCCTTATGGGGTCAGTGTTTGATGTAAACCAGGCACAGATTACAAACACTTCCTTACTTGGTTGTCTCTCTCTTTCTCTCTCATATACTTTATATAAATTGTCTATGATAAGCCAGCATCTTAAGTCAGCATGTCTAACTCTCAGAACAAATCTGTTCTGGGATTCAGCACTTCAAAATAACAAAAATTCACTGAAGAAGCAAATGGAGAAGAAAAGAAAAGGAACACGGCCTGAATTCCTGGTCTCATTCACAGCAGGACCAACTTAGCTCTTGCTGATCCAGAAAGGTGCACAAGAGTGGCCAATGCCACAACCCAGTGAAGAGTTCAAAGCATGCCTAGATACTTTAGGCATTCTGCATAGACATCCAAGGAAATAAAAAAACGAGTAGAGGAAATGAGAAACTGCTTTCAAGGGACAATCAGGAGAAAACTGGCAGATGCTTGCCTGCAAATTCTGCCAGGAAGTCCCCTTAAGAGGTAAGTTGGCAGTGGAGATTCTGAAATTCTATCTGCCATCACACAGGGGAGACAGCAAAGGGTCAGACCTGCTCTGTAAAGTGCATCTGGATGCTGGGGGAGGCCAGAGGTAGGAAAGGCAAAAGAAAACACTTAGTACATTTATAGGCAATCTTATTGTGGCTGTCAAAGTGTCCCCTTAGGAAATAAAGCCACCGGCTGCCGAAATGCAATATGTGTTAATTAACACGAGACCAGCATGATTACACTCTAGGAAACAGGCAGAGTCAGAAAAACAGGACAAACTACATTTAGTTAATTGACAGTTACAATAGTGCAGGGTCTAACTGTCTCCAGCTATAGGGAGAGAAAATTAAGTTAGATGGGTCTTGGTGGGGCTGGTTATCATGTCCTGTCTAATGGCTCAACAGTCCCCAGCTTCCAGTCACTACTACATCTGGGCAGTATTATCTAACAGACTGATGTTTCTCCTCTTACTTTTTCTTCCTGCTTAGAGTTGCCAGATAAAGCACAAGGCTGCCATTAGTGTTGCATTTCAGATAAACAATGAATAATGTTTTCGTATGTCTTAAATGTTGCATAGGACATACCCACTAAATATTACACACACACACACACACACACACACACACACACACACACGTTATTTAGCTGAAATGAAAATTTAACTTGATATTGTTATTTGTTATTTTCTGGCAACCCTATTCCTGGATATCGTTATTTGCTATTTGCTGGCAACACTATACCCTCTAGATGGATTGGGGGTCAATCCTTTATTGCTTGTCAGTGGGCACATTTGGGGACATTGGCCTAAGTTCTACTTGTCTTGTTGCTAGGGCAAACGTGAAAATAAAAACAGATTCAGATTTTCTCTTTTTGCCAGTCCCTCCCAAGTGCCTAGATGAACCAGATTCGCTTTAAGACAGTCAACCTGCATGAGTGTGGAGGTAAGATGGTTTTTTTCTTTAATCAGATATCTTTTCAGCCAGAAAATTCTTACCACTCTGCAGAGGTCCCATTCTTGGGTCTGAAAGGACCCTGTAGGAATTCAGCACCTTCTCAAAACCAATTTTCACTTTTGGTGGTGACCAGCAGGGGGAGCACATTCCAAAAAGACACACTGGGCTCCTGATACCTGTGTGAGACCATCTCTATCAAGGCCACCTGGCATCACTCAGGCACCAAGAATTTATAGAACACCCGCAGGCTTTGCAGTTGTGTGCCAGTTCATTTCTGACTGAGCAAAGGACGACTTTAGTAAAAGACAAAAGACAAATCCCAAACAAACCAGAAAACCAAACCAAACCAAACCAAAACAAAACAAAACCTGCCAGTGAAAGAAAAGAAGCAACAACAAAAAAACTCCAATGGTAATTAGCACAAAGAAACAACAAACCACGAGATTATGAGAAAAAACAAATGGTGAATGTTTCCTGACTCCTAGGGCTGGATTGGATTTGGAAACATCATGTTTTACTTCTCAAGATTTGCTTCTTCCATGAGTCATTCTCTGAGTAACAGCTCACCTCACACTCTACCTGCTCCAGAGGACTAATGCATTCATAGTCCCTGATTGCTTCTTTTCATTTGCTTGTCTCCCCATCAAAGGACTATGCTCTTTGCTGCTTAAGTCTCTCAGGGACACAGCCATGGTGATTGGCATGTACTAGTTGCCTCCACATCTAAATTCTCTTGGAGAAATGAAAGAATATTTTTAAAATATCATTTTAAAAGGAGATTTCACAATCTCCCTTCATAACCTTTGATTTTAATGATTGACTTTTGCAATTAGGAAAGTATCTTATAAACTACTGAAAAAAACTCATTTTGCAGTTGGATTTTCTAGATGTGAGGAGCTTTTGATGAAATAGAAAAAGACAAAACATTGTTCAAATTTTTTTGTGAAACCTAAAATGTAAAAGTAGATATTTCTTTCCAGCTTGAGAGACAGAAAGACTCAATAATTACTTCATAAATGATGCTGAATTGAGAACCTGTACAACGGTATTCTAGTCCTGGCTTTCTTATCTGCTGACCATATTTGCTATGGCAAGACACTTAACATATCTGTGGCCTCAGGACAGTGTTAGAGCTGGGTAGATCAATGGTTCCCAAACCTGACTGATCACAGAATCTCTTGGAAGCTTTAAAAACCCCACACCGAAATAAGTATGGGATAGGTCCCAGAAGTTTATTTTTATAAGGCTCCCCAGGTAATTCTTATGAATGAGTGGGCTTGAGAACCATTGGACCAGGTCATTGGCCCTCAGCCTGTGCATACCTGTGCCTGGACCTGCAGAGAGTGACTCTAGTTGCCTGGTGTGAGCTGCATCCCCAGGTGGTTCTAATGTGTAGCCAAGGTCAAGGGCCCTGGACTAGATGCTCTTTAAGATCCCTTCTGACTCTAACACTTTATGGTCTAAGAACCTTTATCTTGCCTTTGTACATACTTATGTGGTAGTTTTATTGCATGTAATTAAATGGGTGCTTTGCTCTTGTGGCTCAGATCTGTAGACTAAAGGGCAAATGTCTCATAGCAACTCCCTGGAAAAAGGCCGCTCTTGTTCCCAGGAAGAAGGGGATGTGGGAGTGTGTGTGAGTAAGCACAGGCCAGTTATACTCCAAAGCAGACAGCCTGAAGTACACATTCACCAACAGCAAGTTGAGTGTCTCAGCCATGTGCTGGCTTCAAGTAACCTGTAAATATTGACATCTGAATACAGCTTTTCATGAAAAGGTTTTAGATTCATTCTACAAACAACTTATTGAATGTCATGACCTCAAAGCAACAACATTTCTAATTATTTCTATATTTTTATAGGTAACTGATATGTGCATGTGTTTACACAAGGGGAAGAGAACACATTGCAATCCAGCTTGAGCCTAAATTGTGTCCAACAGTAGGACCTGCCTGGGCATGTCTGGTTAATCTGTGGGGCAGACCAAAAGTAAGGAGGTTGGGTGGAGACATCTCCTTACAGGGAAGAAAGAATGAGGTATGCATAGGTTGGTCCAGTACAAAAACGCTAGTCATTGGAAGAGCCGTGCAATGTGTTGTCATTCCAGTTTGTCTTTGGCCCAGCTTATGGATGCACCTCTGGCTCAAGGAAGAGAGAGGACTGAGAATAAAAGCTCAGAAGTCTGTCCCCCACACCTCCAAAGCTTGGGTTTGGCACCTATAAGTTCTGTGCATTGACAGTGGCCATGCCTCATGAAAACTGAGGTTCAGCAGGAATTTGCAGGAAGTGGTGATGATCCTTGGTGTCTGGTGGACAGGGAGTTAGCAGTGGAGTGTGACAGGGCTGGAGCAGAGGGAGGAAGGAATGGAGACCTCTCCCGGCATGCCAGGGTTGCTGGAGAACCTCTGTAGATGCTGGGGTTCTGAATCAGCAGAGAGGATTGAAGGCTGACAGAACACCGTTTACAGAATAATGCCAATTTCTTTTTTTTATTTTAAATTTTTTAATGTTTGTTTTTGATAGAGTGAGAAAGAGAGAGAGAGAGAGAGAGAGAGAGAGAGAGACAGAGACAGAGACAGAGACAGGCAGAGAGAGAGGGATATACAGAATCTGAAATAGGCTCCAGGCTCTGAGCTGTCAGCACAGAGCCCAACGCGGGGCTCAAACCCATGAACTGTGAGATCATGACCTGAGCCAAAGTTGTATGCTCAACCAACTGAGCCACCCGGGTGCCCCTCATAATGCCAATTTCTAATTCCCAGAGACATAGTCTAGGACACGAACAACTGTGATCTCCTTGGGAGATTTTCCAGTTCAGTTCAGCAAATGCTAGGCTTTGTCGGTTGTTCTCCACTCCTGTGTGATGGGTCATTTGGTTTTGATGCCATCACGAGTGTGTGAGAGATGGTTCATCTGCAGTAAGAATCATATTGTTCCCATGGTGAGCAAGTGAATGGAAATCCTACCAGTCTAGGTGATTACAGGCTGTTTGAATCTCATATACTAACCACCTCTTCTCGGAATGCCTATGGAAGCTTATCAGCACCTGTGTGGCAACTTAACGACACCTTTCTTTTACTTCTTTCCCTCCCTACATGGCCAGGAAATATGAGCTGAGTTGGCTTTAGACTGGAGAAGCCAGGCCTTGGGCTGTCCTGGACCCTCCACCTTCCCAAGGGGTTGGGCTGACACTGGTTGTGAACCCGATCTTTTGCCAGGGGCACCCCTCAGCTCCACTTCAGCAATCAATGAAAGACATGCCACACAGAAGCAAAAAAAAGCTGGTCTCAGTTCAAGAATTTCATCTTACTTCTGATGCAACCTTTCAGCTCTTAGAGAATTCTGAGTAGGGCTGGTGGGTGGCTCAGTCAGTTAAGCATCTGGCTCTTGACTTCAACTTAGGTCATGATCTCACATGAGTGAGTTCAAGCCCCATGTCGGGCTCTGCACTGGCAGTGTGGATCCTGCTTGGGATTCTCTCTCTCCCTCTCTCTCTGACCCTCCTCTGCTCATGCACACTCTTCTCTCTCTCAAAATAAATAAGTAAACTTTAAAAAAGAAAATTCTGACTAAAGGTCTACGATGGTTAACTTTCTGTGTCAACTTGGCTAGGCCGTACCATCCAGTTTTTGGTCAAATGCTAGTCTAGATATTGCTGTGAAAGCATTGTTTTTCAACATGATTAACAGTTAAATCAGTAGACTTTGAATAAAGTAGATTACCTTCCATAATGTGGGTGAGCCTCATCCAATCAGTTGAAGGACTTAAGAGAAAACAGACTGAGGTCCCCCAAGGAAGAGGGAATTCTGTCTCTAGACCTCTTTTGACTCAAGCTGCGGTATCAAGTCTTCCCTGGGACTCCAGCCTGCTGGCCTGCTTTGTAGACATTGGCCTTGCCAGCCCCAACAACTTTGTGAGCTAATTGTTGAAAAATAAATCTCTCTATATTTAAATATTCTATGGGTTCTGTGTCTCTGGAGAATCCTGAGCTAATAGAAACTAATGCAAGCTCTCTAAGCTCATCAGCCCAGCAAACCATACAGACAGCTTCTAACATCTAAAAAGGAAATCAGATGCCAAAGGCAGTTTTCTGTCATTCGTCAGCAACCTAAAGGAGACCTATATGATTGACCACCTTTTAGGATGTGGTTTATATTTAAAAAAATCTATTGATATTCTCATAACTGGATATTACCATCAAATGCTCCATTTTCATAAGCACTATTTTAGAACCAGATTTCCTTGTGATTAGTTCTGAAGACATTTTATTAACCTTGGGGTGTCTGGTTAGCAGTGGGGAGGCAGACAATGAACAATATGAGAGAAGCATGGAGCAGAGGCTCTGGCTGTGAAATATTTGAGAGGCTGCAATGAAGTGATCTGAATTCTTAGTTTTCCTAAGAACTCAGAGAAGTCAAGCTATTTCTGCTAAATCTCATATTGGTTATAAGTTCTGTTTTCAAATGCAGCATATAAACTGTTTCTACAAAATAAAAAGAAATAGAGCATCCAAGCAACTTATTGGTGGGTTTGAACAGCATTAGACATCAAGTGTGCAGTTCACAGGATAACCTAGATTTGGAACTGAAAAGATCCAAATAGCCGCCCAAATACCCTTGTTTTCTTGGCTTCTTTTGTCTTAGCCACATAGAATTATTCAGCTATGATTAGTAATGCATGAGAAGGGGAAACACAGAAAGGTGATTTCTTGAGGATTCTATTTATCTTATTAGTTGTTCCCAAATGTGTGCCATGGAGACTTAGTTCTGCAACATGGTCATAAGGACAAATACATTCAAAAAAACTTTATACTCTGATCTTTTCATTGTTGGAGAGTTGCCACGCTATTAGCATCTGGAAGGTGCTAGGACCCCATTAACCTCTCTCAGAGGGTGGTGGGGTAGGTCATCCAAAAGACATGACTGCTGGTTCACCTGTGAGCTGAATCTGGACACTCAGAGGCTCCTAACCCACCCCACCCCTGTCCTTGGAATGTGGGTTCCACTTGCCTTTCCTGATCCCAGAGGCTGTTCCAAGGACATAGCATTGAGATGTGATGTATTGCCAAAAAGACCTGAACTGTAATACGTGACTGAACCCAGTTAGGCCTCTTTATAAACTTTTAAGATTTGGCAGGTGGGGGTGGGGATCCACTCATCTTGCTGCCACCCAAGATAAACCTCACATACAAGTTCCCTTTACTTATTAAAACTGCCACTTATCAACCTGGAGTGGCTTCCTCTTTCTTTGGTCTCTCCTTGTCCTCTGCATATAGGGACCAGTTTCAGATTATACTCAGGAAACTCTGAAATGGTTGCAACCCAACAATTGGTCAACCAGCCAGAGCCTGAAGAAATGAGCCTTAGGAATGAGGCATCTGTGGGGAAATCCCAAGTTGAACATGGGTCTCTGTGCAGGGAGGTGTGGCCGGATGTCAGATGCTTGTGGACCGCTGTGTGAGTATGGGGACACCTGGAAAATGCAGAAGAGAAAGGCAGCTCATAGTTGCTGCTGTGGGCTGGTCTCTACTATGGACAGTTTGGTGGCCATTGATGCCCAACTAGAGGCTGGAGCTCAAAATAGAAAATTAGAACAGCTGAGATTAGAGAAGGATGCGTGAGTGTCCAATACTCTTAGAACTTCAGGGCTACAGACAGGTGGGAGAGCAGGATAAGAAGTTAGAGGCATGGGCATGTGTTCTACAAAGCTAGGAGGGCCTAGGATTCCTCAGATGAAGATCTGGGTACATGCGACAAAGCCTGGTTAGGACGCTAAGAGATGGAATCTCTGAGAAAGTGATAAAAATGAAGAGGAGGATGTTATGGTACTTGATGAGAAAACAGATAAAATACCCCAGGTCTTCTGGCCCCTATTAAGAAGAAAAATTTAAATGGCAATTACCCCAAAACTCCTAGGAGAAAACTTGCATTCCTTCTCTGTTACTTGATGTTGTAAATCTTATCGTGTCTTTGAAATGTAAATGCTCCAGGAGATAACCAAAACATTGCCCAGGGACACTGAAGAAAACTGCAAGGAGGAAGGCTTTTTAAATATAGACTGCTGATGTAGTTCCTTTGTCAACTGTCATAATAACTTCTCATCAGATTTTTTTTAAAGTTTATTTGAGAGAGGAGAGCAAGAGCAAGGGAGGGGCAGAGAAGAGAGAGAATCCTAAGCAAGCTACACACTGTCAGTGCAGAGCCCTATGTGGAGCTCCAACTCATGAATCATGAGAACGTGACCTGAGCCGAAATCAAGAGTTGGACACTTAACTGACTGAGCCACTCAGATGCCCCACTTCTCATCAGATTTTTAACCATGGGAATTTTTTTTTAGGGGGGGGGGAACGTTTATTTAAAAATTTTTTTTAAGAATATAATTTATTGTCAGATTGGCTTGCAAATAACACCCAGTGCTCATCCCAAGTGCCCTCCTCAATGCCCATCACCCATTTTTCCCCTCTCCCCCACTCCCCCCATCCACCCTCAGTTTGTTCTCTGTATTTAAGAATCTCTTATGGTTTGCCTCCCTCCCTCTCTGTTTGTAACTATTTTTCCCCCTATCCTTCCCCCATGGTCTTCTGTTAAGTTTCTCAAGATCCACATATGAGTGAAAACATATTTGTCTTTCTCTGACTGGCTTATTTCACTCAGCATAATACCTTCTGGTTCCATCCACGTTGCTGCAAATGGCATGATTTCATTCTTTCTCATTGCCAAGTAGTATTCCATTGTATACACAAACCACATCTTCTGTAGCCATTCATCAGTTGATGGACATTTAGGTTCTTTCCATAATTTGGCTATTGTTGATAGCGCTGCTATAAACACTGGGATACATGTGCCCCTATGCATCAGCACTCCTGTATCCCTTGGGTAGATTCCTACCAGTCCTATTGCTGGGTCATAGGGTAGTTCTATTTTTAATTTTTTGAGGAACCTCCACACTGTTTTCCAGAGTGGCTGCACCAGTTTGCATTCCCACCAACAGTGCAAGAGGGTTCCCGTTTCTCCATATCCTCGCCAACATCTGTTGTTTACTGATTTGTTAATTTTAGCCACTCTGACTGGTGTGAGGTGGTATCTCAGTGTGGCTTTGATTTGTATTTCCCTGATGAGGAGTGACAATGAACATCTTTTAATGTTTCTGTTGGCCATCTGGATGTCTTCTTTGGAAAAGTGTCTATTCATGTCTTTTGCCCATTGCCTCACTAGATTATTTGTTTTTCGGGTGTTGAGTTGGGTAAGTTCTTTATAGATTTTGGATACTAGCCCTTTATCCGATATGTCATTTGCAAATATCTTTTCCCATTCCATCAGTTGCCTTTTAGTTTTGTTGATTGTTTCATTTGTAGTGCAGAAGCTTTTTATCTCGATGAGGTCCCAATAGTTCATTTTTTGCTTTTAATTCCCTTGCCTTTGGAGATATGTTGAGTAAGAAATTTCTGTGGCTGAGGTCAAAGAGGTTGTTGCCTGCTTTGTCCTCTAGGGTTTTGATGGTTTCCTGTCTCACATTTAGGTCTTCATCCATTTTGAATTTATTTTTGTGTATGGTGTAAGAAAGTGGTCTAGTTTCATTCTTACGCATGTTGCTGTCCAGTTCTCCCAGCATCATTTGCTAAAGAGACTGTCTTTTTTCTATTGGATGCTCTTTCCTGCTTTGTCAAAGATTAGTTGGTCATGCATTTGTGAGTCCAGCTCTGGGTTCTTTTTTCTATTCCATCGGTCTGTGTGTCTGTTTTTTGTGCTAACACCATACTGTCTTGATGACTACAGCTTTGTAGTAGAGACTAAAGTCTGGGACTGTGGTGCCTCCTGCTTTGGTTTTCAATATTACTTTGGCTATATGGGGTCTTTTGTGGTTTCATACAAATTTTAGGATTGTTTGTTCTAGCTTTGAGAAGAATGGTGGTGCAATTTTGATTGGGATTGCATTGCATGTGTAGATTGCTTTGGATAGTATTGACATTTTGACAATATTCATCCTTCCAACCATGAGCATGGAATATTTTTCCATTTCTTTGTGCCTTCTTCAATTTCCTTCATAAGCTTTCTATGGTTTTCAGCATACAGGTCTTTTGCATCTTTGGTTAGGTTTACTCCCAGGTATTTTATGATTCTTAGTGCAACTGTAAATGGGATCAGTTTCTTTATTTCTCTTTCTGTTGCTTCACTATTGGTGTATAAAATTCCAACCTATTTCTGTACATTGATTTTGTACCCTGTGACATCATTGAATTCATGTGTCAGTTCTAGGAGTCTTTTGGTGGAGCCTTTCAGGTTTTCCATGTAGAGTATCATATTGTCTGTGAAAAGTTAGACTTTTTTGCCAATTTTTGATGGTTTTATTTCATTTTGTTGTCTGATTGCTGATGCTAGGACTTCCAACACTATGTTAAACAACAGCAGTGAGAGTGGACATCCCTGTCGTGTTCCTGTCTCAGGGGGAAAGCTCTCAGTTTTTCCCCATTGAGGATGATAATTAGCTGTGGGCTTTTCATATATGGCTTTTATGATGTTTTAGTATGTTCCTTCTATCCCGACTTTCTTGAGATTTTTTATTAAGAAAGGATGTTGTATTTTGTCAAATGCTTTTTCTGCATCGATTGACAGGATCATATGGTTCTTATCCTTTCTTTTATTAATGTGATGTATCACATTGATTAATTTGCAAATATTGCACCAGCCCTGCAGCCCAGGAATGAATCTCACTTGATCATGATGAATAATTCTTTTTATATGCTGTTGAATTTGGTTTGCTTGTTGAGAATTTTTGCATCCATGTTCATCAGGGATATTGGCCTGTAGTTCTCTTTTTCTGTAGGGTCTCTGTCTGGCTTAGGAATCAAGGTTATGCTGGCTTTGTAAGATGAGTCTGGAAGTGTTCCTTCCATTTCTATTTTTTGGAACAGCTTGAGAAGGATAGGTATTAACTCTGCTTTAAATGTCTGGTAGAATTCCCCAGGGAAGCCATCTGGTCCAGGACTCTTATTTGTTGGGAGATTTTTGATAACTGACTTAATTTCTTCACTAGTTATGGGTCTGTTAAAATTTTCTATTTCTTCCTGTTTGAGTTTTGGTAGTATGTGGGTGTCTAGGAATTTGTCCATTCCTTCCAGGCTGTCAAATTTGTTGGCATATAATTTTTCATAGTATTCTCTGATAGTTGCTTGTATTTCTGAGGGATTGGTTGTGATAAATCCTTTTTCACTCATGATGTTATCTATTTGGGTTCCCACTCTTTCCTTTTTGAGAAGTGTGGCTAGGGGCTTAACAATTTTGTTTATTTTTTCACAAAACCAACTCTTAGTTTCATTGATCTGTTCTACTGTTGTTGTTTTTTTTTTTTATTTTATATTGTTTATTTCTGCTCTGTTCTTTATTATTTCTCTTCTTCTGCTGGGCTTGGGGTTGCTTTGTTTTTCTGCTTCTAGTTCCTTTAGGTGTACTGTTAGATTTTGTATTTGGGATTATTCTTGTTTATTGAGATGGGCCTGGATTGCAGTGTATTTTCCTTTTAGAACTACCTTTGCTGCATCTCAAAGGGTTTGGGGTGTTGTGTTTTCCTTTTCATTTTTTTCCATATATTTTTTAAATTTCTTGTTTAATCGCCTGGTTGACCCATTTGTTCTTTAGTAGGGTGTTCCTTAACGTCCATTTATTTCCTATAGTTGATTTCAAGTTTCATAGCATTGTGATCTTAAAAGTGTGCATGGTATGATCTCATTTCTTTTGTACTTATTGAGCGCTGTTTTGTGACCCAGTATGATCTATCTTGGAGAATGTTCCATATGCACTCGAGAAGAATGTATATTCTGCTGCTTTAGGGTGAAAAGTTTTAAATATATCTGTCAAGTCCATCTGGTCCAGTATATCATTCAGGGCCATTATTTCTTTATTGATTTTCTGTCTTGATGATCTGTCCATTGTTGTAAGTGGAGTATTAAAGTCCCCTGCAATTACTACATTCTTACCAATAGATTGCTTATGTTTGTGATTAGGTGTTTTATATATTTGGGTGCTTCTGAATTCGGTGCATAAACGTTTATAATTGTTAGCTCTTCTTGATGGATAGACCCTGTAATTATTATATAATGCCCTTCTTCATCTCTTGTTATGGCCTTTAGTTTAAAATCTAGTTTGTCTGATATAAGTATGGCTACTCTAGCTTTCTTCTGACTTCTAGTAGCATGATAGATGGTTCTCCATCCCCTCACTTTCAATCTGAATGTGTCCTCAGGTCTAAAATGGGTCCCTTGTCGACAGCAAATAGATGGGTCTTGTTTTTTAACCCATTCTGACACCCTATGTCTTTTGGTTGGAGTATTTAGTCCATTTTACATTCAGTGTTATTATGGAAAGATATGGGTTTAGAGTCATTGTGATGTCTGTAGGTTTCATGCTTGTAGTGATGTCTCTGGTACTTTGTGGTCTTTGCAACACTCAGAGTCCTCCTTAGGATCTCCTGTAGGGCTGATTTAGTGGTGATGAATTCCGTCAGTTTTTGTTTGTTTGGGAAAACCTTTATCTCTCCTTCTATTCTGAATGACAGACTTGCTGGATAAAGGCTTCTTGGCTGCATATTTTTCCTATTCATCACATTGAAAATTTCCCGCCACTCCTTTCTGGCCTGCCACATTTCAGTAGATAGGTCTGCTACTACCCTTATGTGTCTACCCTTGTAGGTTAAGGCCCGTGTATCCCTGGTTGCTTTCAGAATTCTCTCTTTATCTTTGTATTTTGCCAGTTTCACTATGACATGTTGTATAGAAGATCGATTCAAGGTACATCTGAAGGGAGTTCTCTGTGCCTCCTGGATTTCAATGTCTGTTTCCTTCCCCAGATTGGTGAAGCTATGATTTGTTCAAGCACACCTTCAGCCCTTTTCTCTCTCTCTCTCTGCTTCTTCTGGAACTCCTATGATATAGATATTTTTCTGTTTCATTGAATCACTTAGTTCTCTAATTCTCTGCTTATGGTCCAGAATTGTTTTTATCTCTCTTTTTCTCAGCTTCCTTTTTCTCCATAATTTTATCTTCTATTTCACCTATTCTACCCTCTGTCTCTTCAATTCTCACTGTCACTGACTCTAGTTTATTTTGCACCTCATTTACAGCATTTTAAAATTCATCTTGACTATTTTTTAGTTCCTTGATCTCTGCAGCAATAGATTCTCTGCTGTCTTCTATGCTTTGTTCAAGCCCAGCAATTAATCTGAATCTTGTTCAGTTATATTGTTTATATCTATTTTGAGCATTTCTTTAGCTGTCATTTCTTCCTGGAATTTCTTTGGAGGAGAATTATCCCATTTCATCATTTTAGCTAGCTTTCTGTCCCATAGTGTTTTAGAAGCTTATTATGTGCTCTGCAGCGGCATGCACTATACTATATTAAAGAGGGGTCATACACTGTCCAGGGCCTGGCCCTTCAAGAGGGGTTTTTTGGAATGCTACTTTCTCTCTGTTGTTGTGACTTTGGTTACTTTATCTCCCTACTCATAGTGATGTTTTGAACCCTCCACCAGGTGTGCTTTGATTTGTTCATTGAAGTAGCTCTGGAAAGGAAAACAAACAAACAAACAAACAAACAAAAAACAAACGGAAAACAAAAACCTGCCACCCTTTTAAGCAGTTTCCCAGGTAAAATCTGAAACTGGCCCCTTGTATGTAGAGAGCAGGGAGAGACCAAATAAAGAGGAGACTACTCCAGGTTGGTAGGTGGCGGTTTTAACAAACAAAGGGAACTTACATATGAGGCTTGTCTTGGATGGCAGCCAGATGAGTGGGTCCCCACTTCTGCCTGTCAAATCTTAAAAGGTTTTAAAGTGGACCTAATTAAGTTTAGCCAATGTATATACCATGCAGATGTTCTCAATATCACATCATGATCTCAAGGGAGGTCCTTGGAGTGGCCTCTGGGAGTAGGAAAGGAAATGCAACCCACATTCCAAGGAGAACAGTGGTGAAGAACCTCTGAGTGCCCAGGTTCAGCTCATAGGTCAACCGGTAGTTATGTCTTTTCACTGATCTCCCCCAACATTCCATTTCTTGTGACTGGCTCTTTACAATCTCACACACACCCCTCTTCCACAATGGGCCCTGAGAAGTCAGCAAGGGGTTTCACTAACATGGAGGTGCCTCCTTTGGTGGCTATCTGGCTGCACTGGAGGCAGATGCCACAGCAACATGGGCACATGTACGAGAAAATACAGATTAAGACAAGAATTCCAAAATCAGTGATAACTTTTTCCCATAAAAGCCTGTGATCCAAACCATCGATTTCTCGAGTCCCCTAAGCTGGGGGTCAGATCACTCAGGGAGTTCACTGTGTCTTCATATGATTTAACAAACATGATACATTAGTAGATTCATTAAACTATGAACACACAACATTCTGTTTGGATAATGGCACAGGTGCCTCCTTGTAAGGCAGTAATAATGTGTAAGGCCATCCTATTTTGGAGGACAGCTTTTCTTATCAAAGACATTTCTGTGTTCAGTAAAGATAGACTTTGTTGGCTATCATTTAAGTCTTGCTGGGTGAATTTAGTAATGACTTCTATGTGTTCTATAACACCCTCAAGGCCAATGGAGGGAACAAAGATAGCGACCAAATGATCAAACCAGTGGGGAAAAATGTGCCCACCTGGTCTTGAGGAGAGACAGGTTGGCAACTTTGGAAACTTGACCTGGTTGTATATACCATGTGTGTTGGCAAGGAGAGGCAACACTTTTAGGCATAAAGAGATGGACTAGGGGTGGGACATTCCGGAGCAGGACCCCTATCCTCTCCCGTTTTGATGGTGCATGTTTAATTCCAGGTATAGTACCTTTTAGCAGGTCCAGCTTGGAGCAGGATAATGGGATACCCCTCACCAAGGGATACAAAGTAACTCATCTATCCCAGCAGGAGGTCCCACTGCAAATTCCTGAAGATAATTCCTTTTTCAGGTGTGATGGGGTTTGGTGTTCTGAGCTGGATATCATGTTGATCTACAGTGAGAGTCAGGGAAATGGCTGGTTCCCACAACTTCTGTACCTTTATGGTATTGGGTGCTTCAGCAGGGATCCTCAATCTAGCACATGGGGCAATAGACCCTACTGGATGATCATCCGAATATATTAAAGCCTGGGACAATGCTTCAGTCCAGCAGCCAAGGTGGTTTTACTTGTTAACAATTTAATTTGCTGCTTTCATATTCCATTTTTTCTTTCTACTAACCCTGGTGCTGGGGGTTGGCAAGGACAAACGTTCATGTGAAGGTCAGTTTGATGTGTCCACTTGGTGAGGCTACAGTCCCCAGTTAGTCGATCAAACACTCACCTAGATACTGTGCAGTATTTTGAAAATGCGACTCGAGTCTATAATTGGATGACTTTAGGCAAGGGAGATTGTACTGGAATCTGGATGGACACAATCCAAAAAGGTGAAGGCCTGAAGAGCAGAGCTGAAGCTTCCCTGAAGATGAAATTCCAGAAGCCTCAGCTCATGTTCAGAGGTCCAGCCCCACTTCCTGAGGGCCTTCAGACCGACCTCACCAGTCCCCAGAATTCTGTAAGCCAATTCTCTGTAATCAGTCTTTCACTATCTATCTCCTACTGGTTTTGTTTCTTTGGTTGAACTCAGACTGATAGAGTTGCTACAAGGTGAGAAGGTGGAAATTCAGTGGGGATAAGTAGCTTTCACAATACTGCAGAGGACCAGATGTAGGCCTGCAACCTGGAGTTATTTCTGCTATGTAGCCTCTTCATTTTTCTGACTCTGGGCAAAAGGGAAGGGGGAATTTATTGAACATTCTCTGTAAAGTGCCATGGAAAATTTTATGAGAACTTATGGGAGCAGGTAGCCTGGGGTGCCTGGATAGCTCAGTCAGTTGGGCATCTAACTCTCGATTTCGGCTTGGGTATTTTTCATGGTTCATAAGATCAAGCTCCTCATCAGGTTCTGTGCTGATAGCATGGAGCCTGCTTGGGATTTTCTCTTTCTCTCTCTCTCTGCCCACCCCCCCCCCCCCGCCCCACCCCTGCTTGCACTTTTTCTCTCTCTCTCAAAATAAATAAATAAACTTTCTTTTTTCTTTTCTTTTCTTTTTTTTTTAAACAGGAGGTCTTCCTTTGAAATTTGAGAAACTATTTGCCCAACCCTTTCCCTTCTTCACAGCCCAAGAATGGCACAGGCTTCTCCAGAACTTCCTGGGAGATGGATCCATTTTCCTGCTGCTCACCTTCAAAGTGGTGGTACCTGTGAGCTGGAGGCAGGCAGGTAGCCTCACTGAGGCTCACTGAGGGGTCATGGGGATTTGACAGGCAGTGTTCCAAGAGGAGGTGGCAAAAAGGGATTCCAAGGTGACCTGACAATTGCACTTCCCGTCTCATGGGCACACAGGAATTTCGGTGCCCACAGTCTAAATACTTGCTGGATTGAAGACAGCAGCCAGCAGATGCAAGGACAAGGGGAAGGAGGAGTGTAAGAACACTGCCTCTTGGGAAATATGTAGCATTTTTTTTCTTGGAAACCTGGAACATTCATTTACTTGGGAGACAGGGAGATACAAGGGGAAGTCTAAAAATTCCTTCCAGGAGAAGTGAATTTGTATGGAATGAGGTACAAAAGTCATCCTCAGGTCAGAGGAGAATAGCTCCTCCCAAACTAATAAGTCTTCTGTGCTTAAGCATAGCCGGAACACTCCCCAAATATATTTACTTGGAATAAACTTTGTACTTTCCTTATGAGACCATTGTATCTCAAAATAGAATTCTCATCCCTGTTCTCAGAAAGTCTGTGCAAATACAGATCATAATGTAGGTTGGAAATTCCATCTTCAAGGCCAGATGTGTGATTTGGCAAAGGATTCCTCAAGAATCCTCTCATTTGGGGAGCAAGGAACCAGGAAGGATGGAAGGGCAGACATTCTTTTCTTTATTTTTGAAGTGCCAGTTACAGCAGCAGCAGCAGCAGCAGCAGAAGATTCTGTGTTATTGAGAATAGAAAGGAACCTTGTGCAAGCCAATATATATGGAGCCTGTGGTATAACTTTTAAAGTGAAACACAACTAAGCCACAGTTTAAGTAGTGTTCCTTTTCCAAATGGTCTTGGAGGACTTATTTAGAATTTCAAAATTCTTTAGTTACCTTTATAACTTGGTGATTAACATTATCATCCTCCCTTAAAAAAAAGAATTTAGTTTTATGATGAATTTAGTTTTCCGTATTTTGCCAAATATATGAAGGTGATTGAATCTGCACTATTTTTTTTTTTTTTCAACTTTTGGGGACTCAGGTAATTAGTGGGATAACCTTTTAAGTTATCTGATGCATTTGCTAAAATGTAAAAGCTGAAAAAAAATCCCTGGCTCGTACCTAGTCATTTTGGTAGTGCTGAACAAATAACTATTTGCTAATGAGGAATATTGATTCGTGTGTGTATGTGTGTGTGTTTAACGCAGTTTTTTTTAAAGCCTGGCAGAGATTGAGAACAGTACTGACTAGATATAAGAAATGTTCTCCCATCCACACTTCACAAATACATCTTATGATGAGACTGACTGTATAAGGAAAGCTTTGAAATCCAAGAAAGGTCTTTATACAACGTCTTCGGATGTTATATATAGTATGAGTAATCCTTTTTATAGTAAACATAACATACAAAATGCTAGGCCTAGTAAAATAGGGAAATAATTAATTTATATATCCTCCATCCTTAAAACTAAAGTGCCATGTGTCAGACTGTGAGAAGTGGAAGTATTGTCCAGCCTTACAAGGCAACAAAGGAAGGCAGAGCCATGACAATAGAAGCAGTGGGTATAAAGCTGGGGATTACGGGAAATTCTGTGGTTCAGAAGGAAGCAGGAAACCAATAGAAGACAAAGAGGCTCAGTTGCTGCTGCACAGGAAATGTGAACTAAAAGGTGACTAGCATCATCAGGTAGTGTTCAATTGTTTGATTTCAAAGACTATCAGCATTCTAATAGCCTTAGACAAAAAATTTCAGACAAAAAATTAAAAAAATTTTTTTAATGTTTATTTATTTTTGAGACAGAGAGAGACAGAGAATGAGCAGGGAAGGGGCAGAGAGAGAGGGAGACACAGAATGTGAAGCAGGCTCCTAGCTCTGAGCTGTCAGCACAGAGCCCGACGCGGGGCTCGAACTCACGAACTGTGAGATCATGACCTGAGCAGAAGTCGGACGCTTAACCGACTGAGCCACCCAGGCGCCCCCAGACAAAAATTTTCAGGGCATATTATTTCACGTACCCTCTCCCTTTATAATAGAAAACAGTTGGAAATTAGTAAGGGAGTAATTTTAGAAATCACAGTATGAAAAATTAATTTTTCACAAAATAAGACATACATGTGTAATCTTTGGAAACACCCATTTAAGAATCAAATTTTATTTGAATTTGTGTACTATGTTCTGTTGTTTAGAATTTTTAAAATATTTACAGTAATTTATTTGGTTAAATGCTTGATCTGTGAGTCAAAATATTCTATTTAAAGATTGGGCAGAATAAGCAACAGTAATAAGGATAAATCCTCATGGGGAAGGACATCATTTCATGGCTTAGGAGCAGTTGTTTTCCAAGAATCGTTTTACATTGATCTTCTCATTGGGAGCTTCATTTATTGAGAACTTACTATGTGCTAGGTGTACTATAAACATTATTTTATTTTTTCTTTTCTCAAAGTTGAGATATAATTGATAAGAAGTTCTTTTTTTAATTACAAAATGATGTAGCATTGTATAAAGTAAACATAAAGGCCTCTGCGCTTCCTTTCTTCCATTCTCGTTCTCAGAAATCATTACCTTAACAGCTTGCTGGGGAAGATATTTTCTGTCATTTATGGAGATCACCCAAGCTGTGGTGTACGTGACTTAGGTTAAGAGTCATGACCCCTAAAATTTTTTGAGCATCGATGATGTACATGTAGTGGGACTGAGACTCAGATCACAAACTTGGGAGTGTGAAAAATAGAACTTTATTTTTCTATAACTAAGATTAATTTCTACTTCAAAATCCATTTGCTGGGTGGGAGAAAGTCAGTATTGTTATAAAAGGGTCACTTCAACTGTCCTTAGTGTTGGGTCTGTGTGGTACAGAAGGGCTTGTGTAATTCAAGGTGTTTGGGGAGAGACCCTTCTGTTACTGGAGTTTTCTGTCATCCTAGAGAGACAAAACTGCTGTTGGTTTGATA
Organism: Panthera onca; assembly: GCF_046562875.1. Taxonomy (NCBI): domain Eukaryota; kingdom Metazoa; phylum Chordata; class Mammalia; order Carnivora; family Felidae; genus Panthera; species Panthera onca. Next base: position 240,289,738 of record NC_138339.1, read on the forward strand.
CAGAAGACAGGCACCCCTAACTCTGAAGTGGTAAGTGTTAGGGGCTTGGTGGGGAGGTGTCTCAGAAGTACAAGGTGGAACTACTTGCTTACCTAGTGCTGTGCACCGTGACATTTGACTTGCCTCCAACTTGCCCACGCCAGCTTCAGGGGAGCTGTGGAACGGATCTGTTAAATTCTCTTCTCATCTCACAGTGGACAAATGCACAGAGGATCCTGTTGAGGAGAACAGTAGAAGGAGACAGTTTGAGAAATGCATAAAGTGGACAGAAGAACCTGAACAACAGCTTCCATTTCCTTTGAGGTCCTTTGTCAGAGAGGCACCTCTCAGAGGCAGGTGATGGTGTGAGGCTCTAAGAGCTGCTCTGTAGATTCACTTCCATTTATTTGATAAAACTTATTATTTACAAATAATTATTTTTCCCCACTCACTTCCAATCCTAATATCTTTTCCTTCTTTTCTTACTATAGTGAGTTAGCCTCCAGTATAATGTTGAATTGGTTGGTGAGATTATTGCCTCTGGCTTTAAATGGACTACTTTTATGTTTCACAATGAAGTTTGATGTTTTTAGTAGATGCCCTTTATCAAATTAAGGAAATTCTTATTTATTCCACATTTGCCACAAGCTGTTAAGATTGTTTATTTATTTTATTTATTCATTCATTCATTCATTCATTCAATAATTCAATGAACAGAAAGTAACAAATAATGAACAATTACTGAATTTTAACTATTTTTCTGCATCTATATGATGCAATCGTGTGGCTTTGTTAGTAGACAATTTTTTTTAGATACTTTAGATTTACAGGGAAGTTTAGCATATAATGTAGTACAGAGAGTTCCCATATAACCCACCACCCCACACATATGCTTTGCATTATTATTAATGTCTTATATTAGTACGGTAAGTTTGTTAGATTTAATGAACCAATATTAATACATTATTATTTACTAAAGTCCATACTTTATTTGAATTTCCTTAGTTTTTCCCTAATGTTCTTTTACTGTTCCAGGGTCCCTTCCCAGGAATCCACATTACATTGAATTATCAGGTATCTTTTGTCTCCTTTTGGCTGTGACAGTTGCTCAGACTTTTCTTGTTTTTAATGACCTTGGCAGTTTCAAAGCATACTGGTTAGGTATTTGGTAAAATGTCCTTCAGTTGGGATTTATCTGGTATTTTTCTTTAAAAAAAATCTACTTATTTATTTACTTATTTACTTTAAAAATTGAGATATAATTGACATTTAGCCTTATATTAATTTTAGGTGTACAGCAGTGGTTTTTATGTGTATATATTGTGAAACGATCATCACAATATGTAGTTAACTTTCATCACCACACAGAGTTACAAAAAATATTTTTCTTGTGACAAGCAATTTAAGATCTACTCTCACAGAGAGAGGCTTTCAAACATATAATACCATATTAATTATTATACTCACCATTCTGTACCGTGTATTCCCAGGACTTACTTATTTTTTAACTGAAAGTTTGTACCTTTTGACTTTTATCACTCAATTTATGATTCCACGTATAAGTGTCTTTCTCTCACTTATTTCACTTAGCATAGTGACCCCAAGGTCCATCCAATGTTGTCATAAATGGGATTTTATTCTTTTTTGTGGTTAAACAATTTTCCATTATATATGTGTGTATGCGTATGTATACACACATGCATATTACATTTTCTTTATTCATTCATCCATTGATGGACACTTCGGTTGTTTCCAGATCATGGCTATTATAAATAATGCTTCTATGAATAGGGGTGCAGGTACCTTTTCAAGTTAGTGTTTTCATCTATTTTGAATAAATATCCATGAATGGAATTTCTGGATCATATGGTAGTTCTATTTTTAATTTTTTGAGGTACCTCCACACTGTTTTCCACAGTGGCTGCACCAGTCTACATTACCACCAACAGTGCCTGAAGGTTCCCTTTGATGTTTTTCTTATTATACTTGGGTTCTGGGGAAGAAGACCATAAAGGTGAATTGCCCTTCTCATCATATCAAATCAAAGATACATACTTTAAGTATGACTTATCACTAATGATATTGACCTTTGTCACCTGGCTGCAGTAGTGCTTGTTAGATTTCTCCACTGTAAGTCTACTCTCCCCACTCCCATTCTTGCAAGCCATTCTGTATTCTTTGAAAGAAAATCACTATATTCAGACCCCTCTTAAGGAGTGAGGAGTTATGCTTCATTTTCCTGAGGATGAAGTAGCTACATAAATTGTTTGGAAGTCTTCTGTATGGAAGATTTATCTATTTTCCCCATTTATTCATTTATTCCCTGATACCATTTTTAAGTGTGATATTTTTAAGTACTGAATCAATTTTTTTTCCATTTTTCTTCTATTCTTTCTATTTATTCTTTGGTCAATTTTGGTAAGTTATACTTGACCAGAAATTATTCTATTTCACTGAAGTTTCCAGATTTATTGATATAACAATTATAGTGTTCTCTTACGATTTTTAAAACTCTACTGAATATGTAGGTACGTCACACTTTTCATTCTAAATTTGCTTATTTGTAACTTCTTTTTTCTTTTTCTTTGATCAACCGTGCAAGGAGTTTGTCTATTTTAATAGGTCCTTGTGAAGAACCAACTTTTCTTGGATTGATTGTATATCAATTTTACATCCTTTATTTCATTACTTTTTATTCTTATCTATATTACTTTTTTCCTACTACTGTCTTTGCCATTTGATCTCTTGTCCTTTTCCTAGTTTATTGTGTTTATTTTGAATCTTTTATGTTTTTACATAAATGCATATAATGTATAAATTTCCTTTACATCCTGTGTTGAGGGTTTTCCACAAGTTTTTAAAATGCAGTTCTTTCTGTCAAGTTAGAAATATTTCAAAGCTTTCATTATGTCTTTCTGTTGGGCCAATGATATTTAGAAGTGTGCTTTTAAACATATATATATGTGTTTTTAAAAACCATATTTATTATTGATTTCTAATTTTAAGATATTATAATTAGACATCATGGTTTATGGAGTGTCAGGGTTTTTTGCCTTTTAAAAAAATTGAAGTATAATTAACATACAGTGTATATTAGTTTCAGGTATACAACATATTGATTCAGTAATACGTTACTATATATTACTCACTGCTCACCATGATAAGTGTAGTCACTATCTGTCACCATACAGTGTTACTACAATATTATTAGTATATTCCCTATACTACACTTTTTATTTCCGTAACTTATTTATTTTATTTTATTTTTATTAAAATTTTTTTTTATTTATTCTGAGAGACAGAGCATGAGCAGGGGAGGGGCAGAGAAAGAGGGAGAGAGAGAATCCCAAGCAGACTCCGTGCCCAGTGCAAAGCCTGATGCAGGGCTCGATTTCACAACTGTGAGATCGTGACCTGAGCCGAAATCAAGAGTTGGTCATGAAATGAGCCACCCAGACACCCTATGACTTTTTTATTTTATAACTGAAAATTTGAATCTCTCAATATTACCTTTTATCTATTTCACCCATCCCCCCATCCACCTTCCCTCTGGCAACCGCTGGTCTGTTCTCTGTATTTAAGAGTCTGTTTTTTGTTTTCTCATTTGATTTTTAGATTCCACATATAAGTGAAATCATATGGTATTTGTCTTTCTCTGACTGACTTATTTCACTTAGAATAATACCTTCTAGGTTCATCTATATTGTTGCAAATGGCAAGATATCATTGTTTTTTAGGCTGAGTAATATTCCATTATATATAGACTACATCTTCCTTATCCATTTATTATGTATGGGCACTTTGGGTTACTTCCATATCTTTACTATTGTAAATTATGCTATAATAAACAGAGTGGTGAATATATCTTTTTGAAAAAAAATTTTAACCTTTATTTATTTTTGAGAGACAGAGACAGAGCACAAGTGGGGGAGGGCCAGAGAGAGAATGAGACGCAGGATCCGAAGCAGGCTCCAGGCTCTGAGCTGTCAGCACAGAGCCCAATGCGGGGCTCAAACCCACAAACCGTGAGATCATGACCTGAGCTGAAGTCAGACACTTAACTGACTGAGCCACTCAGGTCCCCTGAGACTCTTTTGTAATATATATCTAGTGTTTTTGTTTTCTTTGGGTAAATACCCAGTAGTGGAATTATTGAATCATATCTAGTAGTAGAATTACTCGGTCATATTTTTTACTTTTGAGGAATCTCCATACTGTTTTCCATAGTGGTTATACCAATTTACATTCTCATCAACAGGGTATGAGGGTTTGCTTCTCTCTGCATCCTCCCCAACACTTGTTATCTTGTCTTATCTTTTTGATAGTAGCCATTCTGACTGGTGTGAGGTGTTATCTCATTGTGGTTTTGATTTGCATTTTCCTGATGGTGAGAGATGTTTAGCATTTTTTCATATGTCTGTTGATTATCTGTAAGTCTTCTTTGGAAAAATGTCTATTCATATTGTCTGCCAATTTTTTAATTGGATTGTTTGTTTTCTTTGTGTTGAGCTGTATATGTTCTTTATATATTTTGGAGATTAACCCCTTATTGGATATGTCATTTGCAAATATCTTCTCCCATTCACTATGTTGCCTTTATGTTTTAGTGATGGTTTTCTTTGCTGTGCAAAAGCTTTTAATTTTGATGTAGTCCTAATAGTTTATTTTTGCTTTGATTCCCTTGTGTGAGAGGACATGTCTGTAAATATGATGCTAATGGCAATGTCCAAGATATCACTGATTATGTCTTCTTCTAGGCGGTTTTATGGTTTCAGGTCTCACATTTAGGTCTTTAATCCATTTTGAGTTTGTTTTTGTGTTACTGTAATAAAGTGGTCTAATTTCATTCTTTTGCAAGTAGCTGTCCAGGTTTCCCAGCACCATTTATTGAAAAGACTGTCTTTTTGCTATTGTATATTCTTTTTAAAAAAATGTTTATTTATTTTTGACAGAGAGAGAGAGAGCAAGAGAGAGTTAGGGGAGGGGCAGAGAGAGAGAGGGAGACACAGAATCTGAAGCAGACTCCAGGCTGTGAGCTGTCAGCACAGAGCCTGACATGGGGCTTGAACTCATGGACTGCAAGATCATGACCTGAGCTGAAGTCAGATGCTTAAGTGACTGACCCACCCAGATGCCCTACTATTGTATATTCTTTCCTCTTTTGTCATAGATTAATTGATTATAGGTGTAGGGTTAGTTTTGAGCTCTCTGTCTTGTTCCATTGATCTATGTGTCTATTTTTGTGCCAATACCTTACTGTTTTGTTTAGTATAGCTTTGTAGTATATCTTGAAATCTGGGATTATGATATGTTCAGCTTTGTTCTTTCTCAAGATTTCTATCTGGAAGGACTGTTTACTTAGATGCATATTACTTAGATACATATTGAGATAATGTCATATGTCCTTTTAGTGTTTCAAGAAGATGGTGTCCGATGGTGACTGATAAGACCAGCTCAATACAACCAGCTCACACCTTTTCATTGACACGGTCATTAGTGTCCCACCTGGCCCAACAGTGGCCTGTGTCAGGATCTGACTTGCAGGGTGGAGGGGTGGGTTGTGGGCAACAAGAACCCTCAGAAGATATCCTTTATGTCTGTTCAGTTGTAGAGGTATAACACACAGGAAGGATGATCCTGGCACCACTTCTGGTTTCCATTAATCTTGGCCCTGCATCACTCTGGCACAAGCAAGCTGTTAAACTGGTTTGAAGAGGCAATTCCAGAATAGTTAGCATAATTCCACACTGAGGTGTGTTCATTGAGGGGAAACTGGGTGAAAGGTCTTGGGGACACCCATTAAATCCAGCAACTTAGGGAAGGCTGGCCCACTGCTAATCTGAATCAGACTCTGTTCAGCTCACCAAACCAGTGGCAACGGAGAAGTCCGGAGAAAAATCTCAGGACTCTTACCTGGATCTCCAGCTTTCTTTTTGCCATTTTTTGTCTCATGTTTTCATTTTTCTTTCATATACATTTTTCCGTTTCAAATCTTTTCAGTTTAAGGATGTTCTTTATTTTCTTCCTCTTCATTTTCAATCCTCTAATTTCACTTACCCCTTGTTCTTTTTCTTTATTTGTGGGGGACATTTGCTTATTGTGGATGTTCTAAAAGTCACCTGTGTACATGCTTGGAACCAACATGTGCTTTAGGGAGGGAAAATTGTATTTAGATTGATCTATTAATGCACACTTATTGTGCTGAAACTCCTGTCAAAAGATACCAGTTAGAATTTCGATGTGGTGATAGGACATTCCCCTGCACACTCTGAGGGTGCCTGGGTGGCCCAGTCAGTTAAACACCCAACTCTTGATCTCAGCTCAGGTCATGATCTCGGGGTTGTGAGTTCAAGCCCCATGTTGTGCTCCATGCTGGGTGTGGAGCAAAAAAAAAAAAAAAAAAAAAGTCTACCCTTGCACACTCTGGATTTGTAAAATAGATATTAAATTCTTTCTTTGTTAGACATCACTGTGTTTTGAGGGATTTATGACCTTGTGTCCCAGTGGAGGAAATGAGAAAGTGGGAAATTCCATAACACACGAAAGGCATTCACTCTTGGATAGCAAGGATTGCAGCTGTAGAAAGGAAGGGATCCTGTAGGAATCATTTCACTGAGAATATATGTGTTCAGTCAACCAACTGATCAATAAACAAACAAGAAATATTTCCTGAGGGCCTATTCCATGTGCCAGGCCCATGGTAGATAGTTTACAGGTTACTAGGAAAATCTAGGCAATCCTTAGCTCTATTAGTAGGGCAGGTTAACTGTGGGAAGGCGCAGTGTGTGTGTGTGGAAGACGCAAAAGTCTCATACAGGAGAAGTTTGCTTTTTCTCACTTAGCACTACTGGGTAGATGTACAGATTGGTATAGGTCCCTCCTCTGTAAAACTATTGTAGGACAGAGGCTGACAGGAATACTTCTCTCTTTTTTTTATGTTTATTTTTGAGAGAGTGTGAGACAGAGTATGAGCAGGGGAGGGGCAGGGAGAGAGGGAGACACAGATTCTGAAGGAGACTTCAGGCTCTGAGCTGTCAACACAGAGCCCAACACAGGGCTCGAACCCATAAACTGTGAGATCATGATCTGAGCCAAAGTCAGAGGCTTAACGGACTAAGCCACCCACACAGCCCAAGAGACTGATAGGAATACTTCTATCTTGAATGCATGGTTTCCAAGGTTGCCTTGGAGACCATTTTTATTCTAGCCAGCTGGAAAGGAAAGGAGCCCTGAACTTCAGGTGTGGGTTCTTATTATGGGCTAGGCCCAGAAGCGTACCTTCTATCTACATTCATTGGCTAGGATTTGGTCACACGGCCACATCTAACAGCAATAGAGGAAATGTACCCAGGGAGGCAAAAACATATATTTTGGCTAGTGGTGGCACTGTGTCCTGCCCCAGTCAAAAAAATGGGTTGTGTTTCTAATGTGAAACTATGGATGATTTAAATTAGCTTCTTTATATTTGCCTCCTATATTTTTCAAAGTTTGTTATTACATGTGTTATTTTTATAATCAGAAAAAAACAGTACATCTTATTTTTAAAAATGTAATCCAGGTGTTTGGAACTTAGAACATTATAATTTTTTTTCTATATAAACAGTTAAAATGGCTGTTCAGATCCCTAGGTGAGATTATAAAATCCTATATAACCAACAAAGTAGTTGAAAATTATTAACCCTGCTATGCTTCTCAAAGAGATTTATGCCTCACTATGAAGCCGGCCTGAGATCTGCACTCTAGAAGAAGGAGGATAAGGTAGGACAGGGGAAGTGGTAAGAAAGACACATAGGATGAGTATCTGCCCCCTTTCCAGAGGTGGTTGAAGTAAAAATTGGAGATAGGGGCTTCCTCTACCCTCCATTTTGCTGTTCTTCCTCTCTCCTGTTACCCTAAACTCCTCATGGTAGCTGGCACCTTGCCCAGGCATGCCCACTATCTAAAGTAATCCCTGCTTCAAAATTACCTCTTTATTTTCCCCTAATAAAGTGCCTCTTCTCTCACTGGCCCCACTTAGGGGATGTGGGGAAACCTTATTTGAATTAATTCAGAGAGAGAGAGAAAGAGAGAAAACACAACCACTAAGATTTCTCAGAGTATCTGCAGTTTTCAAGAAGAAAAGTGGTTCAGCCAAATGCCTCTATCATTGGTAGAATTATAGGCAGAGTAACTTAGTCAAGATTCTCAAATATTTTGGTGGATATTTTTGGAAAGAGACTCCATTCAGGCTTATGTGGAGGCTTTTCTCCTGAACAGTTTCTCAAGGCTCTTTTTGCCTTTTATGGCGTCTTTCTGTCTCCATTTCTTTTCTTTTCTTTTTTTTTTTTTTTAACATTTATTTATTTTTGAGACAGAGAGAGCATGAACAGGGGAGGGTCAGAGAAAGAGGGAGACACAGAATCTGAACCAGGCTCCAGGCTCTGAGCTGTCAGCACAGAGCCCGACGCGGGGCTCAAACCCACAGACCGTGAGATCATGACCTGAGCCGAAGACGGACGCTGAACCGACTGAGCCACCCAGGCGCCCGTCTCCATTTCTTAAAGTCCTAAGTTTCACAACAAAGACAACACAACAAAGTTGTACTCTCCAAATATTCTTTGTGGGTCCTCTACACTTTGTAGTCTCTTTTTCAGTTGTGTTGGGCCCTGTGACAAATAGTGTCTACTGGGCTATGAGTGGAAGAGATGTAGAGCACTTCTAAGTAGGCCAGTGTGTCTTCAGCATCAGCATACACTATTTCTTTCACCTGAGTGGTTTCATGTGAAGGTGATGGGATGGCAGAAGTGCTAAAGGAGGAACCAAGGATACCACTCTGACCCACGGCCAAATGTGGTGTGTTGAGAATAATACTAATACTAATATGGGCCCACAGGCAATGGGGACGGGCGGTGGGGGGTGGGGGAGATGGGGAGTGGAGGAATGGAGAAGGGAGGGGTTTGTAGGCCTCAGTCAGGAATCACCTTATAAGACACCCCTTGTTGTGACTACTTAATGAGGAAACTGTTGGTGTCACTCATGAGGGAGCTGTTAAGGATGACATCACCATCACCCTCTGTTTGTGAAAAGAGGAACGACATGGACAAGTTTGTTTGAATGTGGAGGAAAGGATTCCTCAAGAAGAAAGAAAATAGAGCCAGAAGTTTAGTTAAAAGGCAAGAGAATTTCTCTGACTTTGAGTACTTAGCTTCTGGCTGGAGACATCAGGATTAGTAATCTCATGAAATATAATACAAAAGAGTATACAAATATTGAATGAGTGGTGCAGAATAAAATAAATTATTGGAAAAAGAGATTATGATAGACTGGAAGATCAGGGAAGAGGAAAGTCTTCACAGAAGAATGGGGATATGAGATGGCCTTCTAACACAAAGCCAAATTTAGAAAGATGGGAGGAGAGGGCCATTTGGGTGGAAGGACTGATGTGCACAAAGGTTTTGAGCCCAGAAAATCCTGTTAGTCTAGTTTGACTGGAGCATACTATTTGGGGAGGGTACATAAGTAGGAGGTGAGACTTCAGAGACGGAGGACACATTGTAGAGAACCTCAAATGCCATTGAATACCTTTAAACTTTATCTTGAAAGACTGCTGTTAGAATGTAATGGTGAAAATTTGGTGAATTTTGGTGAAAAATGGTGAAAATTTGCCAACCACCTCGAAGCCCATCAATGAGAGAAGAGTTAAATAAGTTATGATGCTGTCAGTCTATGGCACACCATTCATCAGTTACTTAACATGGAAAGATCTCCAAGACATTGTTAAGTAAAAACATCAAGGATAAGTAATAGCACTTGTGTAAAGCAGCACACCTCCATATCTGTGAACTCCACATTCCTGAATGTACATATGTATAAACACACACGGATGTATTTGAATGCATCCTAGAAAGAAAGGATACACACAAACTAACAACAGTGGCTATCTGGGCAAAGGGTCTGGGACTGGAGCTCTCCAAGGCCTTGGACAAGGCTTTTGAAGAGAATGGAGCTTAACCAGATTATTTCTGTCACCTGAGCCTGATTCTTTCCTCAGGCCTAACTCACACTGGGTTCCAACTTTGGTTAACATCTACATGGACCAGACTGGGTTTGCTTGCTTTCTCATCAATTGAAATGCATTTATGGTAATAGAAGGCAGTAAATCCCCTTGCAAAGATAAGCAGAGCATTCTTTTACCTAAAATTATTTTTCACTGATTAAAAATATTTCTGGCCAAGACATAGACACCCTTTTGAGAGTGATATTTTTAAGTTTTCTTATATGAGAAAATACTTCATTGGAGTAAAACAAAAGAAAATAGAGCAAAACAATTGCTTATACCCTGATTACTTTCAAGAAAAATCTGAAATGGCCAATGGCATTAAAATACATTAATAAAAACCACAGAACAATTGAAATATTTAAAAAGAAATGCCAAAAATTATTTAGCTTATACACTAACAGGAAATATATAAATCATTCAAACGAATGATAAAGGAAAAGTTGCCTACAGAATAAACTATATTTTTGTTCTTACCTCATATCATGTCCCCAAATAAATTTCAGGTACATTAAAATCACCAACAGAATAGAGAGAGAGGGAAGATGGCGGCGTAGGAGGACGCTGGGCTCACCGCGCGTCCTGCCGATCACTTAGATTCCACCTACACCTGCCTAAAGAACCCAGAAAACCGCCAGAGGATTAGCAGAAGGGAGTCTCCGGAGTCAAGCGCCCACGAGAGGCCCACGGAAGAGGCTGGAAGGGCGGCGAGGCGGTGCGCGCTCCACGGACCGGCGGGAGGGAGCCGGGGCGGAGGGGCGGCTCGCCGGCCAAGCGGAGCCCCCGAGTCTGGCTGGCAAAAGCGGAGGGGCCGGACGGACTGTGTTCCGACAGCAAGCGCGACTTAGCGTCTGGGAGGTCAGAAGTGAACAGCTCTGCTCGGAAAGCGGGAAGGCTGGAGGACAGAGGGAGGGAGAGCTGCCGAGCCCCCGGACGGCAGAGCTCAGCTTGGCGGGGAACAAAGGCGCTCGCCAGCGCCATCTCCCCCGCCCACCCCCCAGCCAAAATCCCAAAGGGAACCGGTTCCTGCCAGGGAACTTGCTCGCTCCGCGCAAACACCCAACTCTGTGCTTCTGCGGAGCCAAACCTCCGGCAGCGGATCTGACTCCCTCCCGCTGCCACAGGGCTCCTCCTGAAGTGGATCACCTAAGGAGAAGCGAGCTAAGCCTGCCCCTCCAGCCCCCGTGCACCTTGCCTACCCACCCCAGCTAATACGCCAGATCCCCAGCAACACAAGCCTGGCAGTGTGCAAGTAGCCCAGACGGGCCACGCCACCCCACAGGGAATCCCGCCCCTAGGAGAGGGGAAGAGAAGGCACACACCAGTCTGACCGTGGCCCCAGCAGTGGGCTGGGGGCAGACATCGGGTCGGACTGCGGCCCCGCCCACTAACTCCAGTTATACACCACAGCACAGGGGAAGTGCCCGGCAGGTCCTCACCACGCCAGGGACTCTCCAAAATGACCAAACGGAAGACTTCCCCTCAGAAGAATCTCCAGGAAATAACAACAGCTAATGAACTGATCAAAAAGGATTTAAATAATATAACAGAAAGTGAATTTAGAATAATAGTCATAAAATTAATTGCTGGGCTTGAAAACAGTATAGAGGACAGCAGAGAATCTCTTGCTACAGAGATCAAGGGACTAAGGAACAGTCACGAGGAGCTGAAAAGCGCTTTAAACGAAATGCAAAACAAAATGGAAACGACAGCTCGGATTGAAGAGGCAGAGGAGAGAATAGGTGAACTAGAAGATAAAGTTATGGAAAAAGAGGAAGCTGAGAGAAAGAGAGATAAAAAAATCCAGGAGTATGAGGGGAAAATTAGAGAACTAAGTGATACACTAAAAAGAAATAATATACGCATAATTGGTATCCCAGAGGAGGAAGAGAGAGGGAAAGGTGCTGAAGGGGTACTTGAAGAAATTATAGCTGAGAACTTCCCTGAACTGGGGAAGGAAAAAGGCATTGAAATCCAAGAGGCACAGAGAACTCCCTTCAGACGTAACTTGAATCGATCTTCTGCACGACATATCATAGTGAAACTGGCAAAATACAAGGATAAAGAGAAAATTCTGAAAGCAGCAAGGGATAAACGTGCCCTCACATATAAAGGGAGACCTATAAGACTTGTGACTGATCTCTCTTGTGAAACTTGGCAGGCCAGAAAGGCTTGGCACGATATCTTCAGTGTGCTAAACAGAAAAAATATGCAGCCGAGAATCCTTTATCCAGCAAGTCTGTCATTTAGAATAGAAGGAGAGATAAAGGTCTTCCCAAACAAACAAAAACTGAAGGTATTTGTCACCACTAAACCAGCCCTACAAGAGAGATCCTAAGGGGGATCCTGTGAGACAAAGTACCAGAGACATCACTACAAGCATAAAACATACAGACATCACAATGACTCTAAACCCGTATCTTTCTATAATAACACTGAATGTAAATGGATTAAATGCGCCAACCAAAAGACATAGGGTATCAGAATGGATAAAAAAACAAGACCCATCTATTTGCTGTCTACTTGAGACTCATTTTAGATCTGAGGACACCTTTAGATTGAGAGTGAGGGGATGGAGAACTATTTATCATGCTACTGGAAGCCAAAAGAAAGCTGGAGTAGCCATACTTATATCAGACAAACTAGACTTTAAATTAGAGGCTGTAACAAGAGATGAAGAAGGGCATTATATAATAATCACAGGGTCTATCCATCAGGAAGAGCTAACAATTATAAATGTCTATGCGCCGAATACTGGAGCCCCCAAATATATAAAACAATTACTCATAAACATAAGCAACCTTATGGATAAGAATGTGGTAATTGCAGGGGACTTTAACACCCCACTTACAACAATGGATAGATCATCTAGACACACGGTCAATAAAGAAACAAGGGCCCTGAATGATACATTGGATCAGATGGACTTGACAGATGTATTTAGAACTCTGCATCCCAAAGCAACAGAATATACTTTCTTCTCGAGTGCACATGGAACATTCTCCAAGATAGATCACATACTGGGTCACAAAACAGCCCTTCATAAGTTTACAAGAATTGAAATTATACCATGCATACTTTCAGACCACAATGCTATGAAGCTTGAAATCAACCACAGGAAAAAGTCTGGAAAACCTCCAAAAGCATGGAGGTTAAAGAACACCCTACTAACGAATGAATGGGTCAACCAGGCAATTAGAGAAGAAATTTAAAAATATATGGAAACAAACGAAAATGAAAATACAACAATCCAAACGCTTTGGGACGCAGCGAAGGCAGTCCTGAGAGGAAAATACATTGCAATATGTACATTGCCTATCTCAAGAAACAAGAAAAATCCCAAATACAAAATCTAACAGCACACCTAAAGGAAATAGAGGCAGAACAGCAAAGGCAGCCTAAACCCAGCAGAAGAAGAGAAATAATAAAGATCAGAGCAGAAATAAACAATATAGAATCTAAAAAAACGGTAGAGCAGATCAACGAAACCAAGAGTTGGTTTTTTGAAACAATAAACAAAATTGACAAACCTCTAGCCAGGCTTCTCAAAAAGAAAAGGGAGATGACCCAAATAGATAAAATCATGAATGAAAATGGAATTATTACAACCAATCCCTCAGAGATACAAACAATTATCAGGGAATACTATGAAAAATTATATGCCAACAAATTGGACAACCTAGAAGAAATGGACAAATTCCTAAACACCCACACTCTTCCAAAACTCAATCAGGAAGAAATAGAAAGCTTGAACAGACCCATAACCAGCGAAGAAATTGAATCGGTTATCAAAAAATCTCCCAACAAATAAGAGTCCAGGACCAGATGGCTTCCCAGGGGAGTTCTACCAAACGTTTAAAGCAGAGATAATACCTATCCTTTTCAAGCTATTCCAAGAAATAGAAAGGGAAGGAAAACTTCCAGACTCATTCTATGAAGCCAGTATTACTTTGATTCCTAAACCAGACAGAGACCCAGTAAAAAAAGAGAACTACAGGCCAATATCCCTGATGAATATGGATGCAAAAATTCTCAATAAGATACTAGCAAATCGAATTCAATGGCATATAAAAAGAATTATTCACCATGATCAAGTGGGATTCATTCCTGGGATGCAGGGCTGGTTCAACATTCGCAAATCAATCAACGTGATACATCACATTAACAAAAAAAAAAAAGAGAAGAACCATATGATCCTGTCAATCGATGCAGAAAAGGCCTTTGACAAAATCTAGCACCCTTTCTTAATAAAAACCCTTGAGAAAGTCGGGATAGAAGGAACATACTTAAAGATCATAAAAGCCATTTATGAAAAGCCCACAGCTAACATCATCCTCAACGGGGAAAAACTGAGAGCTTTTTCCCTGAGATCAGGAACACGACAGGGATGTCCACTCTCACCGCTGTTGTTTAACACAGTGCTGGAAGTGCTAGCATCAGCAATCAGACAACAAAAGGAAATCAAAGGCATCAAAATTGGCAAAGATGAAGTCAAGCTTTCGCTTTTTGCAGATGACATGATATTATACATGGAAAATCCGATAGACTCCACCAAAAGTCTGCTAGAACAGATACATGAATTCAGCAAAGTCGCAGGATACAAAATCAATGTACAGAAATCAGTTGCATTCTTATACACTAACAATGAAGCAACAGAAAGACAAATAAAGAAACTGATCCCATTCACAATTGCAGCAAGAAGCATAAAATACCTAGGAATAAATCTAACCAAAGATGTAAAAGATCTGTATGCTGAAAACTATAGAAAGCTTATGAAGGTAATTGAAGAAGATTTAAAGAAATGGAAAGACATTCCCTGCTCATGGATTGGAAGAATAAATATTGTCAAAATGTCAATACTACCTAAAGCTATCTGCACATTCAATGCAATCCCAATCAAAATTGCACCAGCATTCTTCTCGAAACTAGAACAAGCAATCCTAAAATTCATATGGAACCACAAAAGGCCCAGAATAGCCAAAGTAATTTTGAAGAAGAAGACCAAAGCAGGAGGCATCACAATCCCAGACTTTAGCCTCTACTACAAAGCTGTCATCATCAAGACAGCATGGTATTGGCACAAAAACAGACACATAGACCAATGGAATAGAATAGAAACCCCAGAAATAGACCCACAAACGTATGGCCAACTCATCTTTGACAAAGCAGGAAAGAACATCCAATGGAAAAAAGACAGTCTGTTTAACAAATGGTGCTGGGAGAACTGGACAGCAACATGCAGAAGGTTGAAACTAGACCACTTTCTCACACCATTCACAAAAATAAACTCAAAATGGATAAAGGACCTGAATGTGAGACAGGAAACCATCAAAACCTTAGAGGAGAAAGCAGGAAAAGACCTCTCTGACCTCAGCCGTAGCAATCTCTTACTCGACGCATCCCCAAAGGCAAGGGAATTAAAAGTAAAAGTGAATTACTGGGACCTTATGAAGATAAAAAGCTTCTGCGCAGCAAAGGAAACAACCAACAAAACTAAAAGGCAACCAACGGAATGGGAAAAGATATTTGCAAATGACACATCGGACAAAGGGCTAGTATCCAAAATCTATAAAGAGCTCACCAAACTCCACACCCGAAAAACAAATAACCCAGTGAAGAAATGGGCAGAAAACATGAATAGACACTTCTCTAAAGAAGACATCCGGATGGCCAACAGGCACATGAAAAGATGTTCAACGTCGCTCCTTATCAGGGAAATACAAATCAAAACCACACTCAGATATCATCTCACGCCAGTCAGAGTGGCCAAAATGAACAAATCAGGAGACTATAGATGCTGGAGAGGATGTGGAGAAACGGGAACCCTCTTGCACTGTTGTTGGGAATGCAAATTGGTGCAGCCGCTCTGGAAAGCAGTGTGGAGGTTCCTCAGAAAATTAAAAATAGACCTACCCTATGACCCAGCAATAGCACTGCTAGGAATTTATCCAAGGGATACAGGAGTACTGATGCATAGGGGCACTTGTACCCCAATGTTTATAGCAGCACTCTCAACAATAGCCAAATTATGGAAAGAGCCTAAATGTCCATCAACTGATGAATGGATAAAGAAATTGTGGTTTATATACACAATGGAATACTACGTGGCAATGAGAAAAAATGAAATATGGCCTTTTGTAGCAATGTGGATGGAACTGGAGAGTGTGATGCTAAGTGAAATAAGCCATACAGAGAAATACAGATACCATATGGTTTCACTCTTATGTGGATCCTGAGAAACTTAACAGAAGACCATGGGGGAGGGGAAGGGAAAAAAAAAAAAAAAGAGGTTAGAGTGGGAGAGAGCCAAAGCATAAGAGACTGTTAAAAACTGAGAACAAACTGAGGGTTGATGGGGGGTGGGAGGGAGGGGAGGGTGGGTGATGGGTATTGAGGAGGGCACCTTTTGGGATGAGCACTGGGTGTTGTATGGAAACCAATTTGACAATAAATTTCATATATTTAAAAAAATAATAAAATCACTAACAAATACAACAACAACAAAGCAACCAATGAATCTGAAATTGTATTTTTAAAAAATGAGCAATAAGATTTATTCCAGGATTGCAAAGATGATGCAATAAAAATCTTCAATGTAATTCATCACTTTGACAAATTAAAAGAGGAAAAAAATCATACTATTGTTATATCAGTAGATGTAGAAAATGTACTCCAATGTCCAAGTTTTGCTCACATAAATACTCTTTCATCTGTTAAAGTGTGCTGCCTCAAAATCTATAGCAAATATCATACTGAAGGGTGAAATGCTAGAAGGGTCTCACTAAAATAAGACATGTGATGTTCCTGTTACCACCTCTACAATTTGATATTACACTGAATGTGCTAGCCAGTGTAAAATTTGTACTGTCATAAGAAATAATTGCCTAATAGGGAAAACCTAAAACAAATTTGATTGTGAGCTATAAACCACTGATAAGTAAGTTGAACAACTTATTGGATAAAATCATTTATAAATTCAGCAACAGAACGATATTTGGAAAATCCTCAAATATTTTGAAATTAAGCAACAATAGTTCCTTCCTTTTTTTTTTTTTTTTTTTTTTTTTTTTTTACAGTAGTCCCCATGCCCAACATGGGGCTTGGACTCACAATCCTGGGATCAAGAGTCAGATGCTCCACCGACTGAGCCAGCCAGGCACTGCTAGAAACAATATTTCTAAATAGCCTATGGGTAAAAGAAGTCACAAAAGAGATTAGAAAATATTTTGAACCGAATAAAAATTTAAAAACATAACATCATTTGTGGGATGCAGCATAAAAGTAGTACTGAGAGGCAAATCTGTAGCTTTTAATGTTTGTATTAGGAAAAAAAAGTTCTAAAACCAACTATCTAAGCTGCCAATGTAAAGTGCTAAAAAAATAAGTTAAACACAAAGTAGGGATGAAGTAATCAAGACAGGAATAGAAATCAATGAAATAAGCACTATAAAAAATAAAACAGGAAACTTTTTTTTTTTTTTTAATCAGGAAAGCAAATAAATCTAGCTAGCTTGGTCAAGGAAAAAAAAATAAAAGAAAGGATATTGGTATGATCCTAGAGACATTAAAAGATAATACATATTAAAACTCAATAATTTTGAAAACTTAAATGCAACAGATGAATTTGCTGAAAGATCCAAATTACTAAATCACTAAGATTCAAATCACCAACTGTTAGCAGTGATGTGGGGCAACTGAATACATTACAGATGGAGATGTAACATAGCATTACTGTTTTGGAAAACAGTTTGGCAGCTTTTTGTGAAAGTTAAGCATACACTTATTATTTAGTCAAGAGAAATGAAAGAAAATGCATGTTCACAGACTTGTACGTGAATGTTCATGGCAGCTTTATTTAAAATATCTCCTAACTGAAAACAATCCAAATGTCAAGAGGTGAATGGATATACAATTTATGGTATATCTATACAGTGGAAGCAATGTAAAGAAATTAACTACTGATACACACAATCTGAAAGGCGTTTTAAAACATTATGTTAAACAAAGGGAGCCAGACACAAAAGAGTATATGTTGTATCATTCCATTTGTACAAATTCTAGGAAATAAAAATGTGATCCATAGTGCTACAAAGCTGATCAGTTTATCTGTGGTTCTTGAGGTGGTGGGTAGAGAATGGGAACCATATGGAGTAATGGAAACATTTTGTATCATGACTGAGGTATTGGCTGCATGACTGTATATGTTTCTGAAAACTCATCTAAATGTATACTTAAAATGTGTACGTGTTATTTTATGTAAGTTATATTTTAATGAAATGGGTTTTACCGGCGGGCTGCCCCTCTGCCCCTGCTCCCTCCCATCAGTCCGTGTAGCGTGCACTGCCTCTCCACCCTTCCTACCCTCTTCCGTGGACCTCTCGTCTCTGCTTGCCTCCAGAGAATCCGTTCTGCTAGTCTTCTGGCGATTTTCTGGGTTATCTAGGCAGGTGTGGGTGGAATCTAAGTGATCGGCAGGACACGGTGAGCTCAGCTGAAATAGGTTTTAAAAAAATGAATAACGTTTTTATGCAACAACCAACTAGAAAATGCAGTATAAAAAGACAATAGCAACAAACTACAAGCTACTTCAAATTAAAATGAACAAAAATGTGCAAGAACTTTATGGAATCAATTATAAATCTTGAAAAAGGAGGAAAATCCAAAAAAAATAGAGAAATAGACCAAGTTTTATAAATATAGAGGTCAATACCAAAACAATATAAATTCTACACAAACTTCTCTCTAGATATAATGCAATTCAAATAAAAATTCTAAGAGAATCTTTGGTAGAATGTCACAAATTGTTGTTAAAATTCATATGAAAGAGTAAAAGATGCAAGAATAGCTAAAATATTTCTGAAAAAAAAATTTAAGAAAAACGACTTGGCCTGTTGGGTGTAAGAAATTGTCATAAACCTATAGTACTCATTATAGGGTCATACTGAATCAAAAAAGACAAATAAAAATAGAAGAGATAAAAAATAAATCAATGGAACAGAAAACAAATACATGTAAGGTAGCAGAGGTATTATAATTTAGTGGAGAATTGATATTATATGTAGAAAATTAAATTTGATTCCTAACTCATACCATATACAAACAAAGGAACAAAAACTCAGGAAATATAGCTAATCTGGGACAGGGAAGGATGGTCTAAACAATGGAAGAAACCCCGAAAGGAAACATCAATATATTTGTCTATAAAACTTTACAAACTTCCAATGCCAACAAATGAAAATATATGTACAATATTTAAAGAGAAATGTTAAAATTATTCATATCTAAATAATTCTTAAAATTTTTTTTAAATCTTTATTTATTTTTGATAGACAGTGTGTGAACAGGGGAGGAGCAGAGAGAGAGGGAGACACAGAATCTGAAGCAGGCTCCAGGCTCTGAGCTGTCAGCACAGAGCCTGATGCAGGGCTCGAACTCGCGAACTGTGAGATCATGACCTGAGTGGAAGTCGGACGCTCAACCGACTGAGCCACCCAGGCACCCAAATATCTAAATAATTCTTTTAAAATCAATGAAATGAACATAAGCATTCGATATAGGAAAAAGATAATGAGGACAGCAGTAATACAAATTGGGTATTAACAAACGAAGAAATGTATTATTTAATTAGCAATCAAACGTATGTAAATTAAAATAAGATGCTATTTTTTACCTACTAAATTGGTGAAGTTAAAACAAACAAACAAACAAACAAACCTGTATTATTCAATGTGGGTGAGGGTGTGCTGAAATAGGTATTCTCATCCATTGCTGGCAAAGGTGTAGATTGGCAAACATTTTTGGAAAGTGATTTGGCAATGACTTTTAAAAATTTTATGCCTATTATATTAAAATTTATAATAGTCAAAAATAAAAAATGAAGCATCTAAAAATTAAATCAGTGAAAGTATATTTATATTATAGACTATTATGTAGCTAGTGGAGATCATGTTTTGAAGATATATTTAGTTGTCATGAGGGAAATATTCAATATTAATGGTCAGTGGAAAAAGCTGCCTGTAAGTTTACGTAAAATTTCTTTCTAATTTTTAAAACAAAAACTATATGTATATGATAAAAACAAGATTGGAAACAAATATAACAGAATTTTAAGTGATTTTCTGTTAGTGCTAAAATTGTAGAAGATTTATATTTTGTTTTTTGTATTTTTAAACCATCTTTTCTACAATATGCATGCATTAATTTCACAAACAGAAAAAATCTTTAAAACATCAGAAAGAATAAAGAGACATATGTATTAGTCGCCTCAAATAAATGACTTCTTGAGAAGTTTAAAACAAAGAGCTTTGGGGCGCCTGGGTGGCGCAGTCGGTTAAGCGTCCGACTTCAGCCAGGTCACGATCTCGCGGTCCGTGAGTTCGAGCCCCGCGTCAGGCTCTGGGCTGATGGCTCGGAGCCTGGAGCCTGTTTCCGATTCTGTGTCTCCCTCTCTCTCTGACCCTTCCCCGTTCATGCTCTGTCTCTCTCTGTCCCAAAATAAATAAAACAAAGAGCTTTAAGAATCTGGAAGTCAAAACAAAAGGAAAACATAATCAGGTTAGACGGTTCAGGTAAAAGCAGTTAGGAATTTGGTATGGATCAGCATTTATCAGAATGTGTTCTGTGAACTTTAGTGCTGTTTCTATTATAGTTCATTATGCAATAGTAGGAAAAATTATGAAATGATGGGAGGGAAGTTTCTTTGACTACTAAGGTTGGGTATAAAAGTAAAAGTTTCTTAACTTCTCTTAAACTTTTGATAAGCTAAGTGTTTGAAATCCTATTATCCTAGTTGTTAATATTCACATGCTTTAGATTCCAAATTGTAGGCATTAGAATAAACAGGTTATTTAAATGTAAGTTAAAAAGAAGAGAGGTGAGCACACAGTTTGCTTTCCACTGTTTAGAACTGGACTTTGATCCTTCAGAAGCTATTTTAATTATTTTGATGCTGGCAGATGCATTCTGGTACAAATTTTGAAGGCCTCCTAAGTGTAGGTATAGGGCAATGTCAGGGTGAAGGGACAGTTGTCATCTTCAAGAGTTTATGAACCAAATAGACTCCCCATGGTCTAAACCTGTGTTCTCTTAATATCTTGTGACCTCACACCATTATCAATAAAAAAAGTTTTGTGCACAGACTGCAATGTATGTATATTAATTAATGACGTGCAGGTACTATAGTGTTAATACATGAAGTATGCTGTAAACACATGAATTAAAATTACAGATAAATATAAAGTAACTTTTAATTTTAAATAATATCAGTAATGATAGCTTCATGTATTTATTAGCTAATATATCAAGGCAACACATAGTGTGCAGTTCATCATTAAGTGCAGTATATATAAAGCCAGATTTGAAAAGGTTTTCTTAGATGATTCACATTTTTCATTATTGACTTCTTGGCTACCCTCATTAGAATCATCCTTGTGGGTTTTTTTCAAGGTTATTTGTATTTATTTATTTTTAAATTATTATTATTTTTCTTAGGTAAGATCTATGTGCAGCTTGAAACTCACAACCCCGAGATCAAGAGTCATGAGCTCTGCCAACTGAGCTAGCCAGGTAACCCCCTTTCTTTCTTTTTTAAGTAAGTTCTACAGTCAACATGGGGCTCATTGTTTTTATTTCATAATGCAACTCATAGAAAGCTTGCACTTGAAATAAATTGTCAGCTTAACCATTTTCCTTTTGTTGGCTTCTGTTTACCTTATTAGCATTACCTACAATTCAGTATGCTCACTGGAAAAAATGTTAAGCCATTTGTCAACTATGTCATAATAAGTCTTTTGAAAAGCAAATGTCTCTGGGAGGGTAACATATTCAGTCTTTAGTCCCAAGTGTGTCAGAAATAGTTAACCTGTCACCTTCAAGGCCCAAGAAACTAGTCTATCAGTTATTTGAGGGTCAGGATTTTTTATATCCTCCTCAGTTCTTAGCAGAGCATCTTAAACCCTGTATTTGTGCGATGCAATTTTTTCAGAATAAATAGGCATGGTACTGTGTTTTGATAGTGGACAGTTTGAGGCTGGGTTAGTCAGAGGGCATAGGCTGCTATTCTGACAGGGAAGGCACAGAGGGTCTCCCTTGAGCCTGGAGCAAGCTGCCGCCTCAGAGAGGGCAGTGGGCCTTTCATGCGGGAAGAAGATTCCACGGGAGAGGGGAAAGAGGAGCAAATGTCCAAGTTTAGAAGGGAGGAAAGGCTAGATTCTGGGAGATGCTTATTCTCTGAAAAAGTCTAGGACACGTTAGTAAAGAGCTATCCTTTTTAATTTAAAAAAAAATTTTTTTTTTTAATTTATCTTTTGAGAGAGAGAGAGAGAGAGAGCGCTAGTGAGCTGGGGAGCTGGGGAGGGGCAGAGAGAGGGAGAGAGAAATTCCAAGCAGGATCCGTGCTGTCAGCGCAGAGCCCAATGTGGGGCTGGAGCTCATGACGTGCGAGATCATGACCCAAGCTAAAACCAAGCGTCGGTAGCTTAACGACTGAGCCACCCAGGTGCCCCAGTAAATAGCTACCCTTAAATTCTGTTTTGAGAACATACAAAACAAGTTAATAAGGAAAAGAGCAAGAATTGGTGGAAAGTTACATCAGAATAAGCCTTTGGCTCTCCCTGATTGAGTTTGAGAATCTGGAGCATACCTAGATGTAGTGTCCCATTATACGCTAGCAGGAAGAGATAGCAAAATGTGCATAATGATAGCCTCAGTGGATCTGAAACTCTTATGATTGTTTGTGGCTGCCATAAGTGTTTAGAAGGCAGTCAGCTCTGCTTGTCCACCTGAAGTGCAAGGAACATAAGTGCATCAGGTCAGGCTGAGGAGAGTCCAGGACTTGCTGTCAAAGGCAGGATGGATTTCCTGGGAGGAACAATAATCGTCAATATGGTGGAGGCAGAAGGTTCTCAGGAATAAGATGCAGGATGGAGGGGTTGAGCAGGACAGGTGGGGATGCACCGCCAAGAGTCAGAGAGACAGCAGAGCCTCACGACTCTCCCTGAACATCAGAGGAATAGCGCTGGTGTGGACCCACCTTCCCCTCTGTAGGGACAGTGGGTCAGAGTTAGAATTAAAACCTTGTAGGGGCACCTGGGTGGCTCGGTCAGTTAAGCGTCTGACTTCGGCTCAGGTCATGATCTTGCAGTTCGTGGGTTTGAGCCCCACATCGGGCTCTGGGCTGACAGCTCAGAGACAGGAGCCTGCTTCAGATTCTCTGTGTCTCTCTCTTTCCTCTTCTGCTCACGTTTTCTCTTTCTCAAAATAAATAAATAAATAAACATTAAAAAAACCAAACAAGCCATGTAGCAGAACAGAAGGGTTGTCAACCAACCACATGGGGCAGGACCAATGTGCCATGCCAGGAGTAAGTGCACAGAGTGACAGCCCTGGGGGATTCTGCCTTCTGCTCACCCCTCCCTAGCCTTCTGGTGGCCAAAGGCGAGTGTTTGTAAACAGACTGACTGTAGTGTGCTCTAACTATCTGTGTAGTTCCAAACTGTTAAGTGGTGACCCTAAGAGTTAAGAACTCACTGGTTTAGGCATAGGGAGAGTCCACATCAACAAACAACTCACAGAGATGTGACTTCTGGAACCTACTCTTGGGCACGCCTGCAGCCACCCCCGGGTGCACACGTAAGCATAAACCACAGAGGCATTTATCAGGTGTCCCTCCTTCCTCTTCCCGCTGTCAGGCTTCTTGCAGCACCTCACCTCTAGATGACATTCACACTTTGCTTCCCTGTTCCACCCCTCTTGAGGGCTCGGAAGATAAAACATTTGCATAATGCTTATTATTTACCAACAGTGGAAATTTCCAATTCTTACCCTCTTAAATCCACAACAGAGACTCATCTTCTGTGCATTGCTCTAATCTCAACTTTTACGAAAATAGCTTCAAACCCAAGGAATGGCCAGTGAATAGAAAACTAATTTGTGGTTCAGCCTATCCTGATATCTGAGTTGATCCAGATTGCTATGCAATGCTCCTGCAGGGGAGGATATCGTAGAAATAATGTCCTGGGCTGCAGTTGAAGACAGTTTAAGAGGTGTGTTATAATCCTTTGTTGAGTGGACAGAAGGGAACCAGTGGGTTTTCCTATAGGGGCTGCAGCACTTCCTGGCTCACCTGTCATAGGCTTCACTTAAGCAATAGCGACCCCCTGTTTTCAGTATTTTCTTCCTGCAGGCTCTGATGCAGACAGTTCTGCTAGGTACCACATCACCGCTCTCAGTTCAATCCTCTAGACTAATGCAGAACTCAGGTGTATGAGGGAAATGCCCAAGAGTCACTTGGGCTGTGCACTGGGACTCTACTTATTACACAGAAATAGTGAGATATGTTATGCAAAGATACACATCTCAGTTAAATACTCTAGTGTGCAGTGAGACGGGAAAGAGCCTCAAGTACTCCTCTGGATTCTTTGTGTTTTGCTGTACATAAATTCTTTCTACCCCTAGAAGATTGACATACAGAAATTGGAACTGTATTTGCCATGCTTTATGAAGAGGTGGTATTCAATGGGGGCTCAGAGTCGCCTGCACAGGGGACCCTTTCACAACCTTAATTTCCTCACCTGTAGAATGGGGCCAACATTCCTACCTCCAAGGGATACATCAGCACAGGGTCTGGGAAGTTGGAAGCACTTGTCAGTGTAGCTATTAGAATAGAGGCCTCTACTAAACATCCCTTAATATATGATGCAAAAGAGGCATGATTGGTAACGTGTAGTCTCAAAAGACTTGTGTGTCAAAATGACAGGAGTTAGGGGCGCCTGGGTGGCTCAGTCGGTTGAGCATCCGACTTCAGCTCAGGTCACGATCTCGCGGTTCGTGAGTTCGAGCCCCGCGTCGGGCTCTGGGCTGATGGCTCAGAGCCTGGAGCCTGCTTCCGATTCTGTGTCTCCCTCTCTCTCTGACCCTCCCCCGTTCATGCTCTGTCTCTCTCTGTCCCAAAAATAAATAAACGTTAAAAAAAAATGACAGGAGTTATCAACTTGTGAATTGCTTTCAGAAGGAAATGCTTTCTTTTACTGAAATCCTTGTGATATATTAGGAATACATTTATGTGTAGTCATTTAAACATGATTAAATAACCCTATAGAGGCCATTTTGGGGACAAGGATGATTACATTTATAGTCTTGTTTTTATGATAGGACAAATGCTAGATGCTTTGAAATATATGCTTATTATTTTTGTTAAGTGAGCAAAAGTCAATATTAGAATAGAACATATAAAATCAAAGCCTGAGTAATGAGAAAATTTCTTTGATTCATTTTATTGAACTCCTGATTTTAAGTACAGTATTTCCATTGTCATAAAATGTGGGCATTTTTGATATTTGAAAATGTCAAAAAAGGCTATTAAAGCCATTCTAATAGATGACCTGCCTAGGGATTTTGGAAAAGGGTAAAACCAGGATCTCTGCACTGGTCGGGTGATTGTGTAACAACTCCAAAATGTCATCTATGCCTATGTTCCTATGAGGTAATAGTGAGAGTGAGTTAGAGTATAACTTTTAAATAGCTTATTCCAGAAATACTATATTAATTTTCAGTGCAAAGCACTTTTTAACCAAGTAGTTGTTTTAAGATTGGAAAACATTTTTGGGGGAAAAAAGGTGAAAAAAACTTGGGGGGAAGGAATGTGTGGATAGTTTTGAATGTGAGTGTGTTCATGGCCCTTGTGTGTTCATGGACCAAACAGGGGAAATGACATTATGATGAAAAGTAGTTGTGCCCACATGCCCTTTCTATGGGAAACTACAGTGGTTCATTTTGCTGATAACAAAGCTTGAGTGAAAACAGGTATACTCTCTGCAGTGTGAAATGGGGGTGCAAGATGATGGTGGAGCAATTGTCTTAGAAACTGTCAGCAGCCATATCTCCAGTCCCTCCCTATGGACATGTAGCAATAAAGACCATTAATAATCAGAATGGGAACACAGTAAGTTTGGCAAGGAGGAAAGCCACTTTCCCGGTAATAAAGATTTGGTAAATGCTAATGAAAATGTGTAATTTATTTTTGTTAAACCATGCTCTGTTCCCTCGCCCTACACATTGCTTTATTCTCACCTTACATCCAGAAAGACCTTCACAGAAAGCCCCTCCCTCTGCTCAGAAATGCCTTAGACTTCCTTCTTCTAATACTTGCCCCTCAGAGACCTCACCTTCCCCCACCATCCTTTTCTACCTTCTTTTCGCCATCCCTGTCTTTCTTTATAGAGCTTCCCTCTACTCAAGTTCCTTACTCCTTGCCAGTTTTACTCCACTTAAAGTATGACCTGTTGATAACAAAAAAGGAAATTCATCTTTATTGTGTGGTAACAAATATATATTTGATCAGTAAAGCAACTGATTGCAATTTTGAAGAGTGCTCATTGCAATTAAAAAAAAATTTTAGCGTTTACTTATTTTTGAGATAGAGACAGTGCATGAGGAGGGGAGGGGCAGAGAGGGAGACCCAGAATCCTTAGCAGGCACCAGGCTCTTAGCTGTCAGCATAGAGCCTGACATGGGGCTCAAACCCATGAACTGTGAGATCAGGACCCAAGCTGAAGTTGGATGCTTAACCAACTGAGCCACCCAGGTGCCCCTGCCCAGTACAGTTTAAAATGTGCTTTCTCTTTTCTTCACTTTATAGTCCATTAAAAACCTTTGGATTTCTATTGATTTATACTGGTTTTATTTATTTATTTATTTATTTATTTATTTATTTATTTATTAATGTTAGTTATTTTTGAGAGAGAGACAGACAGAGAGTGACTGGGGGAGGGGCAGAGAAAGGAAGATACAGAACATGAAGCAGGCTCCAGGCTCTGAGCTGTCAACACAGAGCCCAATGCCGGGCTTGAACTCAAGAACCTTGAGGATGTGACCTGACCCAAAGTCAGACACTTAACCAACTGAACCACCCAGGTGCTCCGATTTATTCTGTTTTTAAAAGTTTTTTTTTTAAGTTGAAGTATAGTTGACACACAATGTTATATTAACTTTAGGTGTATAACACAGTGATTAGACAATTCTGTATGTTATTCTGTGTTCACCACAAGTGCAGCTGCCATCTGTCACCACACAACGCTATTTTGATGCCATTGACACACTTCCTGTGCTGCACCTTCCATCCCTGTGGCTTATTCATTCCAGAACTGGAACCCTGTTTCTCCCACTCCCCTTAATCCCTTTCTTCTACCCCCCACCCCTCCCCTCTGCCAGCCCTCTGTCTTCTCTGTATTTATAGGTCTGATTCCACTTTTTGTTTGGCTATTCATTTGTTGTTTTTTTTTTTTTAGATTCCATATATAAGTGAAATTGTATGGTATTTGTTTTTCTCAGTCTGACTTACTTCACTTAGCATAATGCCTTCTAGGTCCATCTGTGTTGTCGCATAATTTTCCAGTGTGTGTGTGTGTGTGTGTGTGTGTGTGTGTGTGTGTGTATTTATAACTATTTGTACTCCTTGAGACTTGAACTACTTGAATTTCTCTGCCAGTATGTCTTTGAATATGGTCCTTTGCCTATTTTCTCCTTCTGCAATGCTTGTTAGTGTAATGGACTTTCTCGTTTTAGTTTCTATATCTCTAACTTTATTGGCAAGTTTTTGATCTTTTTATTTCTCTCTGTTGTAGCATTCTATGTAGTTTCCTCAGATGTTTTTCAATTCTACTAAATCTCTCTTTAGCTGTGTCTGTTCTTTTATTTAACCTGTTCATTAAACTTCTAATTAAAATACTATATGTTTTTTGGGGTGCCTGGGTGACTCAGTCAGTTGAGTGTCCAACTTTTGATTTTGGCTCAGGTCATGATCCCAGGATTTTAGCATTGATCCCTACTCAATGATCCTACTCAGGATTCTCTCTCTCCTCTTGTCCCCTCCCCCACTCACACTCTCACTCTTTCTCCAAATAAATAAATAAATAAATAAATAAATAAATAAATAAATTCTATTTGTTTTTTATTTCTGAGAGTTCTATTTGGTACTTTTTCATATCTGCTGCCCCCACTCCCACATTAATTTTTAAATAGGATCTTCTTCTTTTTCAGAAATTTGACTCATTCTTTTAAATTTTTAAATAGTTCAACATACTTTTTATGTTCTCTTTCATATTGCCATTCTATCATCTCAAGTACTTACAGTGCTACTTTTGCTGTTCGTTCTGTTTGCTGACTTTGTTTCCTTATGTGTTTTGCTAGTTTTGCTTATGAGCTTCTGTTTAATAGTGGGGCTCATTTCCTCCATGAGAATCTCTTCTGGCTTCATTGTAAAAGTCCTTCCAGACCAGTTTTGCAACGAATTTTATTATAATATTGTGGCTTGGGGCTACTGGGGTAATACAAGTTCAAGCTCCACCTCTACTCGAAGAGAAGGCTGGAGTTGTGAATTCTCAGGGAAACTTCTTTTCATCCAGTGCCTAGAATATAGAAGCTTCCTTTCAATAGCCTGTGCCTGTGGGTGAGTTTCTCCTAACGCGCCCCTGATGTGAGGAGGGATTTTGGAACTAGATATTATGTTTATGCTGTGTTCTCATCCTATTATTCTCCTTGTGAGGATTCAGTCTTGTCTTCTGTTCAAGCTCCGAGGGGCCTGGGACGACCTTTTCTGAGGGCAACCACAGCATCAGCTGAGGCACTTACTGTGCCAGTTTTCAGTTCCCTCTTAGTTTTTTTTTTTTAATTTAAGTTTATTTATTTATTTTGAGAGAGACAGAGAGAGCGAGTGGGGGAGGGGTAGAGACAGAGGGAGAGATCCCAAGCAGGCTCCACACTGTCAGTGGGGAGCCCAATGCAGGGCTCGAACTCATGAGCTGTGAGATCATGACCTGGGCCGAAACAAAGAGTCGGATGTTTAACCGGCTGGGCCCACCCAGGTGCCCCCAGTTCCCTGTTAATGTATGGCACCTGGAAATTACCCTTTCCTACACTGTCCCCTGCTTCTTTCTGTTTAAAGATCAGCCTTGCATTAAAAAGTTATTCTGTTTTAGTAATCTTAAGGAGTTTAGGCAATTTAAATCAGCCATATTGCCAGCAATAGGAAACATCCCCAATAAATTCGGATAAACTATCAGTATGTATGATTGTTTCTGCTTATCAGTGGTGACTGGATTGGCAGGTCTGGCTGCTGATGTTTTAAAATTATGTTTTGCAGCGTCATATGCTATGTATACTGCTTATCTGCATCCATACAGTCAGGTGTAGGTGTCAATGCATAAGCACACTTTCTGGAAGTGTGGTGCCCTCCCCTCGGCTTCCGCCAAGCCCATAGAGGGAGCAATGCACTGCAGCAGTTCTGGCCACTAGCTTCGGCATTCTCTACATGTGGGTTTCAGTCCCCTCTGTCACTAATTTGCTGTGAGATCATAGGCTGATTGTTTTCTGAACTTTAGTCTTCCCAGAAGTAAAATTGGGACAATAATACCTGCCTTACCTGATCATGCAAGGATTAACTGAGATACCATATAGAGAGCACTTAGAAGATACAGTGCCTGGCACATAGTAACTGCCACCAATACACGGTAAGTATATTATCCCCTGTTCACCCTCGAGATGGACAACAGTGATAAAGCTGTTTCTAAGTTGACCAACACCTCAATTTTAGAGTCCAACTTTCTGACTCTCCCCTTTTTTATCTGTCTTCTGAGTCATCTGAGGTGAGTAAGTATTGAAGAATGAGGAGGCCACAGGCTTCAGGTTCAGAACCTTAGGTCTAAATGTGGCTCTGCTGCTTGCTGGCCACGGATATGTGACAGCCTCTCCAAGATTCATTTTCCTTTGCTGTAAAATGGGGATATGGACAACTTACTTAGGGGTGGTTGTGCAGGACGAATGTGGAAATGCCCACACAGAGTGGTACGCAGGGGCTATGAAGCTTTCTACAAAGACTGTGAGCCCTCTTCAGGCAGGGCCCATGCATTCCTTCCGTCATTCTGGGGCTCACCGCAACACCTGGTCAGGGAAGGCTGCACTGAACCGAATGGATGAAACCAAGAGGGAGAAATGAGACACCGATATAGCAGGGTCGGAAACAGTGGCAGGGCCTGCCGGAAGTGACTCCTTGTGTGGCCACAGGAAGTCAGGGCCCAAGTGTTTATTTACATTTTAGTGGTAGCAGTTTTGGTGTGTGTGTGTGTATCTGGGAATGGGAACATTGTCTCCATCTTTTCCATCTTTCTGTGGTGCCCATAACAGGTCCTTTATAAGGCACATTGGCAGCTGTGCTGAAACCCTGACTCAAGGCCTGCCCTGCAGTGGGTGGAGAGGAACTGAGGAAAGTTGAGTCACTTTGGGCTGATAATGGGGAAGGTCAGGACTCTGCTTCTGCCTGAGAAGCTGGCAGAGGGTGTGGAGCCTGACTTGATTCTCTTCCTACTTTGCATAAGAATCTTGAACCTGCCGTTTTCATTTCAATAGGAGGGGGAAATATGGGAGAAGTGTGAAGGATAAAGCAATTCTTCCTTCTCTGATGGCTCAAGAGTTTCACTTGAATGGTAGATGGAACCTTTTACATAAAACCAGGACAAACTCACCTGGACATCGATTTGGAGCTCTGAAATTAGTTTGGAACATCAAATCGGTTGCTCAGGGTCCCCAGCTTTGCAGTCTCTGCATCTGTCTGCCACCTCCTCAATGTTTCCTCCCCTTCCTGGTAGCAGCCACCATACACAAGGTGTGCCAGGTTCTCTGTGTTCCCACCCATCCTCTCAGCCTTTCCACACCATATGTATTAGCATGCCCATTTTTACAGATGGGAAGCCGAAAGAGAAACTAAGGACTGTGTTTAAGGAGCAGGAGACACAGCATATAGGAGTACTTGGTTCCAAAGACGTATTTATCCATTGTCTCATGTGGCTTCTCCCCTTTCACTGTGTCCTGTTCCTTGCCATCTTGGAAAGCCCAATCAAGAGACCTGTGGTCCAGGCTCTCTTCCTCCTCTAATAAAATGTATGAACTCAGGGAAGTCACTCTAGGGTATCTTCCAGGTCCAGCTTCTATGATCCTCCTGACCCAAGTTTTAGGAGAACAGATTTCTGACAGACCATCACCTGTGTCTCTTCACCTCATAAGCCCTCACCTGAAAGTCTCATAAAACCAAGCAAGATAGGAAGGTGATGCATAGGACTAACACTGATTTTGCACCAGTGTTGTGCTGGCTGCTGTTAACCAAAATTCTTGATACTTATTAGGACTGACACTAATTTCCTTTAGATTAATTTCTAGTATTTATAAACACTCCATCATTTCTATGATTTACTGTCATTCTACTCCTCTATGTCTAGAATGCTTTCTTCCTGTTCCTTCCCTGCCAGAGAACTCAAGCAAAAATAATTTGCTTTGGATGGCACCCCACAAGAATGTCCTACTATGTTGATTTTTGGTAAAGAGCTAGAGAGAAAAAGGCTGGGTAGGAAGGTTGGCTTAAGAGAATGAACATGAATGACTTTATAAAGGACTGGAGATGGTTTTCTGACTTCTCACTAATCTGAACCCTTGATTCATTTTTGTGGAAAGGGGTAAAAAAGATCTTTTCTGCTTCTTCATATCACTTCCCAGAAAACTTTTTGCTATGTGGGAGTGTCTTGCTCAATAATCACCTTTAATACTTAATTTAGGGTTTGAATTCATGGATGATTTGTTCTCTCTGGAAGAATGCTGGATAGAGAGGGATCCAAGGAGACTTCCCTTGCCTGTAAATGCTTTAAAGTATGGTTGGCAATTCAGAATCTTGCCCCACGTAATTTCTCTGATTACCGTCTTGTAAAAAGTCTTAGAGACAAGACTTTAAGAAAATTATAAAAATTTTTTTTAAGGAAGCCTACTCTGGGCAATCCCCACAGTGGTGCTTGGGACCCTGGAGCCCTCCAAGTTCACATTTTATTGTAATGCACAGGCTGAGGAGCTCTCAGGAGGCTTGATGCTACACCTAATAACATAAAACTCCCAGACACAAAGAATTTGATTAAATTCACATTTAAATTCAGCAGATTTATCAAAACCTTGCTTCTGTGTTTGCTAAATCCCCAAGCTCCCATGGCTTAGCACTCTTGAAGTTGATTTCCCATGTGAGGTCCAAGGTGGGAGGCAAGAGGTAGGGTGGGAGGGAGGGGATTTCCTCACAGTTGTTCTGGAACCAGGGTGAGGGAGGCTCTGCCTTGTGGCCTCACCCTGTGTGTCAACAACCAAATGGGGGAAGGAGGAAGAGATACCAGGAAAATTTCTTAGGAGGGTGCCATGAGCTACTCACGTCAGCCTACTCTTGGTGGCCCAGACTCACTCACATGCTTCCAGCTAGCTTCAAGGGGACTGGGAAATGAAGTTCCTGGCTGGACAATAGCTCTTCATTCTGAAGGGGAGCATGGCTCTTTGGTGACTGCCTCTAGCTGTCATTGTGTCCCCAGAGGGCTGACAATGTAGGCAGTGAGGATGTTCCCTTCCCTCCCACCCTAACCCCTTCCCCATTCCTTGTGTACCTTTTCCCTCATCTCACCATTGTCGTCCATCCTTTCTCACCTCCGACATACCCATACACACACACCCCTACCGCTTTCCTTCTGCTCTTGCGTGGAAAATCTGCGCTACGGGGATCTTTCATATACAAGTTTGAAAGTATAGGCTGAAAGGAGATCAATAAATCTACACTCCCCTCTTCCAAACCAGGCTGGAAGCCTAAAGGATATTGGTTCAGGCCTTGCACTGTTTTCCCAAGATGTAGTTTTCATCAGTCACTGCCTTGCCAAGAACTTGAGAGGATTCCCTGCTGCTGTACCAAGGATATACTCCTTTGCCTTTCTATTAGACTCATTGTAATATGGCCCCTACTCCCTTGTCTAAGCTTATCTCACATGTCCCTTTGTTCCTTAACAGGGGAATAAATCCTGCCCATTGTGAGGTGTTTATTCACTATCTTGCTTTGCCTCTGTTCTCAATATTCTTGAAGGCCCATCCAAGCTCCACTCACAGTATGAAGCCTTCTAATAGGTAGAGACTTTAACTGATTTAAACTTCTGCTTGGTTAGCAGTAATCTTGTAGTTGAACACATTTCCCTCTCACTGTTTTGTGGCTGTTTATGTGTCCTTTGTTAGGTTATATGTTCCTTAAGCATAAAGAACAAGACTGATAGAGGTGGCTCCTGCTTCTCACTGCTCAGTGTTCTGTTGTTGTATTTTCCAAATTTGCGTTTTAAACTATACTTTGCTACTTTCTGACTTCAGAAAATCTGAATGTAATCATGCAGCATCCTATTCAGGGGCTAATGCCATCTGCCTATAGACAAGTAACTGCAGGCTTAGAGCAGAAGTTTCCTGACTAAAAGAATCAGGAGGGGCTAATGATGGCTAATTCTTTCCCTTGTTGGTGACTTTTCTGATGGAATGCCAAGAATCCATTTCAGCCAGAGCTGGGGACAGGTTACTTCTCCTTTGTGTCCCCTGAGAGCAATGGATACAGACTTGATGGTTACTTATTTAAAATTAAAATCTGCTGCTGTTGAAGTTTTCTTAGTATCCATCATTGACCAGGCATTTTATCAATTGTGTGTTCATGTATGTTATCTCAATTAAATTTTCAACAGCTCAGTGCCTTAGGTATTTTCATCCCCATTTTTAAAGGAGAAAACTAGGGCTTCTTAGCAATTGGGAGATCAAAATTACAGACCAGTGAGTGGGAGAACCAGGGCTCTGATTTCAATTCTTCTGGCTTCAAATCCTATGCTTTTTTCTATTATTCAATTTACTTGATTTTCTAGAAAGATCACTGATATTTCAATACTGGAACCCTTGCAAGTAGGGGCTAAAGGACTGGGAAAGAAAGTTATTTGATAGACCCAGGTTTCAATTCTGAATCTGTAATTGACTTCACTGAAGCCACGAATCTTCTGGAGTGTCAGTCTTCCCTTGTCCCAACCCCCACTGGTGCAAATCAAATTAAATATGCAGAAGAGTTGTAAAAAAAAAAAAAAGACTTTTGCTCTTCTGAAGTAATATCTTTTGCTAGAAGCATTAAGACATAAATTTGTTCTAGGGGCATCTTGGTTGGCTCAGTCAGTTAAGTGTCAGACTCTTGATTTTGGCTCAGGTCATGATCTTATATTTTGTGGGATTGAGCCCTCTGTCAGGTTCCACACGGAGTGGTAAGCCTGCTTGGGATTGTCTTCTCCCTCTTTCTGCCCCTACCCCATTCTGTCTCTCTCTCTCCCTCTCTCAAAATAAATAAACTTAAAAAAAAGTTCTATTAAAAAATATGTTCCAAGGAAAAGAGGAAACAAACTTAAAATCCATTTGTAAACAAAGCACTTGACCTGAATTTCTTCCAGCATTTTGCTGTCTTCCATATGTGTGCACACTTCCATATGTGTCCTACCTACTGAGGACTCTAAGCCAATGTGGAAATTCAGGTTATAACATAGTCTGCTCATAGCCCTGCCTCATGCGCTAGCACCAGAGTTTGGAGTGATGACAGTGAATGGGAGCGTCCCAGCAGCAGCTGGAAATGCTCACAGCCTGAGTCGGCCCAGGTGGTTTCTCTCCTCTCCCCAGTGTTGCAATGGACTCTCAGAAGGCCACCTGGCCCTGCCTTCCTCAGACTCCTGGGAGGGCCCACAACAGAGAGATTACAAATGATTGTATAATGCTCTACAGTTTGTACAGTGTTTCTTTAAAAAAAATTTTTTAATGTTTATTAATTTTTGAGAGAGAGGGAGAGGGAGAGAGAGAGAGAGAGAGAGAGAGAGAGAGAGAGACAGGATATGCAGGGGAGGGGCAGAGAGAGAGAGGGAGACACAGAATCCAAAGCAGGTTCCAGGCTCTGAGCTGTCAGTACAGAGCCTGACATGGGGCTCAAACTCATGAACTGTGAGATCATGACCTGAGCTGAAGTCAGACACTTAACCAACTGAGCCACCCAGGCACCCCTATTCAGTGCTTCCTATTAAACACAGCTTAGCATTTGGTTTTCTCAATCACTTGGTAAAATGAGAGTGTTATATCATTCATTTTACATTTGAGGAGTCAGAAGATCAGGTGTTAAATAATTCACCTAAGGCAAGTAGCAAAACCGATTCTCAAACCAGCTCCCTTGGATGCAGGTCCTGCCTTGTTCAGTACACCTCCATGTGTCCCACTGAATCTGCTCAGGGCTTGTACCCTGCACTAAAGCATGCTTCCTTGAACACACTCCCTCCCCATCCTCCAGGCTCTGGTATGTACTGTCTGGAAAATTCCATCTGCTTCCAGTATTTCTTACTGCAGAATCCCAACTTTGAGGCCCAGCTTATGTGTCAAGTTGTCCACAACGGTTTTCCAGATTCCTCCTGGACTTTTCCTCCATTGTGTTTCCATAGCTCTTTCCTGTACTTAAAAATATATATAACATTCATTATAATCTGCTGAGTGTTCTACTTACTACATTCATGTCAGTCTCATAGTCTATACAAGGCAGGCCCAGTGTATTTAGATTCTCAATAAACATCAGGTTTGTCATTGACTGTAATAAAAATGCTTATCTAATTGAATTCCTATATGGAAATAAAATAGTAGTAGTCAACATTTGTTAACATTTCCCATATGCCAAGTGCTGTTCTGAAAGCTTTGTTCATCTACACAGTCCTCACCACCAAACTGTGCGGTGGGTCCTGTCACTGTCCACATCTTACAGATGAGAAAACTAAAGTCAAGGAGGATAAGTAACTTGTCTGGAGTTACCTAGCTAGTAAGGGGTAGAGCTTGCTTTGAACTACTTTCCTTGTAAGTCAGGGCCAAGTCCCTGGATTCTAAGAGTTGTATGTTCATTTCCTTCTACAAGAAAGAAACCTTGGCTCCAGATGGAAGCTGAATTGGGGCAAAGTCAACTTCTGCCTTTGCTTGTCTTGCTTTTGGCCAGAGAGGGGCAGAAATCTGTGGGAAGCTGGTGCTCAGCCTGGTCCTTGGCCCAGAATGACTCTGGAAATAGAGCTCTCTTGAGCTATCAGTATGAAAGCAAGGGAAGAGAAAGCTCCTACTTTCTTCTGTTACTCCCCCACACATCTTCTTGCCTTTGATGGCAACCAGGGGCTCCCTTCCTTGCCTTAATTTTTTAAAGGACCAGAGCAGGAGAAGCACAAAGCCAGGAGAGCATCTTGAAAGTCAGGAGCCAACTGCATGTTGGGGCAGCACTGCCCTTGTGTGGCCCTGGAAGGATTATTTATCCCTTCACTCATCTACCCTCCTGGGCACCTCCAGGGTGATCAAAATTTTCTTTCTGGTGAGTGTTAATTCCTCCAAATACAAAAGAAAAATTCCTAAAATTCAAACACTGGTGCTTTGCCCCCTGTAGTTGGGATGCTGCTGGTAGGGAAGTCTGTTTCCAGGACTGCTTGTCCCTTTCTCTGAGTGGCTCCAGTGTGGTCTGCTGTGCCTGGGACATGACCCAGTGTGTCTGTTCCATAGCCAGGAAGCCTGGGACACCTGGGGCAGACCTTTGTCTTCTTTCCTGTCTCCAAGGTCTCATCCCTCAACAGAGCCCTTATGCTCTGTCTTCGAAAATAGTTTTGATGTTAAAAACAAGATATCTATTGAGAATTTTTGATCTCTATCTCTGAAGTTTGACCACTGCTGTCTTGGAATTTTCTTTTTTTAAATTTCTTTTTATTTCTTCTTAAAATTGCAGTATAATTAACATACAATATATTAGTTTCAGGTGTACAATATAGTGATTCACAATTCTATACATTTCTCAGTGCTCATTATGATAAGTGTACTCTTAATCCCCTTTACCTATTCTACCCACCTCCCATATGGTAACCATTAGTTTATTCTCTCTCTATATAAATTTTTATTATTTTTTAAAAATATAATTTATTGTCAAATTGGCTAACATACAGTGCGTACAGTGTGCTCTTGGTTTTAGGGGTAGATTCCCCATCGCTTACATGCAAAACCTAGTGCTCATCCCAATAAGTGCCCTCCTCAATGCCCATCACCCATTTTCCCCTCTCTCCCAACCCCCCATCAACCCTCAGTTTGTTCTCTGCATTTAAGAGTCTCTTACGGCTTGTGTCCCTTCCTCTCTGTTTGTAACTATTTTTTTCCCCTTCCCTTTCCCCATGGTCTTCTGTTAAGTTTCTCAAGATCCACATACGAGTGAAAACATATGATATCTTTCTCTGACTTATTTCACTCAGCATAATACCTTCCAGTTCTATCCATGTTACTGCAAATGGCATGATTTCATTCTTTCTCATTGCCAAGTAGTATTCCATTGTATATATAAACCACATCTTCTTTATCCATTCATCAGTTGATGCACATTTAGTCTTTCCATAATTTGGCTATTGTGGAAAGTGCTGCTATAAACATTGGGGTACATGTGCCCTTATGAGTCAGCACTACCCTTGGGTAGATTCCTAACAGTGCTATTGCTGGGTCATAGGGAAGATCTATTTTTAATTTTTTGAGGAACCTCCACACTGTTTTCCAGAGCAGCTGCACCAGTTTGCATTCCCACCAACAGTGCAAGTGGGTTCCCATTTCTCCACATCTTCGCCAGCATCTGTAGTTTCCTGATTTGTTAATTTTAGCCACTTTGACCAGTATGAGGTATTCTCTATATTTGAATCTATATTTTTGTTTGTTTCTTTTTTTTCTTTGGTTTGTTTTGTTTCTTAAATTACACATATGAGTTAAATCATATGGTATGCCTTTCTCTGACTGACTTATTTCACTTAGCATTATACCCTCTAGATCCATCCATGTTGTTGCAAATGGTAGGATCTCATCCTTTTCAAGACTGTGTAATATTCTATTGTGTATATACCACATTTTCCTTATCCATTTGTCAGTTGGTGGACACTTAGGTTGCTTCCATGTCTTGGCTACTGTAAATAATGCTGCAATGACCACAGCGGTGCATGTATCTTTTTGAATTAGTGTTTTCGTATTCTTTGGGTAAATGCCCATTAGTAGAATTACTGCATTGTATAGTAATTCTATAATTTTTTAAGGAACATCCATACTGTTTTCCAGAGTGGCTACACCAGTTTGCATTCCCATCAACAGTGCAATAGGGTTCCTTTTTCTCCACATCCTCACCATTGCTTGCTGTTTCTTGTATTGTTGATTTTAGCCATTCTTCTAGGTGTGAGGTGAGATTTTGGATTTCTCTGATGATTAGTGATTTTGAGCATTTTTTTATGTGTATGTTGACTACCTGGATGTCTTCTTTGGAGAAATGTTTGTTCACATCTGCCAGTTTGTTAATTGGATTATTTGGTTTTTGGGGGTTAAGTTGTATAAATTCTCTCTCTCTCGATATATATGTGTGTATCTAGACCTAGATCTAGATATATAGATATATTTTTTTTAATTTAAATTTAATTTAAATTTTAGTTAGTTAACATACTGTGCAACATTGGTTTCAGGAGTAGAATTCGATGATTCATCACTTACATACAACACCCAATGCTTATCACAACAAGTGGCCTCCTTAATGTTCATCACCCATCTAGTCCATCTCCCAACCACCTCCCTCCATCCACCCACAGTTTGTTCTCTATCATTAAGAATCTCTTGCAGTTTGTTTCCTCTCTCTTCTCTTTCCCCCTTCCTTCTCATATGGTCATTTGTTTTGTTTTTTTAATTCCATATGTGTGAAATCATATGGTATTTGTTTTTCTCTGATTTATTTCACTTAGCATAATACATTCTAGCTCCATTCACATCATTGCAAATGGCAAGATTTCATCCTTTTTGATGGCTGAGTAATATTTGGTTGTCTATATATACCACACCTTCTTTATCCATTCATCAGTTGATGGATATTTGGGCTCTCCATACTTTGGCTATTGTCGGTAAGGCTGCTATAAACATCAGGGTCCATGTACACTTCAAATTTGTATTTTTGTATCATTTGGGTAAATACCTACTAGTGTAATTGCTGGGTTATAGGGTAAGTCTATTTTTAACTTTTTTAGGAACTTCCATACTGTTTTCCAGAGTGGCTGCACCCAGTTCGCATTCCCACCAACAGTGTAAGAGGGTTCCTTTTTCTCCACATTCTCGCCAATACCTGTTGTTTCTTGTGTTGTTAATTTAAACCATTCTGACAGGCATGAGGTGGTATCTCATTGTGGCTTTTATTTGTATTTCTCTGACGATGACTGATGTTGAGCATCTTTTTTACATGTGTCTGTTAGTCATCTGGATGTCTTCTTTGGAAAAGTGTCTATTCTTGTCTTCTGTCCATTTCCTCACTGGATTATTTTTTTTGTGTATTGAGTTTGATAAGTTCTTTATAGATTTTGAATACTAACCCTTTATCAGATATGTCATTTACAAATATCTTCTCTCATTCCATAGGCTGCCTTTTAGTTTTGTTGTTTCCTTCGCCATGCAGAAGATTTTTTAAAAAATTTTTAATGTTTATTTATTTTTGAGA
Source organism: Panthera onca (assembly GCF_046562875.1). Taxonomy (NCBI): domain Eukaryota; kingdom Metazoa; phylum Chordata; class Mammalia; order Carnivora; family Felidae; genus Panthera; species Panthera onca. Next base: position 240,329,148 of record NC_138339.1, read on the forward strand.
CAAAGAGACAGAGCATGAGTGGGGGAGGGGGAGAGAGAGAGGGAAACACAAAATCCGGAGCAGGCTCCAGGCTCTGAACTGTCATCACAGAGTCTGATGTGGGGCTTGAACTCACAGACCATGAGATCATGGCCTGAGACAAAGTAAGACACTTAACTGACTGAGCCACCCAGGTGCCCCCATGCAGAAGTTTTTTATATTGATGAAGTCCCAATAGTTCATGTATACATTTGTTTCCCTTGCCTTCAGTGATGTGTCTAATAAGAAGTTGCTCTGGCCAAGGTCAAAGAGGTTTCTATCTGTGTTCTCTAGGATTTTGATGGTTTCCTGTCTCACATTTAGGTCTTTCATCCATTTTGAATTTATTTTTGTGTATGTTGTAAGAAAGTGGTCCAGTTTCATTCTTCTGTATGTTGCCATCCAGTCTCCCCAACACCACTTGTTGAAGAAACTGTCTTTTTTCCATTGGATATTCTTTCCAGTTTTGACAAAGATGAGTTGACCATACAGTTGTGGGTTCATTCCTGGGTTTTCTATTCTGTTCCTTTGATCTATGTGTCTGTTTTTGTGCCAGTACCATACTGTCTTGATGACTACAACTTTGTAATATAGCCTGAAATCTGGAATTGTGATGCCTCCAGTTTTGTTTTTCTTTTTCAGGATTGCTTTGCCTATTCAGGGTCTTTTGTGGTTCCATGCAAATTTTAGGATTGTTTAGTCTAGTTCTGTGAAAAATGCTGGTGGTATTTTGACAGTGATTGCATTAAATGTGTAGATTACTTTAGGTAATACATTTTAACAATGTGTGTTCTTTCAATCCATGAGCATAGAATGTTTTTCCATTTACTTATGTCCTCTTCCATTTCTTTCATAAGTGTTCTATAATTTTCAGAGTATAGATCTTTTACCTCTTTAGTTAGGTTTATTCCTAGTTATCTTATTGTTTTTGGTGCACTTGCAGATGGGATTGATTCCTTGATTTCTATTTCTGCGGCTCCATTATTGGTGTATAGAAATGCAACAGATTTCTGTGTGTTGATTTTATATCCTGCGACTTTGCTGAATTCATGTATTAGTCCTAGTAATTTTTTGGTGGAGTCTTTCAGGTTTTCTATATAGAGTATTATGTCATCTGCAAATAGTGAAGTTTTGGATTATTTTTATTTATTTTTTGTTGTCTGATTACTGAGGCAAAACTTTCAGTACTATGTTAAATAGTAATGGTGAGAGTGGTCATCCTTGTCTTATTCCTGACTGTAGGGGAAAGGCTCTCGGTTTGTCTTCCTTGAGGATAATATCACCTGTGGGTCTTTCACAGATGGCCTTTATGATGTTGAGGTATGTTCCATCTATCCCTACTTTGTTAAGGGTTTTATCAAGAACAGATGTTGTATTTTGTCAAATGCCTTGCCTTTTCTGCATCTATTGAGAGGATCATGTGGTCTTTATCCCTTCTTTTATCAATGTGGAGTATCATGTTGATTGATTTGTGAATATTGAACCAGCTCTGCCACCCAGGAATCAATTCCATTTTATCCTGGTGAATAATTCTTTTAATGTACTCCTGAATTCGATTTGCTAATATCTTGTTGAGAATTTTTGTATCCATGCTCATCAGGGATATTGGCCTGCAATTCTCCTTTTTAGTGGGGTTTTTGTCCTATTTTGGAATCAAGGTAACACTGGCTTTGTAGAATAAGTTTGGAAGTTTTACTTCCACTTCTGTTTTTTAGAACAGTTTGAGAAGAATAGGTATTAACTCTTTAAATGTCTGGTAGAATTCTCCTGGGAAGCCATGTGACCCAGGACTTTTGTTTGTTTGGAGATTTTTGATTACTGATTTAATTTCTTTGCTGGTTATGGGTCTGTTCAAATTATCTATTTCTTCCTGTTTAAATTTTGGTAGTTTGTGAGTTACTAGGTATTTGTTCATTTCTTCCAGATTGCCCAGTTTGCTGGCATATGATTTTTTCTAGTATTCTTTTATAATTGTTTGTATATCTGTGGTGTTGGTTGTGATCTCTCCTCTTTCATTTGTGATTTTATCTATTTGGGTCCTTTCTCTTTTCTTTTTAATAAATCTGGCTAAGGGTTTATTAATTTTGTTAATTATTTCAAAGCACCAGCTCTTAGTTTTGTTGATCTGTTCTAATATTTTTGTTTGTTTCTATTCTGCTCTTATCTTTATTATTTCCCTTCTTCTACAGGCTTTAGGCTTTTTTTTTTTTCCGTTCCTTTTTCTAGCTCTTTTAGGTGTATAGTTAGGTTGTATATTTTGGGATCTTTCTTGCTTCTTGAGATAAGTCTGAATTGCAATATGCTTCTCTCTTTGAAATGCCTTTGCTGCATCCCAAAGGTTTTGGACTGTCGTGTTTTCATTTTCATTTACTTTCATGTTTTTTTTATTTGTTATTTAATTTCCTGGTTAACATGTTCATTCTTTAGTTGGATGTTCTTTAATTTACATGTATTTGAGGGCTTTCCAAATTTTTTCTTGTGGTTGATTTCAAGTTTCATAGTGTTGTGATCTGAAAATATGCATGTTATGATCTCAATCTTTCTGTTCTTGATGAGGGCTAATTTGTGACCCAGTTTGTGATCTATTCTGGAGAATGTTCCATGTGTACTTGAAAAGAATGTATCCTGCTGCTTGAAGAGGAAATGTTCTGAATATATCTGTTAAGTCCATCTGGTCCGTTGTGTCATTCAAAGCCTTTGTTTCATTGTTGACTTTTTGCTTAGATGATATGTCCATTGTTGTAAGTGGGTGTTAAAGTCCCTTACTATTATTTTATTATTTTGTGTATTATTGTTTCTTTATATTTGTTATTAATTGATTTATATATTTGAGTTCTTCCACATTGGAAGCATAAATATTTACAATTGTTAGAACTTTTTGATGGATAGACCCCTTAATTTTGATATAGTGCCCTGCTTCCTCTCTTGTTATACTCTTTGTTTTAAAATCTAGTTTGTCTGATGTAAGTATGGCTACTCTGGCTTTCTTTTGACTTCCATTAGCATGATAGATGGTTCTCCATTCCCTAACTTTCAATCTGCATGTGTCTTTAGGTCTAAAATAAGTCCCTTGTAGGCAGCATATAGATGGTCTTGTTTTTTAATCCATTCTGATACCTGATGTCTTTTGATTGAAGCATTTAATACATTTACATTTGGAGTAATTATTGAAAGATATGAATTTAGTGTCATTGTGCTACCTGTAAAGTTAGTGTTTCTGGTGATGTTCTCTGATCCTTTCTAGTCTCTGTTACTTTTGGTCTATAAATTCTTTATGTATTTTGGATACTTGCCCCTTATCAGATATGTCATTTGCTATCCTCTCCAATTTAGTAGGTTGTCTTTTTGTTTTATTGGTTGTTCCTTTTGTTGTACAGGATTTTTTAAATTTTGGTATAGTCCCAATAGTTTATTTTTGCTTTTGTTTCCCTTGCCTCAGCAAACACCTAGAAAAAATATTGCTATGGCCGATATCAGAAATTACTGTGTTGTTTTCCTCTAGGAGTTTTGTGGTTTCAGGTCTTACTTTTGAGTTTATTTTTGTGTATGGTGTAAGAAAGCAATCCAGTTTCATTCTTTTGCATATAGCTATCCTGTTTTCCTAACACCATTTATTGAAGAGATTGTCATTTTCCCATTGCATATTCTTGCCTCCTTTGTCATAGATTAATTGACCATATAAGGGTGGCTTTATTTCTGTTCTCTCAATTCTGTTCTGTTGATCTATGTGTGTATTTTTATGTCAGTGCCATACTGTCTGTCTGGGAATTTTTATCCCTTGGCAACTCCTTCAAGCTGCTTACTTTTCTATTACTTCTTCATTTCTTCATTTCCCCCACAGATTCTCTGTACACACTAAGCTTTTCAAGAATAGCTTGAATAACAACCAAGCAGGGAAACTATGGCATTTGGTAAGTTGATGCTGGGAGAGAACACAGCATGATTTTGGCATGAGTTGTTTACACTTTGTTAATTGGCCTTTATGTCTTAGATCAACATTGCAGCTCCAGTCTTAAAACTTATTTATGTAGACGTAGATGTGTCAAGATTCACAATCTTTCACAGGAAACCGATCTACTGATGCTTTTAGCTGGTTTGAAAAAATAAAAAGGGTTTTAGAAGTCCACCAGCAATTTCAGCAAATCCCTGCCTCCAGAAAAGTTCCAAAGGGCAGTTCAGGGGGCTCCTGGTTGACTCAGCTGGAGAAGCATGCGACTCTTGATCTTGGGGTTGTTAGTTTGAGCCCCATGCTTGGCGTAGAGATTGCTTAAAAATAAAATCTTAAAAACATTACCAAAAGGCAGTCCAGAATGTTCCATCTTTTATACCTTTTCTCTGTTTAGCGCAGCCATAGAATGAGGCAAATGTCAAGATAAAAGATGAGGGGTCTGGAAATCAATGCTATAGCCAGTGATTTCTAATTAAGAGACACCTCTCACTCTGTCCCAGAAGCTAAGGATGCCCAATACAACCACCACCACTGCTTCTCTTCCCCTTGTCATCATCTTCAGTGTTAGCATCATTGTTTTCAGACCTTTGTGGAGGGATAGAGAGCCAGCTGGATTCAGATAAGCTTGACTAACAGATTTCCACCCAGTCCTTTGCTGCCTCTGGGGCCTGTGGCAAGTTATTAAATATCCATGAATTTCAGTGTTGTCATCTTCAGAAATGGGGATGAGAATGACCTCCTTTTTTGTAAATACGAAACAGTGACTTTCATATTATAGACACAATAAATTTTATTTTCCTCCTTTCACCAAGGAGCTAGGTTGAGAAGATACACACATAAAAATAGAATAAACAAAGCTCATATTGAGTGCCTGATCACTGGTGTAGAGAGGGTCCAGCTGGTGAGGTTTGTTTGCACACCATGGACTCTTTGGAGCAGCATCTTGGCTGTGTTCTACCTCAGGTGGGGGGCCCAATATAGGTTCAAGTGGAAGGCATAATTAGGGACAATAATTTGGAAAGTAACCTGATACTATAACCAAAGCCAAAAAGCCACACAAACCTTTTGACCCTAGTAATGCCATCTTAGAAAAACATATTACAATAAAATAATTGAGAAGAAAAAATATTTATTCTTTGTAAAGATATTCATCATAGCACTATTCACAAAAGTGAAACTAGAAAAATCAAATAAAGAATAAAAGGAGAATGGTTCATCAAATTACAATATGTTGCTCTAATACTATATAGGCAAAAAATCAAATTAAGAAGTAACATTCTCCTGTACAGACACAGGGAACGATTATTATAGAAAAAGTAAGTATAAATATCCTTAACCACCTGCTCTTTGCCATGAAGGTTCAGAGCTCAGGCAACAAAATCAGCATTCTTATTATCCTCCCTAGGTAAGCAGAGGAGTGGATATTTCCAGGCTGATGAAAACTTATTTACAATATAATTTAGAAGTCAAGAGTGGCTTTCTTCAACTTGTTGTTGAAAAATAGACTCAGGATGATTGAAATATTGGCCAACTCCAGGTTTGACATGAAGAATACATTCCCATTGTAGTGTAGCAAGCATAATGCACTTTTAAAAAATTTTAACTTCCACTATAGTTAACATACAATGCTTTATTAGTTTCGGGTATACAATACAGTGATTCAACAATTCTATATATTACTCAGTGCTCATCAAGATGAGTGTACTCTTAATCCCCTAGCATAGTGCACTTTTTAAAAAAAATTTTTTTTAACGTTTATTTATTTTTGAGACAGAGAGAGACAGAGCATGAACAGGGGAGGGGCAGAGAGAGAGGGAGACACAGAATCGGAAACAGGCTCCAGGCTCTGAGCTGTCAGCACAGAGCCCTACGCAGGGCTCGAATTCACGACCGTGAGATCATGACCTGAGCTGAAGTCGGCCGCTCAACCAACCAAGCCACCCAGGCGCCCTGCATAGTGCACTTTTGGTATAAGCAATATAACAGTTTACTTTGGGAAAATGACTTTCTGGTTCCCTTTAGTCTGGTGTGGGCTTCGGCTCATGGCACTGACTCTTCTGGTTTGTTCTAGCTCCTGGTATGAGGATCATACATTGAATGAGAGGCCTCTCTGGGGAAAGGAATATGCATACCTGGATGCTTACTCTTGGTGATGTTTCCTAGGCTTTTGTCTTCACATATTCCCTAACAGAATTTTGCAAAATTGCTGTGCCCTCCTGGATGTTTAAGTTGATACGTAAACATTTTCATTTTTAGACCTAAATACTTGCAATATATCAATCATCCTATCTTTGAGGAATGTGTGTGCAAGTGTGTGTACAATTTGTACATATATAGATTGAAATTATTTTTTCCTGTGACCATAAGATTCTACATGATAAAACATTTCTTTTAGATTGATGTATCATTAGAAGCATTTAGGACATATTTGATTGAAACAACATTAACCTATTGTGGAAGTGCCTTGGTTGGCACCTGGGGTCAGGGTGCAGGAAGACAACAGGACGTCCCCAGGCCTTGCTCTAAGGCAGATGGGATTCAGAACACACTACTTGTGAAGCTTAAGTACCCCCCAAATGGCTCCCCTACAACTCTCTCTGCCTGTGAGCCTTGAGGTATGTGTGTCTGTGCTGGAGCCTGGGATGTGCATGAGACACCCTTCAGGAGGGATGTGCACTGACTATAAGACTATAAGACTATAAGACTGGGGCAAGTGCAACCCCAGTATTGGCTCCAGCCAACTCCCTAGGCAGCACCTCTATGCCTGAGTGAAGAAGGGGAAGAAGGGAACTCTGCTGTGTGACTCTGCTCAGAGCTCCCTGGTGTCAGGTGTTCCATTTTTTCCATCAGCTCCCTGGTGTTCCATTTTTTCCTCTGCCTAATCCTGGTTCCTGCTCCTCCCCTTCATAAGGGTGGTTCCCTAGGAAACATCTTGCACCTTAAACTCTGTCTCAGAGTCTGCTTCTAGAAATGTAGCTTCTGTCAATAAAAGTCCCTCTGTGAAGACCCCTGTGGGAAGCCAGGGAGCAGCTTAGAGCACTGGGTCTTAAACAAGAGGCCGAGTCCCCTCCATCCCCTTTCCTGTCCTCATGCCTCCTACACAGGGAATCTGGAAAGCCTGATTTTCTGAAACACTTAATGCTTTTGAAGATGTCAGGAACTTATAGCATGACTTATAGATGTCAGGAACAGTACGCTTGTCACATTTAATAAAAATCAAACATCACCTTTTGTGTTGTTCTTTTGGGTGCAATGGGAATGGTGAGGTAGAGTCTCCAGGTAGGACCTCTTCTGTCTCACGTGGGCTGTGGTGAACGTTGTAAGGTGTCCTAAAGAGAGGAGTAGGACTACACTACGACCCAGCAATTGCACTACTAGGTATTTATCCAAGGGATACAGATGTGCTATTTCGAAGAGACACATGCACCCCAATGTTTATAGCAGCACTATCAACAATAGTCAAAGTATGGAAAGAGCCCAAATGTCTATCGATGGATGAATGGATAAAGAAGATGTGGTATATATATATATACACAATGGAGTATTACTCGGCAATCAAAAAGAATTAAATCTTGCCATTTGCAACTATGTGGATGGAACTGGAGAGTATTATGCTAAGTGAAATTAGTCAGTCAGAGAAAGACAAATATCATATGACTTCACTCATATGAGGACTTTAAGAGACAAAACAGATGAACATAAGGGAAGGGAAACAAAAATAATATAAAAACAGGGAGGGGGCAAAATATGAGACTAATAAATATGGAGAACAAACAGGGTTACTGGAGGGGTTGTGGGAGGGGGAATGGGCTAAATGGGTAAGGGGCACTAAGGAATCTACTCCTGAAATCATTGTTGCACTATGTGTTAACTAATTTGGATGTAAATTAAAAAAAATAATAACATTAAAAAATATATATATGTATGTAAAAGGCAAAGTAAATCCTGAGAAGAGGCAGTAGGACTTGGACAGAGAGATTGGATTCCTTGGGGAGTAATCCATCCCAGGATCTTGAGAAAAGACAGTTTCATCCGGGACAGCTTACTTTGGTACTTTTGAGAGTGAGAGAGGCATCCCTCTCAACATCCTCTAGAGCTAGCAATCCCTGCACTCCAAAGCTCAGGCCTGAAAGTGAAATCCCTCAATATCAACTGCCACTTTGGTAAGGAGTATCAAGAAGAGAACTTTAAAGTCACTGAAAAAAATTATTGAAACATGAAGTGTCCCAAGCCTCAACTGGGAACCACAAAACTTGGAAAGTTCCTGTGATTCAAAGGAATCCAAGAAAGGGGAACGCAGTAAATCTCTGTCATCTTGTCTAATTCTAAAGCCCAGGCATTACATTTATGAATGAAACTTTTGCTACTTCTCTAGTACTAGGGATACCACTATCAGCTGCTTCACTTTAGACTTCTCCCTTTTTCATACAGGACTGTTAACTCTTTAAGAATATACTCACTAGGCCCCATTCACTGGCCTTTAGGCCATTATAATATTTGATTAGGTGATTTTAAGCTACTGGAAGAAGAAAGTCCTGTGGGATTCAAAGTGCCAAAAAACAAACAACAACAAAAAAAGCTAAGGAAGGGTGTTCTGGCCATTTTGGTCTCAAATTGCCTTGTACAGTAATGGGAACAAATTTATCACAGGAAAGGATCAGGCCACTGGGGGTGCACTGAACCCTGCATACTCCCAAAATAATAAGATTTAAATGGCAAACAGATCAGATAGGTCAGGCCTGCAGTCGGTTGAGAGACCTCCAAGAGAATGCAGAAAGCTACCACAAAGTGAGCAGGGCCAAAATAATGTTTGGCACAGGGGACATATTTGGAAGCATCTGCTCCATAATGATCCCCTTCTAACTCTTCTCTGATTTAAAAAGATATAATCCTAGCTTATATTGCATGACATGACCCTAGCCTCCTGGCAAGAGCTAGTTTCTTTAGGTATAGGCAACTGATTCAAGCCGGGTCTATCAGTGTTCAGCTTTCTGTGACTTGGAGATTGGAACTAAGAGAACCAGACATTACCTTTCCATGTGACGGAACTGTAACATATGAACTCAGGAGACAAAGGAGCTAGCTATTGCCCACTGTGTACTTTAATCTGCTAAGAGAGAAGAAACAAGCAGGTATGAACAAGGAAGTAAATATGAGACACATAAAGAAAACCAGCTTGTGTTTCCAACAACTCCCCATTTGCAAAACCCAGTTCATTCCCAAGATCCAGTGACATTTCTGTTGCACTTAAACTAGCCCCCGATGGATCCTGTCCGTTGCAACCAAAGAATAGAAATGAATAAATAAAAATGCCTAATTGGGTAGATGCTGCTCAGTTCCTGGTAAATGTCACCATGCAACAGTATAGGCCCAGTGATGCCATACATTTGAAGTTTTTCATGAAAGCTACATACCTATATTTAATATGAAATCTTCTACCTTTCATACACTGGTAATGAAATCAAATTTTGGAAAAACATGGTCCAAGATAAAGTATAAAAAAAAAAAAAGAGGAGAAGGAAACTTGGATTCTGTGTTACCAATGTTATCTTGGCCTGAAGTACATGACAATAATAATGAAATACTATTTTAATAGTGAACACTTCTGAGTACTTGCTATGTGTCAAAGCTCTTCTAAAGACTTTGTGTATGTTTACTGTAGGGGACAAGGACAGTCCACCAAAATGTGCCACTTCGGCATATTGATTATTTTAAATAAAATTTCTTAAGAGACAGCCTGTGCAGGAAGTACACTCAGACCCTCCTCTGCCCCCCTTAAAGCTGGAACTAAATCTCCATGTGAAAGTTGCCCTCTGTGTACCAGGAGATAAGGAGACATCCTTATCACCATAGATAGGAAATTTAGAACCAAGAAGGCTATATAAACAACTCTCCTTACTTTTTACTAATTTATTTCTCCAGCCTAAATTCTGTTTAGAACTCCTTCCTACTTGAGGCTCCCGAAGTTGCTTTCTTTGTCCTGTCAATTCCTCATAGATATATTGTCTCTTTGTCTGAAAAGTATCAAAACTGCCTGCCTTGGTTATTTTTTTAGCTCTCAGTTCCATTATTGGGTCTCTGTGCTCTTGTTATAAAACTTTTTTTCTCCTATTGATCTGTCTTATGCAAATGTAATTCTTAGTCTAGCTAGAAGAAGCTTGGCCCAAGGAAAATTTCTTCTTCCCCTTTATGATTCATTTAACCCTCAAAACAACAGCAAGGTAGTTATTATCCTTAACTGAGAGAACAAGAAATGGGATGACAGAAGCTACTTCGTACTGAATGTTTACTACGTGTGGATCTTCGAGCGCTAAGAAAATAATTTGAAATATTTCATGTAATCCTGATGTGACCTAGTGATTTATGTGTTATTATCCCTTTATAGATGGGGAAACTGAAACTTGGAGAGGTCTGTAAGCCTCTGTAAGGCTCTTACAAACTGTAAGAGCCAATGGCAGGTGTCCCCAAGACAGGCCACTCCAGCATGAAGATTATTTTGAGTTAAAAGCAGTCAAAAGCCAGCAGTTTCAGGAAAGGCTCTTTAGCTCCCCCTCTACTGCCTCAAAGAATTTTCGGGCGCCTGGGTGGCTCAGTTGGTTAAGCGTCTGACTTCGGCTCAGGTCATGATCTCGCGGTCCGTGAGTTCGAGCCCCGCCTCGGGCTCTGTGCTGACAGCTCGGAGCCTGGGGCCTGTTTCAGATTCTGTGTCTCCCTCTCTCTCTGAGCCTCCCCAGTTCATGCTCTGTCTCCCTCTGTCTCAAAAATAAATAAACATTAAGAAAAAAAAATTAAAAAGAGTTAAGATAGAGGACTTGCTCCAGTAAGAGAGCTGTCACCATAGAAAACAACATCGTTATACGACCTAGGTGTGATAGACAGGGAGAAATGGAACAAGGCCTGTTTGATCAAAGTCCTCTCTGTGTCCTATTGTTTCTGGATGGGCCAGACTCTTGTTGACTCTTTATCATCTTCCTGTGAATTGCATTTCTTCCTTTGAATTCCCTATCTCCTTCTTCTTAGTTGAGGATGACACACACATCTCATTTTGTCTGACCGTCTTTGGAATTTCCATTTCTGTGTAGATTCCCTGTATGCATGAAATTAAATTTGATTTTCTTCTGTAAATCTGTATCGTGTGAATTTGGTTCTTACTCCAGCTAGAAAGATCTTTAAGGGCAGAAGAAATTCTTCCTCCTTGACAACATCCAAAGAGAACAGCTCGTGTATGTGGAGTTGGAGGTTCGAGGTGAGGCCTGTGTCTTGCTGAGGGTTCTCCAAACCCGGACGCTTAATCATGAATGGGTGGCAGACACTCGCAAGCCTCTATGCAAATCCTGGGAGGAGTTGAATGTCACCTAAACCCAGCTCCTCCAGACTCTCTCCCTGGCTATGTGGCCCCAAGTTTCATATTAGGGGAAGGATCCTTTAGTTTCTACAGTTGGCAAGGAAAAATTTTCCTCTGCTTGTCCACTGGTCTAAGAATTAAATTGACAGGAGACAGATAAACAGGAGAAAATCAGATTTAATAACGTATGTCCAGGGAATTCACATAGACATGCGATTCCAAAGACAGTCAGGCAAAATCAGGTATATATGTCATCCTGAACTAAGGAAAAGTGTAGGGGCCCTGAGACTTCAAAGGGAAGGAAAGCAACTCACAGAAAGATGAAAAAGAGTAACCATTTGGTAAACAAATGTTTGGTGGGCCATCCAGAAACAATAGGACCTGGAGAAGACTTTGATGCCACAGGCCTTTCTAGGCTCCCCCTGTCTACCACGCCTGGCTCATAGTATAATCCAGTTTGCTATGGTGACAAGTTCTCTACCTGGAGCAGGTCCTCCATCTAAATTCTTTCAGATGGTTAGGGGGAAGGTGAAAGTTTCTTCCTGAGTCTTTTGGGACTTGACTGTTTTCAGCTTGAAATAATCTGCAGCGAAAGTGGCAAATTCTGGTGTGACTCAGCCTTGGCCCCTACACCACAATCTCAAAACCTCCTCGGAGTGAAAAAGATAAACTAACAAGCTTGCCATCTATAGAATGCCAGCCACACATCAAAAGCTTAATGCATAGTATTTCTAATTCCTGCAGCAACCTGCGTAGCAAGTGCTGCCATCACCCTTGTTTTTCTGCCAGGGAACCTGAAGTACTGAGTTTAAGTAGCTTGCTCATTGTTGCTTTACCAGGAGGTGGCAGAACTGGCCATGAGCAGGGCACCATCCCAGGCTGCAGCACTTGGCTGAAGAAGAGGGATCTACAGTTCTCAGTCTCTGTGGGGAGTTTTCATTTGGTCCCAGCTTTAGCTGTCCTGACATGCAGGTGCCTTGCTCACTTGTGCATGGCCCATGTTGGAGTACAATTGTCTTGTGCAACACAGGCCCTTCGAGCTTCTCTCTACTGTAGCATGTCTTCTCCCTTAGGATAAAGTCACCTGCGGGAGCTGCCAGAGTGGACTACCCCTCCTCCTGAGCTGAGAGTGCTTTGCAGTGATTAAGAAGGTGGTGGAGAGCATGTTCTTGCATCTGTTCTCTGCCCTTACTGATGCACTAGCAGTGCTTGGGAAAGTGGGGGCAGCCTGGGAGGCTGGACTGTCCTTGGCGTGTCAGTGCTAAGCATTATTGCTGTCAACAACATTGGAAGGAAGGAATGCAGGGCGGGATGGGGCAGGGCAATGACCTGAGGCTCTACTGAGTTGTGGGGGCCGTCCCTCTCCTGTGGTAGGGACAGACCAGGCTGGTAGTACCGTCCAACACGGAAATGCTGAGGTGTTTTCCCCAGATGCTGCCCACGCCAGGGAAATGACAGGCCTTGTTTAATAAAGATGGCTGAGGCCCAGGGCTTCCCCGCCAAGGGGCAGGGTGGGTTACTCTGCCGGAGCTGGGCCCTAGAGCCTCGGGGCTCGGAAGTGACCCACGGGCGCACAGAGGCTCTCTTTCAGTAGGGGAATCTTACTGCCAAAAAAATCTTATGAGGCAGTATATGAGGTAGGAAAAAAAAGAAGGGCCACCTTTTAGTAGTATAAGTTATTTTATAGATCCAAATTGAATAAATTAACTAATTGTAAATTGGTCAATGAAATAAACGAGGCTCTTTGTTTTTTTGGGGGTGTGAGTATTCCTCTCCTTTATTTATTTTTTGTTTCTAAAGTCTGTTTTTTTAAATTTTCTATGTATTTTATTTTTTTGTTATTTAGTGAAATTTCTTTCTTTTTCTTTTTAAATTTAAATCCAAGTTAGCTAACATATAGTGTAATAATGGTTTCAGTAGTAGAATTTAGTGATTCATCACTTACATAGAACACCCAGTGCTCCTCCTAAGTGCCCTCCCTAATGCCCATCACCCATTTAGCCCACCCCACACCCCAAATCCCTCCAGCAGCCCTCAGTTTATTCTCTGTATTTAAGAGTCTCTTATGGTTTGCCAACAATGAGTCTTTTCTGACAAATACAGGCATTATAATGGGAGACATGTATGGCTTTTGCTGACATATATGCAAGCCAGTGTCTCACTTATATATGTTATTCTATGACATATTATTGAGAAAAATCTGGATTCATACAGATCAGCTGTTACAAATTCCAAAAATTAAAAAATGTCTTGGTTTGCAATTTCAAGATATTTTAAAATTAAGAGGACAGATTTATTTTTGTAGTCCACATGAAAACACACTAACCTGGCAGTTGAGACTTTGGTGGTTTCCAATGATTTGTATGTTGATGGTTGTATCTTTGAATGTATTTTCTTAATTTTTTGTTTTAGAATAGTTAAATTACACTTAGACTAAAAGACCCATATGATTCTGAGGAGCTTGCATTAGATGTCACTGACCCAGGCAAGTCAAAGATGTCCTTTATTTTGGACTCTGTGGGTATGTGCTTGGTTGTTCATTCCTAACCGCCTGTAGATTTCGGAACCTTCACTGGTGACCCCATGGTTAGGCAGCGCTGTAACCTGGTGGTTAGAACATGGGTTTCGGTGTCAGATAGACCAGGGTCTGGTCTATGAACACTGCCACTTAGTAGTTCGTATAGGTCACTGTTTCTCTGCCCCCCATTTCCTCATCTGTAGAACGGAAGTGGTGTCACCTAAGCAATATGATTCCTGTGAGGACGAAATGAGATTATGCTCTTCACCCAGGCGCTGGCATTTAGAAAGTACTTTTGAAGGGACGTGGGAACGACTACTTTGGGTGCGGCTGCCAAGGGCTGAGCGCTGTGCAGGCTGCTGAGTGCTGTGTGGACTCCAGGACATCGGTGTCCTTTGGAGGCTCTCCTGTATGCAGCTCCCCATGTCACCCGAGCTCCAGGCTCATATGTACAGCTTATAGTGGATTTGTGTGTCTAGTAGCAGCTCAAACTCAGGAACAAACAGAATTTAGGAACTTGTCCCTCCTAACGCTGTGTGCCCCCAGATCATATTACTCTCCTGGTTAATGACCTTAAAATAGTATCAACTTTCCTTACCAGGGCCTATGACCTTGGACTCAAAATGAGGTCCACGGACCAGGTGTTTCTCCTGGAGCTTGTTAGAAATGTAGACACTCTGCCCCCTAGAATCAGAAGCTGCTTTTTAACAAGATTCCTGGCAATTTTCCTGCATGCGCAGTTTGAGATGCACTGAACCCACCTCATGCTGACTTCCTCAAGGGTTGTGCTTCTCTCCTGGCAGCACTATGAAAGCCTGGACCCCAGTCTCTCTCCAGCTGGATCCCCTTCTGTGAATAAAGGGTAACTAAATGTTTGGCTATTCAGATGTTTGATTTGGCATCCACAAGAGGTGGCTCTGGGCTCAGATCTGGGTAGATAGGCTTCCCACTCCAGTGAATGAGCCCTCATGTTGACTTTTTCCAGGCTGATCATACAGACCCATGAGCAGGAACCCTCCCATAGACACATGGCTCACATCTCAGTTTTGAGCCTTGGTCCACCCTGAACCATGTATCCATCAATGAATACTGTCAGACAGACATACATTTGGGCTGTGTTTTGGTGTTTGATGGTGGCAGAAAAGGGATTTTTAGATGCCTCGGGGTCAGCAATGTCAATCCCAGAAGCCACATTGGGAAGCAGTTTGAATACATGGATAGCTGCCTGGAGGCCCAGGAGGCAGTGGAAATACAGTATCATTGATGTTTTTACTTTTTTAATCTGAAGTGGAGAGTGACCTTCCTTCTAGCCCAGGGACTTACTGCTACTAAAAGGGACAGCAGTCACTCACCTCTGTAGAGAATGGGATGAATATTTTGGAACCAGCCAGAAAAGCAGAAACCAGCTGGCAGTCAGCAAAGCACCTCCTCTCATCCCATGCTCTAGTGAGGACTTATTAGGGGACTTTGGCTCTTGGGGCAGCTTGTCTCTCCCCGGTGGCCTGGAGCTCTGAACAGTAGGATCTTACAGACAAAAGAGACTTGGAGACTTACATCCTTTATGACAATGGCAGCTCTTGGTGAGGGGATAGTCACCTGAAAAAGCTCCCTTCTGAAGAGTTTGAGGCACAATAGTGCATGGCCACCTTGACAGACCCAGTGAACAGTAGAGGAAGGTCTGCTTCTCCAGGTCCTGTGTGAACATCTGCTTGGGACACCTGGGTTCCCTGCCTGGAACACAGGTCCATGGAGAGGCAGACCCTGAACACATTTGATCATGTTTACAAGATATTGGAGTCCAGGTATGTCTCCACATAGCTGCTGTGAGGGCTAAGGAACTCAACGCAACACTGGCTGTCAGAAATGGCTAGACACAGTTCTACGGTCTGGCCTGGCAGCCTCAGCCACAGCATGGCTATGGGCCAAAGAGCACTAGCTGAGGATAGGGAGGGGAACCCCAGGAGTCAGGAATTCCTGGGGCTTAGGACATTCTTTCCACTTCTACTTCCCCCTGTGATTTCCTCTTCCTAAATGGATTCTGTCCTGATTCCATTTGGTCAATTCCTGGCATGTTCTTCTCTCTCATGTCTCTCTTTACCAGCCACCTAGCCAGGCAGAAATGCTCTCCCTTTTCCAGGTCCCTTACCCACCATCCATGTTTAACACCACTGAATGCTTGGTTCAAGTCCTAGCCCCTCCTTGAACTTATCCCAGGGGCTCCAGTCCTGGACCTCCACTTCTTTGCCTCTGAGTGCCTCCCTCTGTCCTAGTGGTGTTCAGTTTCCCTTATGCTCGTGTGGCCCTGACATGACCATGTGACTTCAGTGTCAGTGGCTCTGTCTGTATAGTCAGTTACACTCATGAAGCATTCCTGGCTCACCTGGTACCCAGTACGTGCAAAGCAGTGTGTGAGTGGTGTTTGTACATGTACGTGTGTGTGTGTGTGTGTGTGTGTGTGTGTGTGTGACATACTTTGCCTTTAAGGAACTTAAAATCTAGGAGGGAGGATAAATCATGGCACAAATGACTCAAGTGGGAATATGACAAATGGTAGAGACAAGACAACATGAGGATTCAAAGGAGAGAAAGATTGGGAAGGGGGTTTGGGAAGAGCTGCATTGAGCCAGACACCTCTGGGGCAGGTCTTGGAGGGTGCAGAGAGCTTCACCTAGAGTGAGCAGATGGAAGTAGGAGGGACCTTCTGGAAAGAGAGCTGCTTGTGCAAAGGCACAGAGGACAGAAAGCATAGGCTGTCCTGGGGAAGCACAGTTCTCTCTGGACCTGAGGCCCTCCATGTGGCACAGGAGGCTGGGGATTGCCAGCACATCCTCGCCTGTCTCTACGTGCTCCAGGAGGTCACCAGAACCAGGCAGGGAATGTGGCCCACTGGGGATCCCCATGAGGAGTTGGCAGTGATGGAGGATCAGCGTGGAAGGTCTGTGCTGTGGCTGCACGTAGGGTCTCATGGTCCCCACCCCAAGTGCTTCTCACCCTTGAATCCAGGCGCCCCAGTGAAGCTGTTGGGGGCATTCAGCCTGGATCACAGCACCCAGTGGCCAGTGCCCTGAAAAGAGAGTGAAGACAGACTCAGTGATGGGAACACATGTCAATTTTCTTGACTTGTATGACTTTATTTTCCCTCACTCCAAAGGATAGCAGACAGAAATCAGCACAAGCCAAGGTCCAGGCTCTGAAAGAAATTTGGGTGTTGCCCAAAAGAAGCATGTCATAAAACTGAGCACATGTTCCAGGCCCCGTTGGCCCCTGAGACACCCACTCCTTCCTACCAGGAGTGAATGGATTAACCCAGTTGTGTTCTCCGTGGAGAAGGCACTCCTACAGATGGCCACTGCAGCATCCTGTGTGACTCAGCATCTCCCCAGGCTGGGCCAGCTCCCTCCTGTATACACACTGCCATCTGCCACCTGGAGGAGCAGGGACAGCTCCCACTCCAGGTCTTCAATCCTCTGAGCCAGGTGGGCTCTTCTCACTCCCAGCATCAGGGCCTCCTCTCTCTTCAGGGCCCAGGTCCCCAGATTCTCTCCATCTGGGTCACCTACCTCTGGTGGGTAGGGTCTGTCTTCTTGCCACACATAAGGGAAGATGCTGGGAACCTCCTGAAAAGGACACAAACAGGAAAAGGAAATGTGGCCCCTGAGAGTTCTAAGTTCACTCTTTCCTGTATCCACCACATGATCTTGGCATGACTCTCGTCCCTCTGACAGTCTCTAGGCATTAGCACCCATCCAAATACTTGGGAAGATGCCAACAACTTACCTCCAGGGACTGACTTCACAATTAACTAACAAAGACATAGTGTTCCCTGAGTTTATGTTGCTACATTAAGGCACAACAACTAATTGTATCATTACACAATCATCATGGTTAATAATTTGGAATAATTATTGAATAATTAAATATTGCTGTATTTTATAGCCCCTCAGCTCATCCTGTTTTTTCCTTCCTTAATACTAGAGATATTTATATAATGTCTTTTCAAGCTTGAAGTTACCATGTTACTTTATCCTCACCGAATCATTTGAGCCCCTCAATGCAGTCAGTGATAGGTCCCTATACATGGTCCTTCCACAGTGGAACTGATGTCACAGCTTCCTATCTGAAGTAGAGGGTGGCTGCTTAGAGACCCCACAGGTTAGTGTGACTTTTTTTTTGTGGAAAATCTCAGAGAAGGCCCTCCTGGGCCCTCACTCCCAGAGACCTTTCTGGTTGTGAAGAGGGGATTCCCCAGAGACACAGGTATTCTGGCACAGATGCCCACTCTGGGAAACCTGGTGAGAGGAGGTATCTCTGCCTGCTCCTCCACCACCCAGGGCATTGCCTGTGTTTAACAATTCAGCAAGGCGGGGATTAGGGTGAGATGAAGGAGGCATTGGCTTGGTGCAAAAGTTAAGAGTATGCCAAAAAACTCAGGTCAAATGAAATGATATTTTAATACAGTATTAAGAATCTCCAAGTAGCAAACTAGGGCCCACAAACTGGCTGTCTGCTTTGGTGAATAGAGTTGTATTGAGCTCAGTGCAGATACAACTGAATTATTCCCTTTTGTCTCTTGTCTTTGTCCCCTCCAACCTTTCCTATGTTGATACCTCCAGAGACTCAAATTAGGATGGGGGAGCAATCTAGATGACAGATGAATATCATGGAAAAGTCCTTGTTCCAGAACCACGTACTACTAGTTAGCTACATCTAAACAGCTATTTCTATTGCTCCCTTTTCATACTCTTCCTCAGTCTTTCCGGGCCATCAATTTACTTAGAGACCTGCAAGCCCAAGCTGATTGAGAGGTCCTCCCTGTCTCTAGGAAGTATGTGCCAAACCAAACAGGCAAAACCAAACTTTGGTTGGTGGACTTTCTGGTCCCAACCCCTTCTATGGGGTCCTGTGACTCTGTGGGCCCCACACGTGAGACCCAGCTATCTGTGGACATCTCAGGAGCTGAGGTGGTAGTTTGCTGGGCTTACCACAAATGTATTGCCTTCACTTGGGGGAAGTTGACCTGGTTTGTCCTTTTCCTTCTGAAGTTCTAGGGCTTGAGCAGTGAGCTGGAAGAACTCCTCATTCAGCTCATCCAAAGTGTTTTCCACCTGGCATATCTTCCTCTAGAAACAAGAGACACATGGTCTTCATTACTTTCACTTTTATTCTAATTTCATTGCAAATCAATTGAGCTCCTGTTCCATGACAGGCAATGGGATTAGCACCAGACATACAGAGTTGAAGTCAGGTCTGCTCTCAAAGAGCTCAGAGGTAAAGGCAAGTAAACTCAGGTGTACAATCCAGTATAATAAAGGCTATGGTGAGGGGGGGTGGGCACAGGAGCAAAAAGCAGGATGCCTAATCCAGGTAGGTATGACCAGGGAGAACTTTGTTCAAGAGGGCACATTTCAGCTAAATGTTATCAATTAACAGGAATTAGCTGGGTAGACAATGGAAGAAGGGCATGCTAGGCAGAGGGAATAGCATGTATGAAAACAGAGATATGAGAGAGAACAGGGAACATTCATCCATCAGTCAGTCCGTCCATCTGACCATCCACTCATAAGTAAAGAAAACTTTATTGATCATTCAGTATGTGTCAAGCCAATGATTAGTCCTATAATTCCATTAGTGAACTTCCATGGGGTTTACAGTCTATCAAGAATGGTGGACCTAAAAAAAAGAATTATGAGTGATGAGTATTACCTGTGGGTTGCTGTGGGAAGGTTGCTATGGGAAGTAGTAAAAGTTAAGTTTGGTGGTAGCATGGAATTTTTTTGGAAAAGTGGAAGGAGATGATGCTGGAGAAATGGAGGTAATGTGGGAGCTAGAGACAGTAGTACACAATGGGCCCTGTGTGCTATTCTCAGCTATGATGGCAGAGACTTTCTTATTAATAGAATTCAATTTGTTGGAAGTGTCAGCCCTGCTGAAAAACAGTTTATTTCAGACTCTCCTGTAGATTGAGATTACCATATGACCACATTTTGGCCAATGAGATGTTAAAGAAAATTGTTGAAAGAATGAATTGTGGAAAATGTCTTCAAAAGGAGAATTGACTTTAGGGTGCCTGGGTGGTTCAGTCAGTAAGCATCAGACTCTTGATTTCAGCTCTGTCATAATCTCATGATTTGTGGGATCAAGGCCCACATTGGGCTCTGTGCTGACAGCACAGAGCCTTCTTGGAATTCTCTCTCTCCCTCTGTCTCTGCCCCTCCCCTGCTCATGCTCTCCCTCCCCATCCCCCAAATAAATAAATTAATAAACTTAAAAAAACAAAATAATAAAAACAAAAGGAGATCTGACTTGGTCAGCCTGTTATCTTCCCCTTTTACCTTCCTGCATGTAGCATGTGGGTATTTTTCCTTAAATACTAAGGTGTTAACTACTACTTTGGGGAGGTGTTGAGGTCATGAGGCAATTTATGGTGGGAACTGGTCTCCGGTTGCCTGAGTAAAGTCTGGACTCAGGAAGTGACTCTCTATTCTCTGAATTTAAATTAAAAACCTGCATCTTACCTGAGCACATGGCCCATTGCTGAACAGGCTTGTTGCTCAAGGTTGAGGTTGGAACAGGTTTGATGTGAAGAAATTGGAACCATAAGGCTAAGCACACTATTAGGATGCCAGATGAGAGAGAAAGAGAGCGAGAGTGAGAGCGAGAGCGAGAGAGAGAGAGAGAGATTAGGAAGCTAACCTCCCAAGAGAACTGGAAGAAACAAACCCCATAGTATGTAAGTGGAGATAATCACAGTTGCCCCACAGGGAGGCCTGCACAGAGGAAAATTCCCCTGAAGATGACTTGTCGGTGAAAAGGTAGGTAATCCAATGGCACAAGAAACAGCTGACCTGATAAAAATACCCCCAAGAAACTGGACATAACAGTGAGATCTGAGCATGACTGCCATATAAGCATGTGAAGGAAGACAAAATAAAGAATAGAATCCATAAAGCAAGCCCAGGAACATTTTAGAGAAAAGTAAATCTAGAAATGAAAACATATGAAGAGAATGACAATGTGATTGATAGCTTACATGTAGACCCAGTTGTAGTGAGTTTGTAGAAACTTGTGAGGAAATCACCTGGAAGTCAGATTGGGATACGTAAATGAGAGGAAAATAGATAGCAAACATAAAGGAGAAATGAAGAAATACAGAGGTAGAAATTTCAAATGTTGCCTAGCAAAATCCATTAATAGATGGTGCTTTTTGCCTATACATCTTTGCAAGTGTCTGTATTGTGTGTTCATTTTGCCATCTTATTGGACACCAAAATGCCTTTCTGAACTGTCAGTTCCTTGAGCAGAGGTTTGGGTTTGTCATGTCTGTGGATCCCCAGCTCCCTCACACTCAGCCTGTCTCCCATAAATGCTGGTTGAAAAAGATGGGGATCTCCTTCCCTTGCCTCATTTATGTTTCTGAATCAGGTCAGGCAGGATGATACAGAAGAAAAAGCACAAGTTTCTGATGTGGACAGAATGGGATTTGAAACTCTCTTGAACAAAGTTACCTTCCTCTCTGAGGTTCAGTTTCCACAGCTGAAGAATCAGTAGGTCTGTCTCAGAAGGCTGCTGTGAGGTTCACATTGGTGTGTGAAAGTGACCAGCACAGGCCTGGCTCACAGGAAGACCGCAACAAATAACATGCTTTCTGTCTGCCCCTCTTGGGCACTGATGTGACTCCTTGTGTATTTGGCAGAGAGAAAATTAATCATGGCTTAGTGCATGGGGATGAAGGGTAAAATCATTACTATCCATTTTGGATACCAATGGTTTCCCATGTCATATAGTTCCATTGTGTCATGGACTGTCACAATATCTGCTATTTCACTTTATGAATAAGGAAAGGAAAAAAATGTCCTTCAGTAGAAAGAATTTCCCAGTCTGTCCCCACGCTGGGTTGTATGAGGAAAGAGTTCCAGTGAAATCTATAGGATTTGCTATGCCTCTATACTGGTGTCCCTTGTTTTAAGTGACTGAGCAGAAACTGGAGTTTCTGAGAATACTCTATGTACAAAACACTATGTTTCATAGGCTTCTTTCCCACTTCCATTCCCATTACTACCAGATCAGCCCTAGTACCTTTTGGTTAAAAAGAAATGAAAAATATATTTGCAAATGACATATTGGATAAAGTGTTAGTATCCAAAATCTATAAGAATTTATTAAACTCAACACCCCAAAAACAAATAATTCAGTGAAGAAATGGGCAGAAGACATGAATAGACACTTTTCCAAAGAGGACATCCAGATGGCAAACAGACACATGAAAAGATGCTCAACATAACTCATCATCAGGGAAATACAAATCAAAACCACACTGAGATACCACCTCACACCTGCCAGAATGGCTAAAATTAACAATTCAGGAAACAACCGATGTTGGCAAGGATGTGGAAAAAGGGGAACACTTTTGCACCATTGGTAGGAATGAAAACTGGTGAAGCCACTCTGGAAAACAGTATGGAGTTTCCTCAAAAGGTTAAAAATAGACCTACCCTATAACCCAGCAATTGCACTAGTAGGTATTTGCCCAAAGGATAAAAAAATACAGATTCGAAGGGGCACATGTACCCCAGTGTTTATAGTAGCACTATCAACAATAGCCAAATTATGGAAAGATCTTGAATGTCCATTTACTGATGAATGGGTAAAGAAGATGTAGCATATCTATCTATATCTATATCTATATCTATATCTATATCTATATCTATCTATCTATATCATCTATATCTATATCTATACAATGGAATATTACTCAGCAATCAAAAAGAATGAAATCTTGCCATTTACAACAATGTGGATGGAACTAGAGTATGTTATGCCAAGTGAAATAAGTCCATCAGAGAAAGACAAATATCATATGATTTCACTCAAATGTGGAATGACAAAACACAACAGATGAACATAGGGGAAGGGAAGGAAAAATAAGATAAAAGCAGAGAGGGAAGCAAACCAAAAGAGACTCTTAAATACAGAGAACAAACCAAAGGTTGCTGGAGGGGAGTTTTGTAGGGGGTTGGGCTAAATGAGTGATGGGCATTAAGGATGGCATTTTTTGGGACAAGCACTGGGTGTTATATGTAAGTGATGAATCACTGAGTTCTCCTAAAACTAATATTAATACACTATATGTTAACTAACTTGAATTTGAATAGTAAAAAAGGAAATAAAAGACAAAAATATGCCAGAACAAAAAAATCTCCCAACTTTTGTTTTTCTCATTGTAAAAGGTATCCCTGGTTCAGTGTAGAATATTAGTAAATATAACATTTAAATATATAAACAGGGGCACCTGGGTGGCTCATTCTGTTCAGAGTCCAACTTCGGCTCAGGTCATGATCTCATGGTTCATGGGTTCATGCCCCGTGTAGGGCTCTGTGCTGACAGCTTGGAGCCGGGAGCCTGTTTTGGATTCTGTGTCTCCCCCTCTCTCTGTGCCCCTCCCCAACTTGTGTTCTGTCTCTCTCTCTCTCTCAGAAATAAACAAACATTAAAAGAATTTAAATATATAAACATGTACATTAATATCATGATAACCCACTGAGGTGGACTGCATCGAAGGCTCTACTTCTTCGCACCCTTTGGGCCTGGGCCCATTGCCATGCTCTTCTGCAGTGCCCTCCCACAGTGGGTGGGCTTTTTTCTCACAGCTTGAAGCTGAGCTCCACCATCTGACTTCCTTTGGCCATTAAGATAGGCAGAAGTCACCTGATGCTAGTTTTGAGCCTGGGACTCAAGAGGCCTTTTGTGATTCTGCCAACACCTTAAGAAGGACATGTCCAGACTAGCCTGCTGGCTCTGGGAGGAAGAGGAGAGACTTTGGATGCACAGTTGCTCCCAGAGTCTCAAGCAAGCCCAGTCTGGAGCTGGAACTCAGGTGAAATGCAGACACCTTGCCAAGACCCAGAACTGCAGGGTTGGCCCAGACCAGATCAACTGAGCCCCCAGACATCCACTGCTGGGAATTTGTGTTGTTGGTCCTGCAGCAAGAGCTGACTGATACTCAGTAATCATTCTTACATTTCAGGCCTTCACATTTCAGTTTCTCTCTCTCTCTCTCTCTCCCCCCAAGATAGTTTTACTCCTGCTTTTATGGCTCTCTGTTTCCCATGTGTCTTTTTAACAACATATATACCCACATATGAAATCATGTTACATGTGCAATTCTCTATCTTCATCTTTTACCTTAATAACATTGAAAATTCTCTATAACCTTATTTTTTATAAAGACATTAATATTTTATGACAGAGCTCTACCAGAGCTCTATAACCCTCATATAAAAAATTTCAATGTCCTTGTTTCCTCATATTTGCCTGTATCTAAAAATTTTTCCCCTTAGAGAGATTCTTAGGATTGGAGATATTGAGTCAAATGGAATGAATATTTTAGAGACTTTTGACACAAATTGATGGATTGTTTTCCAGGAAGGTTTTAACTTTTTATCCTCAACCAGCTGGATGTGGGAGTGACTATCTCCTTCATTCTCACAAATAATTAATACTTTAGTTAAATGTTTTAGGTAGATAAAAAAGGGCATCTAGTTTAACTGCTATTTCTCTGATTCTTTGAACATTTTTCATATAATTTTATATGTCTGTATTTCCTTTCTCTTAGGGTCATTTACACATTTTTTCCTCATAGAGAAAAAGTATCTGTTGATGGTAAATTTTTACCTAGACTCCTGTTTTATATTATTATGTGATCATAACTATTATTACTTTCATTTGGGATTTTTTACCATTGTTTTGAAGATTCTTTTAAACCTTCACAGTATCCTACCTCTTGCCCTTGTGAATATTATAGATTCAGGGGCCTGGGACAGCACCCCTCCCCTGCCAAGACAGGCCATGTTGGCATGCAGATTATGCCAAGTTTAAAATAGTTAAGGCTCAAAGGACTTGACCTTCTTCCACAACCACCTAAAATAATTTAGATAGAGGACCTGCTCCAGGAAGAGTGATGTCACCATAGAAAACTACATTGTAATATGAACCAGGTGTGGTAGACAAGGAGGAATGGTGCAAGGCCTGTTTAATCAAAGTCCTCTCTATGTTCTATTGTTTCTGGATGACCCAGTAAACATTTATTGACTGAACATTTACTCTTTTTCATCTTCCTGTGAATTGAATTTCTTACCTTCTTCTTAGTTCAGGACATACCTCATTTTGTCTGACTGACTTTAGAATCTGAGATCTGTGTAGATTCCCCATACATACGAAATCAAATTTGATTTTTTCCTGTTAATCTGTCTCATGTCAATTTAATTTTTAGTCCAGCTAGAAGAGTCTTGAAAGACAGAGAAAAATGATTTCCTCCCCTACATGGACAATCAGTGAACACTTAGTGAGTGATTTTCTTGGCCAGTATTCTTTAATCCTAATTTCTTTTTCCACAAAGTATCACTTCTACTCATATTTTCTCCACCCCTGTATTTGATTTCTGGGCCCCAGAATCATATACAGTGTGTAGGTAACAAGCAGTGTTGAAAGATGGGACAATTGGACAGCTCAGAATCCTTGGAGGTGACAATGAGAGGTTGGAGGAGATGGTGGCCCATAGCACTCCCCGAGGTGAAGAGGACCTTGGTCACAGAGCCAGGATCCTACCTGCATCTCAGGAAAGGCTCCATGCCTGTGTCCAGCCCCGATGATCCACAACCTAGAGCCTGGGCTCTCGGTGCCTCCTCCTTTGGCAGCACACTGGGGAAGCTGTCCAGGTCCCAGGTCCTGCTGAGAGCTGGGAAAAGGGAATGAGAGACACCCCTTTAGGCCTCTGCTGCCCAATAGTACATCTTCCCAACCAGAAAAAAAGAAGACATTGGCCACTCTTAACTCCTCCCTGAGGAGTCTGGGATTAGAGAAGAATGAGATTATTGACGTGACAGAGAAACTGACAGATGCATAGATTCCCTGAAGCTGCACCCACACAGCTGTCCCTGCCTCAGCAGGTGAGTGACTTCTCAGTGACAGGTACAGAATATGTCACCCAGAAATATGCCAACTTGGCATATTGATTATTTTGAGCTGAAGGCAATTGAGAAGAAACAGATATAAGGAAAGATCTCTGCCCTTACCCTATTTTACTAAAAGCAGGACATACATTTTAAAGATGCTCTCCTGCTCCC
Source organism: Panthera onca (assembly GCF_046562875.1). Lineage (NCBI taxonomy): Eukaryota > Metazoa > Chordata > Mammalia > Carnivora > Felidae > Panthera > Panthera onca. The sequence continues at coordinate 240,355,100 of NC_138339.1, forward strand.
TTCTCTAGGAAGGGCAGGAGTTAATCACCAAGGTAACTCTAGATGTTTATCAGCCTGGAATTGGCACCACAGGAATTTACACAAAAACCTTGCTAAAACTAGCCCTTATCCACCACTGGTTCTTCCATATATTTACCTTCTGACAATTTGACACCCAAGAAACTCAAAGACCATTTATTTTGTCTTGTAGCCTCTCTAAAAATTTACTGTTATTTTATTAAGATGCTGTGTAAGCCCAAGTTCTCAACACCCTTCCTTCCTTTACTCTTCACTGAGTGCTTTCATGTGTATGTGCCATGTGCATGTTAATCCTCATCTTTTGTTAGTCTAATTTACTGGGCCCTAGCCAAGAACCTAAGATGGGTAGAAGAAAGGAATTTTTTTCTTTCCCTATATCAGGCTGGTTGTGCCCTGTGAGAGCTGTGTCTGTTAGGGCCTCCCTAACTGGTGTTCCTTCTGTGGCCCAGTAACTGCTTTGTGCCCTCACCCTTCAGACCTGGGACAAGGAGATGTTGGCCCAGTTCTGCTTGCTCCAGGGAACTGTGTTAGCCTTTGTGGTAACATGTATCTGCCCACACCTTTATATGTCCTCCTTTATTACATTTTTCTCAAATTTTCCATCTAGAAGGTGCTTGTTTCCTGTTGGGATCCTGGTCAGTACACTGCTATACTCTTCAGACTCCCTTTGGGAAACTCAATTTTCAATCTCAGCTTCTGTCCCTTGATATGAGAGGGGTGGACTATCTTCAGTGAGCCTTTAGGCCTCTGGGACTTGTTGCAGTTCATGAGCCATATCTGAGCTTTCTCACCTCCATGTTTTTGTCAACACTGTTCTCCTCTAGGAACACCCTTCCTCAATGCCTCTGCCAGTTAGGACCCTACCCTTATTTTAAAGCCTATTTCAAAGAATACTACCATCACAAAAACCTTTCCTGATCCTTGCAGATGTCTTTAAACCTCTTTAGCCTTTTATTACAATCACTTGTTCTTCCTGACTCCTTCAGCTCTGTATCAAAGACAGCAATAAATATCTGTTGAGTGAAATTATCCTCAGGTTGTAGATCATGACACTGGCTGGAAAGCCTGGGTGGCTCAGTCAGTTAAGCATCCAACTCTTGATCTCAGCTCAGGTCTTAATCTCAGGGTTGTGAGTTCAGGCTCCATGTTGGGTTCTGCCCTGAGTGTGAAGACAAATAAATAAATAAATAGGCACTACTTTCAGGGAAGAGCCCAGTCTAGAATCTAGGTCTCTGGATTATAAATGTTGGGGAGGAAGAATTTCCTCTGCCCTTCAAGGTCCTTCTAGCTGGACTAAATCAAATTGACATGAGACAGATTAACAGGAGAAAATCAAATTTAGTTTCACATGTACAGGGAATCCACACAGACATGAGATTCCAAACACAGGGAAAATGAGGTGTATGTGTCATCCTAAACTAAGGAGAAAGGGTAGGGGTCTGGGACTTCAAAGGGAAAGAAAGAAATTCACAGGGAGAATGAGAATAAATGTTTGGTAAACAGATGGTTGCTGGGCCCACAGAAACAATGAGACATAGAAGGTTTTGATCAAACAGGCCTTGCTAGGTTCTTCCCTGTCCACCATACCTCATTCATATTACAATACTATGTACTACATGTACATATTACATGTAGTTATCTATGGTGACAGCTATTTTCCTGGAGCAGGTCCTCTACCTAAATTCTTTTAGGCAGTAGAGGGGGAGAAAAAGAGTTTTTCCTGAGTCTGCTGGATTTTGATTGCTCTAACTCAAAATGATTTTCATGCCAGAGTGGCCTATCTTGGGCCAGGGGCAGCCCTTGGTCCCTACACTAACTTGCCTTTGTGTGATCCTTCTTTCTGTAGTCCCTGATCCTCTAGGAACCCAGGCCCCATGACTTTAGCCGGAGAGTCAAGATTCCTCTCCCCTTGCCTGCAAGATACTTCATTTATGTAAGTTTTCTAGGCAACCTAAATAAGGAAATCAATGGAAGAGAAGTTTCTGGGAGGAAAGACTGTCATAGCTTTGGTGGAAGGATTAACGGGGAGGTTAGTGCAGGGTGGGCTCTGAGACTCAGATCCCTTGCACTGATATCCCAGCTCTATCATAAAGCTTAGCCTTTCTGAAACCTGGTTCTCTCATCTTTAAAATGGAGCTAGGGGTGCCTGGATTAAGTGACTGACTCTTGATTTTGGCTCAGGTCTTGATTTCATAGTTGGTGAGTTTGAGCCTGGTATTGGGTTCTGCACTGGCAGTGTGGAGCATGCTTGGGATCCTCTCTCCTTCTCTCTCTGCCCCTCCCCCACCTCTCTCTCTCTCCTTTCTCTCTCTCTCTCTCTCTCTCTCTCTCTCAAAATAAACCTAAAAAAATAAAGGTAAAATGGAGCTAGCAATAGTATCTACTTCACAGGGTTATTGTGAGGATTAACTTAGCAGATAAAGTGCTTACCTTAGCACCAGGATATTCAAAGCATTCAATATGACTACTACCACTTATGATAATTAAAAGGGGATGAAGGGAGGAACAGACCATAAATCTAAATGCACGGAGAGAAATCAAGTCTACACAAGCAAATAAACCCATCTTAGCCTCTTGGTCAACTTGGAGGAAGAACACAAGCCCACATGGCTACACCCCAGAAGAGACGATATATCAGAAGAAGGAGCATTGGAAGGAGGTGAGATGGGGTTATAAAGTCTAGGGTCAGCCAGAGTGAATGTGACCTCATCCCCATGGGTGGGAACAAACCCAGTAAATGACATGAGTTCTGATGAGTTAAATCAGTGACCTCTTGGTAAACCAAAGTAGCTGGGACAATAGGGGAAATTACTATGGGCAGAGCATCCTGAAGCCTTCAGCTGGATTTGAGTGGGTTAAGCTTTAAATCAGGTGTTGGTTACGGAAGACAAGATTCTCAGTACTAGGAGCTAAGGGCCACACCCAAAGAATATAGCTGCTGTGTGTAAGCTTTGGTGCTGATGCCTGTCCCCACCTTGTACTTTGGTTCTCCTCATCCGGTGGTGGAGGCTGTGGCTGCAGGGACATGTTACTTGCCAGTTGAGGGTTTTGTTGGTAGGTGCGAAGAGGCTGTTCACCAACCTGAACAGAGGCCTTGGAAGAACAGATAATCCTGTAACTTTCCTTCAGTTCTGGGCTCAGTAAAGAACAGTAATGGACAAGGGCATCATTGCTGAACGAATATGGGCACCTGCACTGATCTGAACTTGGGATTCTGTTTCTTGGTGTGGCCAGGCCACTGACTGCCTAGTGCTCTTGGGGGCCCCAAGTGTCTGCTCAGTGGCAAATAAGACCTGATATGTATCATGGTCTCTCTTTTCTACATCCCTACAGGTGCCTTGGGAACACATGTCGCTGTGATGGATTCTGCCCTATTGCGCTGGGGTGTGCCAGCCAGAGACTCCTGAACAGAGGCCCTTTGAGTCTTTCTTCCATTTGACATACTGCTCTCTGTGTAGGATGCATGAATCGTGCTTCCCTTTTGAGCTCTGTGTAAGAGGCCAGATCAACAAGGGACTGGGGAGATTGTCTCTGACACATATCTTGGTGGAGATAAATAGCTGAAGACAGGGGTTAACCTAGGAGCACAGGCAGCACACTTTGCTTTTCTAGCAGAGTGCAGAGCCACCTGAAGAGTGTGAGGCCTAAGCGCATATGTGCGTGTGGTGTCTGCGCATGTGTGTGTGTGCGCGAGTGTGCAAGTATGAATGTGCGCATGTGTGATGTGTGCATGCATGTTTGTGTATGTGAACGGTGTTTTTTGTGTGTGTGAGTGTGCACGTGTGTGTGTGTTTGTGTGCACGCGTGTATGCCAAATGAGTCTCCACGAGGTCAGGGTGACACTGAAGCTGTCTGAATATGCAGGTGCACTCTAGTGCCCTGGGGAGCTTTCACCTTTCTGTTGGCCCCAGCTGGTTGCCCGTGTGCGTGAGAAAGTGCTGATGCCAGTGCCACAATCACTCTGTCAAGTTCCAGCTGAAAGCCCAAGGGTGTGACACTGGGGGTGCGGCCTGGGGAAGGAGAACACAGAGAGTAGCCTGAGACACAATCATCTCGTCTAACCACAGACTCCCCACCTCACACTTCCTTGATTTTTCTCAGTTCTGAAGCCTTTTATGGGAGCCTCTTGCCTTTTTATTCCTTCTACCTTTCATCCCAGAGCCTGCCTGCATCTCTCTCCTTCCTTCAGGCAATCTCTCCAATGTGCTAACTATATGCAGATTGAACCTTGAAAGACACATTGTGGTTTTTTATGTGTGAGTAGTTAAATTTTTATACATAATCTCTTCCCTTCTTATACATCTTTTTTTCTTTTTTTTTTGGTTTTCTAGCTTTATTGAGATATCATAAACATAACACTGTGTAAGTTTAAGATGTACCATGTGTTGATTTTATATTCAGAAATGTTCAAAGGTATACCTATCTTTTATCACCATATCTACTCTGTTACTTCTGACTGCTTGAACACTTCTAAGTACTGTGTTTTGCTTGTGCATCCCCTGGGCACTCAGGACACCCACTGCCAAGCCCCATGCTGTGTTGGGGCTCACAGCCAGCAGTCTCCAAGAACTTCACTCTGACTTGCTGAAATAGCCACCCACAGGGAGCCTGATGGGCTACAGGGTAGTTTTGCAAAAGTGTTATTTAATTGCTTTCTTCTTTCTAATTTGCTAAACTTACATCACATAATTTTTTAGAAAAAAGTGTTCCTCAAGAAATCAAGAAATAATGGAAGCCTCTGCCTCCAGTTAGAAATAGCTAACTCCTGCATTCAGCTCCTATCAGTGCCTGTGGAGAGTATCTTTGGGACATGGAGTTTTTACAGCTTAGTCCCAGGCAAATTTCAGATTTTGTCTTTCTCCTTCTCATGATCAGTTGGCCAGATATCCCAGCCCAGAAGTTTAAGAAGAGGGAATGGTTTCAGAGAAGGTCAAGGAAAGCTCTTAATAACGTTCTCCATCCCCAGGGTCTCATAGACCACACATGCAGCAAGCACACCAGGGAGGGGTGCTAGTGTCTGTTTGACCTGCTCCCCAACTCCTCTCCCCTAGGGCCATTGAGGGCAGATGGCCCTCTTATTCTAGGGCTGCCATCATGGAAAAAGTAAACAAGTGATACAGCCTTGCAGAAAGCAGCCTGGTAGCCCCCTTCTTACCTAGACTGGCATCCACTGGGCACTCACAGGGAGGGAGAGGAGCCAGGAGCAAAGGGGCAACAGCACTGACCACTTCTAACATGGAGCCAGGGTCACCCACTGTGGCAGCCAGAGCTCTGTTTTAGTCAGTAGCCCAAACAAAGAGACATCAGGGCCATTCAGGGGTAGCTTAGAGACCACACGCCCAGAGCTGCCATCTGCTAGACCCACCCAGGATGATGCTCAGTTTTGGGCTCTCAGATTTCTGGGTGTGGTTCTAGGAGCAGGTAGTGAGGCCCATGGATGTCCCTCCACACCCCGATCCTGTCCTGTCACAAGCCCTGCCTGGGGACTCAGAGTCCAGGTGGGAACTGAACACATGCTTCTTTGCAGTGAAGCTCAACACCCAGGTCCTAAAGGAAGAAGGCTTTACAAGAGTTTAGACTCTTGCGAGTGGCAGGAGTATTTCAGAGTATGGGCTGTCATGGAAGGGGCTTCCACAGGGTCCACAGAAGACCAAATGAATACTCACTCACAGACCTGTGAGGCTGCTGAGATTTGGGTTCAAGTGGACTTTAGCTTCCCATTGCTTACTTTTTTGTACTGATGGAACTTTTGTGGGGAGCATGTGTTACTTATGCCCTTTAGAAAAATAGAACTAAAGGTATAAACTAGGGAGACTCTCAAAAGCCTTAGGGCCCTTGTTACCCTGATATCCTACACAAGGCCAGCCCTAAAACACAGTGGTGGATGTGGCCGACAGGAAAGCTGGGCAGACATCACTCTGCCATGTGTTATATGAGTCTCCTTCTCTTCTGGCAAATCACACCGCTCCCTGGGCCCAGGACCATCTTCTGTGGTCAGAAGATGCTGTCCAGTTATGGCACAGGGGTGCTGAACGTCAAGTGAGATGACAAATGTGAAATGCACACTTAGGTGCTATACAAAGTCAGAGTTAATATTATGACTTTCCATCTGCCATCATTGTCCCATCCCTGGGCACCTGCCTCTCACCTAGAGGATGCTGCCAGGGCTCCCTAGGTAGACTTGCAGTGTGGCGGCCCCATGATTCCACACTCTGCTCAGTGTCTGTCCTGGTGGCAGCTGTGGCCTCCATCTCTGGGTCTCCACCCTTGTCCAGAGCTTGCCACTCAGTTGTGCTGAGGTGTTGGAGAAAGTCCTGGAAGAACCAGGGCTGTGTCAGTCTTTAGCAATTTCCAGAAGTGGGTGAGTGGGGCCCCTGTTCTCTGGGGTGGTACGGATGAGGGTAGCTTGGCTGTTGGGGAGTTGTGGCGGACCTTGAGCCCCTGGAGCTGCTGGCTGGCACCCCTATAGAAGGCCAGTGCCTCGCTCCTGTGCTTGCTCAGCTGGGCTGCCACGTGTAGGCTCTGGTCCTCGAGCTTGTCATAGAGAGTGCGGACACTGAAGTCCTCCAGGGTCTTCAAGGGGAGTGGTTCTCCTGCAGGAAGGAGGCTTAGAGTGAGGCTGTGCAATGGAGCCGGAGGTGGGAGCGTCCGGAGTGGCTGTACAGCTTCCCTCCTTCCTTCCAGCACCGACAAGTGAGAACAGAGGAAGCCTGCACGGGGGGGGAGGGTTAGCGCTGGGAGGAAAGGCAAGCAAGGAGGTGGGAGACCTTCCCATGCAGGAGGTGGCAGTGGCTGTGGAGAGAACTTGAGTGTGAGTGTGACAGAGAGGGGGTCCTGCAGCCTCTGTCCGTCAGGCTTGGCGTCACACCAGAGTTGGGTGGTGGGCACTGCCTCCCTGTTTTGTTGACGGTGGGTCTCACTGGCCTTGACAAGCCAGCAGCTCCTTGAGGAGGCTGTTTGCTGGGTTGCCCAGGCCACATCTGGCTAAGTAACCTTTGTCCCTTCCCTCCGCTTGAACTCATCTCACTGTCCCTATGTCTCCTTAACAACCTTGTGCTCCCCTTTGACAGCTCTTGCCCCACCTGTCCCCACTGCTCTGTGGACTCCTGTTTAGCCCCAGGTGTCCCACAGTACCCGGCAGACAGCAGAGGGTCACTAAGTACTCATCTAGCTGAGGTGTGGAGTGTGGTGTAGGCTTCTGGATGGAGTGTGACCCGAGCTGAGCCCAGGGGAGTAAACCAGACAGCTCCACTGAGGTTGCTGGGCCCCATCGTGGTTCTCTCACACCCTGCAGGAATGTCCCCTTGCCAAGGGTCTTAAGCCCCTTGACCTCCTTCTCCCTCAAGCCCACTCTGCTCTGCTAAGGCACATGTGAGCGAAGCAGGCCCCTTTCTGACAGTCTTTCCCCCATGGAGTTGGGTTTTGAAAGAAGAAGGAAGAAGGAAGAAGAAAGAAGAAGGAAGAAGGAACGGAGGTGGCCATGCTGGCCTGGGGCTTGCTCAGAGAGTGGCCTGCAGGAGTGGAATGTGAAGCTGAGTGAGTATCCACTGCCAGGCCATACACTGCTCTTTCCCAGGCCTGGTGGGTGCGTGAGGGGAGAAAGGTAGCCCCATTCATGCTGGCAAAGTGATGTGGGAGTTCTTGTTCTGGGCAACAAATGTAAGCCCAGCCTCTACATGGCCAACTTTGCCTTCCTTTCCTCTCTGCAGCCTGGGTAGGTCTGTCCCTTGAGTTACCAGCCACTCAGGTTGGAAGGCAGTGGGAAGGCAGCTTTCCAGACCTCTTACACCATCAAGCTTCTTCTTTCTGTGCACCCATCACACCCCCCACTATGTAGGGGCACTTCACCCTCCCCTAGAGGCCAGTCCTCTTACCAAAAGAGCCTTGTGCCAACACCTCCTCCTGTGGGAGATCTCAGCAATGAGCCCCCCACCCTCAGCCCTGAGCCTGAATTGAGACTTCCTTTGAGGGTTAAAATCCTGGTTTTTATCCCTGACTCTGTGTACCCTTCCCTGTGTCCACATTATACACACTTTTCACAGCCCACCCTGCTGATCACCCCTGAGGGGTGATCCAAGGTGGGGAAGGTAGATTTGTCCTGCACTCAGTCAGTTCCCTCTGCCTGCATCAGGGAGGTACTGTCCTCACTGTCCAGATCTATCACTATGAAAGAGATAACCAGCGTCTGAGCCCTAGGCAGAGTCATAGTCAGGACTGCACAGAGCTAGGCCTGCCTTGGACAGTGTGTGTGTATGTGTGTGTGTGTGTGTGTGTGTGTGTGTGCAATGTGTATATGTGTGGATGCTTGTGGATGTGTGGACGTGTGGTGTGAGGAGGGGTGTGTGGTGTGGACCTGTGTTCAGGTTCAAAGCTAGCAAGACTCCAGTGCTGGTCTGGTCCCATGACTGTGCTTTATAACCACTCACTTCACTGCCTCCTCCAGGTCCTTGTGCACTCAATGTACTTCCTGGGGTCTCTGCAACACTGTAGTTAGGGACAAATGGAGGTAGACTCTAAGCTGTGTGAACCCACATCAAGGAGAGCTTACAGGGCTTTTCCTTTGTCCCTTTGATGTCTGAAGTGAGGCAGTCCAGTTGTTATTCCCAAGCAGGTGAAGGGTGTTGGCAGAGCCTCCTCTCCATGCCCTTCTGCACACACTTCCTCCTCACAGTAGGTACTGGGGGCCAAGTGAGGTTGGGAAGAAAGTGTGGCCCCTCTAGGTCCTCCTGAGAACCAAGGCAATATCCTGTTCTTCAGGCGAGAAGAGGAACTGACAGGGGCAGATGAGTGATCCTGTAAAGGGATTCTGTAGAACAAACTTCATTTTTGCCCTTGTGGTGAGCTAGAGCAAGCTGGCCGTGAGATTGGAGAATTGCCCTTGGGTTCCCAAGAACTCTTGACCAGCACAGCAAAGATTAGAGAGCCCTTGATTCAAGCCCAGAAGCACCTACTCTCTAGCCCTTGTCACTTGGGGATCTCAGGGGATTTCCTTGAGTCTCAATCTCTTTGTCATTAAATAGGGATTGTACAACACCTGAAAACACCCACTTCTTGGTGCCATTGTGAGGATCAGATGGAAAGCATGAAGTGTCTTCTAAGCTGTCAGTGCTATAGAAATGTGAGATGTTCCCCAGAGTGTACCTGGGGTGCAGGTGGGGGTGGAGGGCAGGTGAAGAAGAGAAGGGGAGTTGCTGTGTATAGGTGTGGTACCTGTGCTCCAGGTAATGACTTTCTCCTTGGAATCAGCTCCTTCCCTAGAGCCCCACGGACTGAGTTCTTCATAGGACAGAAGGCTGGAAAGAAGAACCCATACTCAGGTGGCACAGGGCTCACATGGACCAGGAGTGCCAGTGATGAATATCACAGGTCAGCTTAAGAACGTGTTCTTGGGGAACCTGTGTGGTTCAGTTGGTTAAGCATCCAATTTTGTCTCAGGTTATGATCTCATGGCTTGTGCTTTCGAGCCCTGCCTTGGGCTCTGTGCTGACAACTCAGAGCCTGGAACCTGCTTCGGATTCTGTGTTTCCCTTTCTCTCTGCTCCTCCCCTGCTCATGCTCTGTCTCTGTCTCACTCTCAAAAATAAATAAACATTAAAAAAAAAAGAGGGCGTTCTTTCCTGAGTCTCCAGAGCCAGCACCGGGATCATGAATGTGGGCAGGGCCAGGGTGGGGAGTGGCCACACATGCTGTGGCCCCTAGGCTGGGAAAGGAGTGAAGGGTGGAAGGGGACTCACCTGTCCCTGAGGGGCACATACTCAGCAGGCACATGAGACTCCCCAAGGCCCCTCCACTGGGGCCTCCAAGCCCTTACAGGGCAGGCCTGAGCCAGGGAGGGCCTCAACACAAGGCCGAGGCCTGTCAGCAGCACAGTTGCCAAGCCAACAGCCAGCAGCACTCCTGCAAGGTTAGGACAGAGAGGCAGAGGCCACATGATGACCACTCAGAGCCTCTGCAGGCTTTATGCCTCAGGCACTGCAGGGCTGCTTTCTTCCTGCCCATCTGGGCAAGGGGCCATGACAGACCCACTGTCTGAGGCTCAGCCTGGAAAGCTCAGTGAGATTGCTGACTCATGAAGACAGGAAGGAAAGAAAATGGATGGAAACACACACAGAAGAGGTTAAAATGAACATCTTGGTGAGCCTATGACTCCACTCAGGGGTGCTGTTGACCATGAGACCCTGTTCACAAGAACAGGTCCCAAAACTGAGGGGCTTGGGAGGTAGGAAGAAAGGGAAGGACCCCAAGAAGGAAATTAAATATTCTCTACCTGGCAAATGAAGTCCTAGTTCAGGGACAAGGTTGGCCTAGTGCCCATCTGAAGTCTTTGGGGCCATGCCTAGAGTTACAGGTAGGGCTGGACATGCACTGAAGGGTCCTGCTGTGCAAGGTTTCTCCCATGCCCCCTCCAGGTCATGGCTACTCTGGCCTGGGGTCAGTACCTGTGATCACTGTCCAGTCTGGGCCCAGGTTTAGCAGCCTGTGCCTGAGGACCCCATGCCTGGCAAGCTGATATGGGGAGGAGGGCTGCACAGGGGATAGGCCAGGATCGCAGGCCACTCCTTTCTTCTTCACCAGCACCACGATGATGCTCTCAGGCAGTCTGTTGTCTCGAAACACATATGTGCCTGGATCTAGGAACTGGTGGGCAAACCTGGGGAACGAAGGGCCAGAATATAGGGAAAGTTAGCTTTGCTGGGCTGCTTATACCAGACCGAGTGTGTGAGCTCCTCCCCATGCACGGGAATAATGTGGTCTAGGGAAGCTGCCCATGACTCCCAAATCGCTGCCCTCCATGCATTCAGGAGGCCTCACCTGTCCTTGGTCTTTTCTGGCCTCACCTCCCACATGGTTGACAGACTCACATCCTCCTCTGTGTCTTCCTAGTGCCTCCCTAGCTGTGACCTACATGTGAGGAAGCATGGTTCCTCCAAGTTCCCAGGCAGCTCAGCAGAGATTACCTTGAAAAGTTGAGGTGAGTCTCTCGCACGAGGTGGCTGAGTCTCCTGAAGGCCCCAAAGTCCCAGTTGGGGTTGCTGTTGAACAAATGCTGCATCTGGTACACAGGGTAGTGACTGGCTGAGCGATCTGGGGAAGGAAGTCAGGTGGTGCTGGGTTCTAGGGGGCTCCTCAGCGCCAGCTCTGGGCAGCCCACATCCAGGCAGCTCAGGGTCTATCCTCAAGACCGTGAGGAAACTGAGAAGACATGTTTTCAATGAAATGACGTTTCATCCTTTCATGTATATGATAACACACTTAACACTCTTGGTGCCAAGGCAGCCTGCAAAGTGAGCACACCAGCCCATTGCAGAGGCCCCCAGTCCCTGATGCCCTTTGTGGGTGAGCACAGCCAGATGCCCTGGTACTCTCAGAGGTGGGACCTGTTCAGCTTTGTACCCCTGACAGGCAGTGTGCATGCAGCAGGCAGTCAGTACATGCTGTGGGGTGGCTGGGAGAATGAGCAGCTAAGGGGGTGGATGGGGCGCCTGGCAGAAATACAGGTGGGCCCAGCCAGGCAATTCCCTCTGCACAGGGGGTCTTTTCCTATGACAGGTATCACTTCTTCTTCCCAAGCACCCCTAACCCCCCTGAAAGATGGGGCTCTGAACTCACCTCCCCCAGCACGTGGAGAAGGGGGAACACAACTGCATTCACTTCACAGATGTAAATAGCAAGGCTGAGAGAGGATGCAGGTTGCCCCAGGTCCTGGGGGCTTTATGGGAGACCTGGCCTGGAAACTGGGGCACGAATATTTGGAGTTCACCTTCTGGGATTTGTTTCCCCTTTTGTTTCGCCTTGGCACTGCTTTGTGGGGAGGAACTTCAGTAGTTATGTGACACATGAAACAAAGCACTTCATCTACTTCTTGGGCCAAGTGGCCATCCTCCTGTTTAAATCAGGCTAAAAGTGTGGCTTGTGCCACATACCCAGTGATCCATCTAAGAACAAAGACTGCAGCATAAATTCCAATACCAGATACTGATATCTTCAGCTTTGCCTGAGGGAGCACCTTAATCTTTGAACCATTATTGTGCTGTTTGTACAGGGCATTCTCTGTACTAATTTATTGTGGTTCTAAAACAATTAGCAAATCGGGCTGCTTTTGCATTTATTTTCTATTCCATACCTCTCTGCTCCATGTTTTTATCCTCAAAATCTATTCCTTAAAAAATATATCTGTTGGAGGGGGAAAAAAAGCCCAACCCACACTGGCCTGGAGCTGGCTGCTCTCTTGCTTCTCTGATGTCTTTTTTTTTTTTTTTATTTTTATTTTTTAAGGTTTATTTATTTTTGAGACAGAGAGAGACAGAGCATGAATGGGGGAGGGGCAGAGAGAGAGGGAGACACAGAATCGGAAGCAGGCTCCAGGCTCTGAGCCATCAGCCCAGAGCCCGACGCAGGGCTCGAACTCACGGACCGTGAGATCGTGACCTGAGCTGAAGTCGGACGCTTAACCGACTGAGCCACCCAGGTGCTCATCTTCTCTCATGTCTTTAGAGCTGCAGACCTGTGCCTGTTTCTGCCAAGCCAGCTGGTGTCCTGGGACATGTGAGTGGGGCAGCACTGTGACATCTGCCATCTGCATGTGAGCAGGTGGGCTGGGTGTGCAGGGAATGCCCATCCACTCCACAGCAGCACCCCGGGGAAGTGCCAGGCAGGAGAAAGGGAGGGAATTAAGGTCTACTGAGGGCCCGGACTGTGCACAATGCATGCAAGGTGGATGCTGAGGCTGGAGGGATGAGACTTCTTCTCTAAGGGAAGGCTGTCTCATGGAGGAAAAAGTCTTGTTCTGTAAGGTTCCCAGGGGCGGGAGTCACAGGGAGGCAGGCTTCTGCTCATTACAAGGATGACAATCATTGTAAACCAAGGTGTCTCAAGATGGAGGGGGCTACCAGGAGGGGTTGAGAAGTCTGCCTCTGGGGGCTTCAGGCCCTGAAAGGATGACTGTGTGGCACAGAGCAGACATGCGGGAGGGCTGGCTGAGAGCAGAGGTCACTTTGGTGAGTCCCTGCCTCCACCCAAAGCACAAAATCTGACACCCATGGGCTGCAGGGAGCAGTTGCGGAATGTTGGAGCTAGAGCATCTGCTCCAACAAGTAAGTGAAGGGAGGCCCACAGCAAGTGACCAATCAGGTTGAGAGCAGGGGGACAGCACAGGCTTGTTACTTGCTACTTCAAAGTTGTGGTCTATATGTGATGTCACAGAACAGCCAGGCAGAGGAGGGATGAGAGAGCCCGAGCCCGAGGGAGGGTCTCAGGTACTGAATTAGGGAACTCACTGTGAGGAAGAATGTGAAGCTGGAAAAGAATCACGTCCCCTTCTTTCAGGCAGACCACTGGGTTTGGAATATGGAGATGAATGCCAGGGTCCTGAGGGACAGAGTGCTCCAGGCCTGCAGTCCGGTGAAACCTTTGTAGCCAGGGGCTGGATACAGGTGGTTCTGGGAGAGTTTGGGGAAGGAAAGCTGAAGGATCTGGGCTTGTCTGGGGGGGTACACACACCCACCTACTAGCCCTGTCCTGTCTCGATTCCCTTTTAGGAGCAGTTTCAGCACTTCTGGAGCCCTCACCTCCCCAAAGACTGTCTTCCTACATGGCCTTCTGTGGTCCCTGCCTGACTCTCACCTTTTGAACACCAAGACAGGGCTGAGAAGTTTCTGAGGGGCCATCCCTTGCTGAAAGAATGCAGCCATAGCCTTTACCCCCTTGCACTCGCTCTGGGAAAGCCTGGGCTTGGTATTCCTCCTCTGCTTACCAAGGAGGAAAGAGTCAAGCATGTCCACTCTGGAGATGACAAAGCCAAAGATGCCACGGGGACCACATTGGACCAGATGGACCCTGGCATTCTCTTGGAAGAACTGGTCTGGGCCCAGAGTGCTTGATACTTCCTGAGAACATACAGCACAGCATTATATACCTGGGGAGGGCCAGAGGGGAAGCGAGGTTTGCAGAGATGGATGGCCAGAAACCCAGACTGAGCCCTTTGGCACAGCCCCTGGTGATGCTGAGTTCAGGGATATCCACTGTCCACATCCCTCAGGATTTGTCTCCTTCCTTACTGAAACTTGCCCAGCGGGATTCCTATGCTCAGGGCTCCTCTTTATCTTCAGCAAACACCCCTGACTCTTGTCCCTGTCCTGGGTCATCAATTGCTCCTTTTCTATTTGCAAAGTCCTATGAACAGAACAACTTCTTCAGAACAATCATCTTACTATCACCCCAAATCTGCTGTCCAGCGTCACACCAATGATCTCCCCACCCTTTCAGTGGCAAGTAGACACAGCCATCTAGAACCTTCTGGTAGGCCAACATAAGGGTGAGCGGGACCTGCACTGCATCTGGGCCCTGGTCTTCTGCCCCTCCCACCCTGATGAAGCATCGAGACCCTGAAGAAAGCCTCAGCCAACACCATTGTAGCCAAGAGAAGGCCCCGCCTGTGGCCAGAGGTCCAGCCCTTGATAAGAGGCTCAGGCTCAGTTCCAGCAGGGCTCACACCATTTCTGTGACCACAGTGAGTGGTTTCATGCCCCTGGGCTTCACTTAACACTCTATAAAGTCAAGCTGCTGCTTTCTCAGCTCTCTTAATGGCTTTCAAATTGGATGGTTGACATTATCAACATAAGAAATACCACTTACTTCCTTTCTGCCTTTCCCTCCGGCCTATGGAACAGAAATTCATGCAGATAGCAACAGACTAGGAAAGACTGGTTATCAAATGGATTTTCCCTTTTTTTTAAGTTTATTTATTTTGAGAAAGAGAGAGAGAGAGGAAGAGAGACACTCCCCAGCAGGCTCTGCACTGTCAATACAGAGCCTGATGCGGGGGTCAATCTCATGAGCTATGAGATCATGACCTGAGCTGAAATCAACAGTCAGATGCTTAACCGACTGAGCCACTGAGGTGGTGCTCCCTCTTCTGCTGCCTGGTTTCTGCAGCCAGGGTGCCTGGGAGATTTTTTCCCCCTTGTCCCCAGCAGGCAGAGGCTGCCCTTCTATCCCAGCCCTTCCCCGAGGTGGGCTCACCCTCTGGTCATGGTCTCCAGCCTCGCCCTTCACGCTGAGGATCAGCTCCCTGCTGGAACCCCAGGCCAGGGAAAGTTGGGGGGCCTTAGCCAGACACTGGGCATCACAGAGCTCTTCTGCTGAAACATATTCCTGGCACTGGCAGCTGCAGGAGAGGAGAGGTTGGGAGGTCTGTCCTGGTGGGTATGGCGCAGCTGCCCATTCCTGACACCCCTCCACTAGTACAGACACCTCCAGAAGGATCTGAACTGTCTATTCTTCCAAAGCAGTGACTGCACTTTCAATGGAGGTCCATGATGACTCATTAAAATGTGCTCTCTCTGGCCCCTGCTTCTGCACTAGCTTCCAGAACAGGAGCAGTGCCTGGGACAAATCCTAGTTGACAAGCTCAGCATTTTTGTTTTGGGCATCCTGCTGAGGCAAGAGTGAGGAGAGAGAGTTGTTCAGCCTGGAACCAGCGGACCTTCTAGCACAATGGTTCCCTGGCCCTGCCTGCTGGGGGATACCATTCAGTCCACAGGCCAGCGGGAGGACTGGAGAGCCAGACAAAATCAGAGCCCTTCTCGGCTTGGCATCTAGCCAGGGTCACTCCTAACAGTTGGCTCAGGGACCTGGGGTATGGCGCTCACTCTGCCTTGCTGCCAGTACCTCCTCAGCTCTGGGCTGCTTGCCTTGGCTGGTGTTGGCCTGATTCCCCTTCTTGGGAAATGCTGACATGGCAGCTTCTGGAAGGAGATTGTATTTGGTTCAGTCTCCCATCAGAGCTGGGTCCTGCCCAACCTTTCCAGAGGGACTCTCTGGGGACAGTCAGGACCTGTCTGGAGACGATGAATTCATTCTGTTCTCAGCAGGTTTTTGTCACTCACATGCCCAGTTCAGCGCTGAGCTTCCCATCCACTGGGTGGCAGAAAGAGGAGCAGTTGTGCAGCTGGGGGGACACACACTTGCGGGTGGCAGCCAGACGTACTTCTCCAGCTGAGCAGCGCTCAGCGACCTGAAGGAGGATGTGGGAGAAGAGTCCTGGCTCTGGAACCCCCTGCAGGCCCAGGATGAGGGCACTCTCAGCATCAGAGAACATTCCAGGGACATGGTGGGGCCTCTGGGGAACCAGGCTCCCTGAGAGGTCATTTAGTCAGCACCCTAAGACTAAGGTTAGGCTTGAGGGTAGAGGGAACCTACAATAGTAATAGAAGACAAGTTTGCTGCTTGGAAGAGGTAACTGGGAGGTCCACCTCTAGGGAGACTGGGTGGAGTGATCAAATTACTCTCCTAAGATCCTTTATAATGAATGCTGAAATTTGTGGGTCTATGATAAGGAGAAATATGTCTTATCATGTGAGCTTTCTAAAGTGTTCTCATTTGTATAGGAGGTAATCCATCCAGCACAAAGGACTACACATTAACCCAACAGACAATGAAAAGCGGCTGGCATGCAAAGGGACCCATAAATGCTACCTCTCCTCACTCTCCTCAAGCCTTCCTTTCCTAAGGCTGAGTGAGGTGTTACCTGGGGCTGACAGTCCTCATCACTGTCGCTCTCCTCACTTTCCAGGCCCCTCCTGCTGTAGGACTCATGTCCTGCCTGGCAGATGCAGGAACCATCTGACTTCTGGAAGACCCTGTTAAGGCCCCGACATGTGCAGTGGGAGGCACCTGGAGATAGAGAAGCCCTATGGCCCATCACAGGTGCCTAACAGTGAACCATGATATGAGAAAGCTCTCTTTCCCTGTCCACAGTCAGGTACCTGATTAGGGTTAGAGTTAGAGTTAGGGTTAGGGTTAGGGAGATCAGATAACCACATTTGCCAGAGTCTGACCTTAGGAGTCTTTGTGGGGATTGAATGAAATCTTCTGAGTCAATGATTCTCAGCCCTGACTTTTAATTAGATTCATCTGAGAAGCTTTAAAAAAACATGGATGTCCAAGTTCCCTTTAGGCAAATTTAATAAAAACCTCTGAAGTGAAGCCAGAACATCTACTTTTTTAAAAAGGCCCTTGAGTGCTTTAATGTGTAGCTGGGGCTGCAAATTACTGATATAATTGAAAGCACTTGACACCTCATGGAAAGTGTCGTTCCTATTCTCCACTACACAAAGCCTTGTAGGCCTGTCCTGAAGGACTAGCACGGGCCTCTGTCTCTAGACAATAGAAAGAGAGGGAGCTGGAGAGACTGAAGGTCTCTGAAGGAATTTGAAGGATGGTCTAGATTGGATAGACAGAGCCAAGAGAACAGGGATTCTCAGCAGAGGATAAAGTGATGAGTGGGGAAGTTCATATTTTATATGGGAGACCAAAGGAGTCTAGGTGAATGTTCTTCTGGGAGAACAATTTGGGAGAGAGGTAGAGATTGGGACCTTGTAGCTGACTAGGGTTCTTTGCAATTCCAGCTTGTTTGCCCCTGTTGGGACTGTCATCTGCTCAGGAAGAATTAAAAACTCATTTAAAGTTTCGCACATGTCAACTTCCTGAAGATAATCACTCATACACTGTGCATAGTAGCCCAAAGGCCCTCAGCAGAACTTGTTGAATGGATTGAAAGTTGACTTTTTTTTTTTTTTGTGCGGACTTTGTCATATTCTTTCCCCAAATTAATTTAGGGACCACTGACAAGAGAAATAATTATTTATACTGTAGAGAAGGAAGGGAATTAATTCTGAAGTGACACAGAGAACTCTCACCAGTGAGGTTATAGATGGTCAAGCCCTCTCTAATATCCTGAACTTCAGTATGTTCTTTGGCTCATTTGGACCAGGTCCCTGCTGACACCCTGGGCACTCTCAGATCGGATCCAGGAGTCTTTCGTGTCTCATTGTCCAACTGGGCTTCCACTTGGTTTTGTGGGACCTGTAGTTCCACAGAAGAGCCTTGGGACTTCTTGGGTGAAGGAGTGACTCCATGGGAGCAGCTGTGAGAGCTTGTCCTTTGTTGAATATGGGCTACTCTACTTTTGCATTGCTTCACATTAATTTCCTAAATAAACATTATTTTGAAAAACTCTTGG
Source organism: Panthera onca (assembly GCF_046562875.1). NCBI lineage: Eukaryota > Metazoa > Chordata > Mammalia > Carnivora > Felidae > Panthera > Panthera onca. Next base: position 240,373,140 of record NC_138339.1, read on the forward strand.
CCTGGCATCTATGACTATAGAAATAATCATGGATCTATATTAAAAGAATCATTGTTTAATATCTTTCCCCAACAATCTCAACTCAACAAGATTTTACTCATTCTCAAGTTCCTGTTTAAATACAATCTTTCCCATAAGTTTCCCTGATCCTTCAGTTCTTCCCATTTTGAACTATCCAGCCTTCCTTGTTTTTTTCTTTCTTGTGGCACTTGATGCTTCTGCCAATTTCTTATATATTTTCTTTCTTCCTATTTTATTTGTCTTCATATCTTCCATAGTGTCTTTGTGGCACTAACAACAATAATTGGAACTTGGCATTTGTGAGCTAACCTCTAAAATAAGTTAACTAAAAAGCCCCTACTTCATCCCCAAAGGGAAAATGGCAGTTTACAAAAGTGCATATACTTACAAGATTTTTTCTACCTTTGACAATGGCAGAGTATCTTCCTATGACATATAACTAGAAAGGTCAGAAAAAATATGGAAAACATCTGTTTGAAGGAATGAAGAACTTAACTGGGAACTTAAGGGGAAAACAATTTTGGAAAGAATGAAAATCCAGAGGGGTGAGCCCCACATTTGGCACCCCGTTTTCCTGAAAGACATTTACCACTTCAAAGGTACCATTAAGAGGCTGAGATGAGCATAGCTTTAGGATGTCTCATAAGGCTAAGGGGACAAATGGTGTATTTGAGACCAGGGCAATTAGCCAGTTAGAGAGTGGGCATGGGTGGAGACTTACCAGGTGGAGAGAAAGAAGAGCTCCCACAGGGGAGGCAGCCGGCCTGGCCAGGATGGGCACTGAAGGTGCCTGCGGGGCATGGCAGGCACTCTCCAACTGCCCCTGCCTGGCTGCTGTTTCCAAAGCTTCCTGAGGGGCAGGGCCTGGGGCTGTGAGTCTTGGCTGGACAGTAATGCCCCACTGGGCAGGGCTGGCTGTGGTAACTCTCTGTTCCTGGAGGGAAATGGAGGGGAAATTCTGAGCCATGGACTCCAGCTCAGGTGGGGACTAAGAAATGGCAGAGTCCAGGGGAAGAAGGAACTTGGGGTATGGGTGGGGTGGAAAGTGGGAGAGAGATAGCAAAGCAAATACTGTTGAGGGCAGATCTAGATTGTAGGGAGGACAGTGGAGGCTCTGTGCTTTATTGTATCTACCCCCCCCCCCCCCGCCCAAAACAGTCCTCCTTGACTTTTGGGGCACCACAGAACGCACTTCCATCCCTCTAGCAAACAGAGCAGAATACCCAGCATTGCTGACACACTGGGCAGTGGTTGTCCTGTTTTTCAGAGCACTTGGACCACTCGGTCCAGTATGCTAATTTGTACGATGTGATGTACAGTCTGTAATTTTTAGGTCTTTTAAAAACTAACATCAAGACAGGTGTGGTACCAACTTTCTCTGAATCTTCCTTCACCTGTGTCCTCCCCATGTTCTTGGGTCTTTCTCATCAGGTGGCTGGTCTAGCTGAGAAAAACTAGCCCCTGTTCCTCTGCCTGCTCCCAGGGGTTCTGTGGGTCCTCCCTACCTGCCTCCTGCATCTTCCTCACCGGGCTCTGCCCAATTCTGACTTGAGGCCCCAGCCCCCCTCTCTTGCTCACATCCAGGCTTCCCAAACTCACCCTGGTGGCAGCTGAATCCAGGGGGGCAGGGCTGGCAGGCTTGGGAATCCAGAGCCAGGCTGCGGTAGGTGCCTGCTTCACAGAGGTGGCAGCAAGTCTCCTCTGAGACCCTGAGGCCACTCCTGTTCAGTGCCTCGGAGCCCCCAGGGCACTCATGTGGATGGGCACTGCCCAGGGGACAGTAATAGGGAAACAAACAGCTGCACAGAGACACAGAGCCCAAGACTCTAGTTTCATGTTGATAAGGGGCTGTGTGTGCTATTAGCTCTCATCTCACTAGCAGGGTTGCCCTCAACTCCCCCATCAACATTCCCCATGCTTGACCCTTAAGCTGCCTGGGGGAGGGGCAGCTCTGATATTATCCCAGACAGGGGGTCATGGGCTGGGCTTTGTGTCCAGTGAGGACTAAGTAGGTCCAGGTGTCATCCTGGAGGAGGGAGCCACATCCATTGGCCAGGTCATTGGGCAGTGGCCAGACCTGTGCTCCCTGCCCACTTCACCCTGGGCAAAGGAATGAGTGGAACAAATCTGACTGGCTCTGGATGGGGGGACACAGTGGGAGTGCTGGGAGTGTCAGTCCTGGACACAGGATTGGGGTTGCCAAATGAAATACAGTGCATCCAGTCGTATTTGAATTTCAGATAAACAGTGGTAATTAACAATGAATAAACAATGAGTATAAGTACTCTCACATATTGCATGGGCCATACTTATACTAGAAATTTGTTGTTTACTTAAAATTCATACTTAACTGGGTTTTCCTGTATTTTTATTTGCTAAATCTGGCCGCCCCACACAAAATGGCCCTGGAAACTAATGAAGGGCATCTCAGTGGGATTTGCTTCCTCACCCTCCCTTCCTTTTTAAGGACAGAGGCAGGGACTGAGGCATGTAAACACTGTAGCTGGGAAGTCCAAGCAAAGGGTTACCCAGTACTTGTCTCAGGGTCCTGAATCCTTTGGGACTCAGGGGTTTGACTCCTCTCTGGAGATCCCTGAGGCTGAGACACACAGGCAGGGGAGGGTACTCACAGCTGCCCTGGGCCAGTGTAGGTGGAGGAGCCAGCAGGGCAGGCATAGCCCCCAGGACAAAGTGGGGGGATCCCTGTCTGGGTCTCGCAGTAGGAGCCAGCCCTACAAGTGACCTCAGCCACAGCACCTGAGGGAGACAGGAACAGACCAGTGCACCTTGGTCTTGAGGGTATCCAGGTGGCACAGATCCAACCAAGACTGAGTGGGCCGTGGGGGGCTGGGCAAACGGCTTGCTAAGACAAGCGGGTGGCCATGCCTTGCCTGCATGATGCGCCCAGTGCTGATAAGACTTGCCTGAGCACCTGGCCTAAGCCTCGGGGGTGAGAGTACAAGGGATGGGAGCAGTGGCTGGGGAGGGAGGGATAGGCCAGCAGTCTCACCTGCAGGGCATTCAAATCCAGCTCTGCAGGGGATCACAAACACATTTGCATGATCCCTCGGCTCGGCCTGGGGGCAGTAGTGGCCAGGGGGACAGAGCTCACAGTCTTCTTTTGATGATGCCCCTGGTTTTGTCCGAAAGGTGCCAGGTGGGCAGAGAAAGGCACCCTGATCACCTGGACACCAGTAGCCTGGAGGACAAAGGTGGCTTTCAAGGGAGGAGAGACCTGGCGGCAAAAACAGCAGGCATGGCCATGGGACCCCTGATGGCCTCTTATCTCTCCTCCACAGAGGTCTCAGCCTCTGGCCTAGAGGTAGCCTCTCACCTGGGGACACACAGAGGTATCCAGGAGGGCAGGGGAGGCACTCTGCCAGACTCTGGCCTCCTTCTGCAGGCAGGTAGGTGTGCTCAGGGCAGGCCTGAGGGGTTCCTGGGCTGGTCTCACTCCCTCCAGGGCAGTAGTGGCCGGCGGGGCAGGGGTGGGTGGCCGGGTCCCCTGGAGAGCAAAGGTTGTGATCACTTTCTGTCCTCTCTTCCTGCCCAGCGGGCCTCCCTCTGCCCTTCTCAGGACCAGTGCACTCCTGGTGCAGGTATCTCACCGGCTTTGCACCAGCGCCCAGCAGGGCAAGGCCCACATTCCTCCTGCTGCTTGGCTCCGGGGGCAGCCGCCATGGTGTGAGGTGGACACAGGGTGGGTTCTCCACTGCCCTCTGGGCAGTAAAAACCTGGAGCACATGGGGTCACACCAGATCTTGTGGAAGGCAGGGAGGCTGCTCCACCATGGCAGGTTGGCAACAGCATGTATCCGGGGTGGCATGGGGGATTCTACTGGCCCAGGAGTCGGGAGGCCTGGACGCCAGTCCTGGCTCCACATAAGATGTTTGTCAAATCACTAACCATCTGAATTACATTAGGTGCCTATCATATGACATACATATGATGTATGTAATTACATACACATGCATATGCAGATACATGTTAGATGTATAACACTGGGGTCCACTACTTTTTATGATTTTTTAAAGTAACCTCTATGACCAACATGGGGCTTGAACTCATGACCCTGAAATCAAGAGTTGCATGCATGCTCTGCTGACTGAGATAGGCAGGTGTGGGTGTCAACTATTTTTAGAATTTGTTTTTGACTAAAAAAAAAATCCTTTCCCTGAGTGGGTCTGGTGGTGACAGCTAAGCAACCTTGCTCTCTGCCTCTTTCACACCCCAAGGAAGAGAAATGGGTTGTTACCTGGTGGGCACTGCTTGGCACACAGCTGTCCTTGGGGACACGAGGTCTGAGACTCCCTGGGACCTTGTGTTATCAGTTCGGAGGCCCCAGGGGGGCAGTAATAACCAGCAGGACATTTCCCCCACACCTGTCCACCTCTAACAGTACAGAGAGGGGGAGAAGAGTGAGATCAGGGTAGAAGGGGTGATCCGAGCCCAGTGCCCCAGAACCAGAGGAGACCCAGGCCCTTGTTTCAGACAGTTTCATGCTGACCCAGCGTGTGAAATGCTTCTGACCTCTGCCCCAGGACAACACATGGCTATACCCACGTACATGATAGAAACAGGATGTGATACTTCATTCAGCAACAAAACAGGGCATGAGGGTCAGACCCAGGGGTGCTGGGCCCAGTGCAGGGTTCGGAGAACCTCTGCACGTCCTTCAGGAAAAGATGGATTCCTGGGTGTCTCTTCTCCACTGAGTTTGTGGAGCCCAGTGGATAAAGACGAGGACCCAGGGCTGCGACAGCAGGACAAGTTCCCCCTGGAGGATCTTTGTGGCCTTGACACACTCACTGTGGAGTGAGGAGGGAGAAGACTGGCAGGTGTTCTAGCTGCTTCCTGCATTGCCCCCAGTGAGTGCCTGGGACCTGCCAGGTCCCGAGGCCTGAGCTTTGACAGGCACCAGTCTGATCTCCAACTCTTCAGCAGAGTGCAGGCTAGATCAAAGTATGAACTTCCTGAGTATAGGGAGATGATCCTCCAGAAAGAGCATCTGAGGAACTCTCCACTTTCACTTTTCAGGAGAAAACAATCTGCTCTGAAGCAGGTTCACCTCTGCATGAAATGGAGCAGCTCTTCTTTCGAAAACCCCTCTTTCCAGTCTCAGGAAATTGGGAGTTACATGTTTTCAGCGAAAGTTGGGAGCTTCCTCTGGATCAGATATCCCCAGTGTGCTTTCCTTTAGTCTGGCTACTCTGGGAGAGTTGGGCCGAGGGCCACTTTGAGAGGCTAGGCCTGTCTCCAAGGCCTCAGGGGAGACTGGGGAACCCCTATCCAGCCCTACAGGTTGTGAATCTCTGAATCCCAAGTACAGAGTTCTTCCAGTGGCTTCTCCTGCTACAGGGAGAATGTCCCCATTGCACAAATTACATACATAACAAGTAAGTATAAGACATTCAGGCAGAATTTGGGCATCCTGAGGCCTGCTTTCTGATTATTCTGTTTATGGGTACCGTTTATTGTCTTTCTAGCCCTAATGATTATAAAAGCTATTCGCATTGTGGAAAATTCAGAGATAGAGGTAAAAGGAAGGATTGTTCATCTTTTCCCTCAGTGTATGTGTATTACCTACAGGCACATAGAATTTTGCCTATAAGGAAATTCCCCATGTTTTTAGGCAGGACTGAGCAGATCTATGTTCATTTCATACTGACCCTCGCTCAATTTGAATGTATTTATTATTTTTTAAAGAAAATCTAGGTCTGTGCCCATTGTCCTGGCTCTCTTCACCTAATTGTCGGGTTTGACTCCCTGTTCAGACCTGTGTGGCCAGGTGGGGCTATAGTCTGACAGCTGGCCCTGGCCCCTCACACTTTAACTGCCCCACAAATAGCGTGGGGGCCTTGAGGAAGGCCAGGGGGCCCGGTGGGTCTTTTCACCCAGAGGATAGAATTTGATGGCAGCACAGGAGGTGAATAACCGTGGACTATCACTGACCTGCAGTAGTTACCGGGGGGACAGACGGAGCAGTCACCCTCTTCCCGGAGGCCTGATGCATCTTGGGGAGTGAAGGTCCCTGGAGGACATGGAAGAGGGGACCACGTTCCTGGAGAGGGTAGGGTAGCTGGTGAAGATGGGCAGCTGAGGGCTCAGGTTACATGAGGGCCTGTGGACCCACCTCCTCCACACCTGGAGTAATTAGTGACTGGGTCCCCCACCTGTCAGTATCCCACAGTCCCCATGGTGTTGAGTTTTTCTCCCTGCTTTCTCAGAGTCTTCAAAGTGCTGAAATGGCTGTGACTTTAGTCTCTCCCCCTAGGATTATTGTCCTCTTAAAAAGAGAAACTCCCTAGGGAAGAATTTCCAGATAGCAGTGAAGCTTATTTGAGGGTGAGGGGCTATTAATCTAGCCAATGGGCTCAGGGAGTTGCCTTCTCTGTATCAGACACTGGGCTCTCTGGGACTGAGATGGAACCAGTCAGTCCATACTAAGTATATCTCTCTTGGGAGCTGCCTTTCCCTCCTAGTCACCACCTCCACAGTGCCTTACTGCCTGGCCTGCTTGGTTGTGGTTCTCTTCTCTCTAACCTGGGTCACCCCCCAACCCCACTACATCAGTGGCCCTTGTAGTGGCCTGGAGGCCATCCTCTGGCTTTGCTGACCTCAGCATTTTCTTGTGTATGTGGGCTGTGGTGCTTTGTGTCAGGCGCACCCCAGTATACACCTGGGATGGGAAATAAGAGAAGTCCCCCAGCAGGGAAAAAGTTTGAAGAGAGCAGCTGGATATACTGAAAAAAAATTCCTGACCAACAGAAGTAAGAAGCTGAAAGGTGTTAGTTTACTTAGGGAAGGTTAAAGAGAGTCAGGACTTCAGCAAGAGTAGGCTGAGGGTCTGGGTAGCCAGGTGAACAGTGCTTCCCAGAGGGCACCTGTACTTCCTCTGTGTGTGTGTGTGACTAATACAACCTGTAATTGTGGGGACAACAGGCCAAGTTCTTTGAACTTGAAATGTTGTAAATATTCTGGGGTAAGAGGTCACTCATTTGAAAGGGGTACATATACCTTTCACAACATAGTCACAAGAAGAACAAAGGTAGGGGTGTCTGGGTGGTTCAGTTGGTTAAGCATCTGACTCTTGATTTCAGCTCAGGTCATGATCTCATGGTTCATGAGATTGAGCCCTGCATTGGGCTCTGCGCTGACAGTGTGGAGCCTGCTTGGGATCCTCTCTCCCATTCTCTATGCCCCTCCCCTGCTTGTGCTCATTCTCTTTCTCTCTCTCAAAATAAATAAACATTAAATATATATGTGAAAGGAAGAACAAATGTATGCATTACCTGTGGATCAAATACTTGCAAAGGTAACATACAACTCCTAAAATTTTCAGGAATATTTTCCCCAAATTTATGTAAGACATGGCAAAGATTATGAACTTTTGTGGATACGTGCTTGTCTGCCAGGCTGCCTGGGGACAACACATGTATGTTTGTATGCATTTGTGTGTGTGAATTTCCATGTGTCTGCATACACTGTGTGTGCATCTGTACATGTGTGCACACATGTGAGTTTGTATGTGTGCACTATGAGCCTGTGTATGTACACTTGTGCATGGGTGTATGTATTCACATGTGCATGCAAACGTTTGGGTGAGCATGGGCTAATTCACAGTGTGTTCAGGGTGACCGGACTCAGACTTGAGGAGAGTGAACTCATGGTCACTGGGACATTGCCTTCTGATCTTCAGATTCCACTTCCTGCGCCCCAACACCACCACAGAGCCCTTCTCCATGTGGTGCTCAGGAAGCTGCTCCCAGATTGTTGGCCCAGACCTGGCACAGGTTATGACATCTGTTTGCCATCATCCTGATCCAGGTACTCACCCTGGGCCCCCAGGCTGAGTGTAAGAAAGAGGCAGGACATTGAGCATGGGTACGTCATGCTGAAGAGAAGAAAAGAAATGGGGGGGGGGCGGTCAGGATGGGCATGGGGTAGGAGTGAGGGGAGGATGGAAGTTGTGCAGGTGCTCTTCCCCATTGGCACTCCTAGTGCAATGGCATGCAGTAGGCACTCCACGGAGTTTGAATGAATGGAAGGAAGGAAGGAAGGAAGGAAGGAAAGAAGGAAGGAAGATGAGCATTTCGGGGAGAAAGATAAAGGTCTGGGATGCATGGGGACTTGAGGGTTCCTGGGCATACCGGCTGGGCAGTAGGCATGTGCTGGGCAGAGCCTGGGCATTCTGGTGCCGGGATGCGGGCAGTGAAAGCCAGGTGGGCACAGGAGGCAGGAGTCTGAACCTAGGGACGGCTGGTACTCCCCTTGGTGGCACAGGACAGGCCAAGCAGACCCTGGTTGGCAGAAGTGACCCTGGGCATTGGACACAAAATGGCACCTCTGAGAGCCAGGTTGGGTATGGCTGAGTGCTCAGGGGCTCAGGAAGGTCATGGAGTTATCCTTCATTCTAGGTGGTTCAGGTCATGGTGACTGGAGTGCAGGAAGCCAGGAGGCTGGGTGGGCCAGTTGGAGAAAGAACTGGGGCCTGGGAGATGGGAGTGTTGAGGTCCCTCCTACAAGGCACCAAGAGCTGGCCTAAGGCCCACAGTTGGAGGGCTCCAGCCTGAATCCTGGGTGGGGACCCCTGGTTTCCCAAGCCTTGGGGACTGGGCTCCCTTCTGCAGCTCCCGGGGAAGTACCTGAGGACAGAGGATGGTCATGGGGCTGGAGGTCCTGAGGTCCCAGGGGCATTCAGAGCCAGCCACACAGGAGCTGATAGGAGAGCTAAGGTCCAGGCCAGGGCAGAAGGAGCCAGCTGGGCAGGGCCCGCAGCTCCCCTCGGAGGTGCCACCTGGATAAGGAGGTTGAACTTCATGGGCTCTGTCCCCATGCTGGAATATCAAGTCCTGAAGACAGGACATTTTCCCTGCTTGGCTTGCTGCCACATCCCAGTGCCTAGCACAATATGTGTTGGATGAAGTAGCCACTGATCAAAGCCTCGCTTAGGGCATCTCTGCCTTGGTTGGCCAAAAGAACAGCCCTGCATTTTGCAGACAAAGCCCTGCATTGGGCATCGTCTAAAGGGTGGAGGAGTGGACCTTGTCCTGGGTGGGAAGCCCTAACATCCACACTTAGGCACAGGCCTGTCTCCCAGCCTCATGTCCACCCTAGTGGGAGCCCCAGAAACCCTGACAAACAGATGCTTCTGTTGTGCTGTTTGTGTCTACGGTGCTAACACTGGGATTTTGAAGAAGGAGGGGCCCACAGCTGGGAGGGGGTGGGAAAGTACAAGTCAGATGCTCACCTGGGCTGCTCCTTGTTGTCCCCATCGGGCAGGGCACAGGGTACAGAGTCCCCTGGGGGCAGTAGTGGCCTCGGGGACAGGGTCCATTGAGGGGGAAGGCAGAGTTTCTCTGGGGAGTGGGGCTGGAAGCTCCCCCCTCACAGTAGTAACCAGCTGAGCAGGGTCCTTGGATACAGAAAGACTAGAATTTTAGGGCAGCATCAGAAGCCTTACCAGCTGCCTGTGCTGTGGAAGTCCCTTTTCTTGCCTCCTCCCTGGTCCCTGCCTGCTATCCCAAACCCCAGAGAATCATGGAAATTAAAGCAAGAGGAAGGAAAAGTCAGGGAAACAAGGGATTACTGAGCACCTATGGTGTCCATGGCCCTGAGCTGGTGGCTTCCACTTGGAATCTAGGGTGAGGTGTAGCTATAAGAGATGACAGCTGTGGGCACTTATTGTGCACCAGGCACTGTTCTGAGCTCCTGTTTGTAGGGACCACACTCCCCATAGCAACTGTGGAAGGTGGGTACTGTTATCACCCCATTTTACAGGGGAGGAGACAGAGGTCAGAGGGGTTAAGTGACTTGTCCAAGGTCACACCTGCACTAAGTTCAGAGCTAGAATGAGAACCTGCTCTTGGCCACAAGGCTGAGGACCTTTGGGGGAGAGAGGGAGGAGCAGGGCCCAAGGGAGGAAGTGTCAGGAGGTCACAGCGAGGTAGGCAGCCAGACCCAGACGTATGCTGTGGCCCTGCCAAGAAGTGCACTGCGGGCAGCTCTGCAGTGGGGCTGGGACATAGCTCTTCTGGGTCGCTGGTACTTACCCTCAGTCTGCCCGTTGCCCTCACCAGGGCAGTATCTCCCTGCAGGACAGGGCTGACAGGCCCTGGGGGAGAGAGCACCTTCCCGTAGGTTCAGGGTTCCCTCCGGGCAGGGAAGAGCAGAGGGTGTCCCTCCTGGGCAATAGTGACCTGTGGGGAAGATATGAGTAAGTGGACACCAAGTGTCCCAACCCCATAGCTACTCCCTGGGCCTTACAACCTCATCATTTATGGCAGAGAAGTGAGGGAAGCCCTGAGAGGGACGCAGAGAGCACAGCTGAAGGACAGGGAAGAGGATGCTGGCCTAGGTGGTGGGAGAAGGCGGGGAGGGTTAGAATCCAGGCTAGGAGGGTGGGGGCTTTAAGGGGTCTGTGCAGGCAGCAGAGGTGTGCCTGTGTGCTTGTGTGTGGACATGCATGTGCATGCGTGTGTGGGGACGTCAGCACTGAGGTTTCTGGAGTCATTACATAGTAAGAATGAGTAATAGGTCTGGTCTGGCTTGATAGGCCTGGGAGAGAGAGTTTCTTGTGCTAGAGAAAGTGGGGTCATGTGCACCTCAAACAACCCCCCGGTATTCCCACTCAAGAAATAGCTGCCCTAGAAGCATTCCAACAGGCAACCTGGTTAAGAGTCTCACAAGAGACATGCTGTAGTCTTCTCTGGGGGCATTTACTCAACTCTCTCAGGGTGGGGTTCTCAAAATCCTCTGGTTTCACTCTGCAGACAGGTGGTGGCTGTCCAAGGACAGCAGCACCTTAGGATCAGGATGGGACTGACCAGAATTTCCAGCTTCTCAGATCTGTGTTCCTCCCTCCATAGAATATGCACACTTACCTTCTGGGCACCCTGGAAACCTGCGGTGATAGGGAGGTATGAATATATGAGGCTGGTCACAGACTGTGTGAGGGAGGCCCTGGCAGTCCTCAGCAACCTTCACCCTGTGTCCTCCTTCTGCAGCATAATTAGCCCCATTTTATAAGTGGGTCTCTGACTGCCAGGGAGGGCTGAGGTTTTGCCATCGAGCATTCAGTGCCAGGACAGAGTCGAGCTTTGGGAGCCGGGGGCGCCAACTACAGTGAACCCTGAGGTGCGCTGTCCATTGTGGCCATGTCCAATGTCCCTCTACCCCTGAGAGTGATGGAAGAGGCTGATCTGAGGGCATTCGTTACCTTTGGGGCAGGTGGTGGGCTCCACGGTAGCAACATTTTGGCAGTAGGTGCCTCCTGGGCAAGGCAGGCAGGTGTCAGCCCCAGGCAATGGGCTGAAGGTGCCAGGTTCACAGGGCTGCTCGCTGTGAGCCCCTGAGGGACAGTGGAAGCCAGGAGGACATCTGTATCCGTGGGTTCCATCAGAAGGTGAGGGCACAGCACTGCCTCCCAGGCAGATATACCTGAGGAAATGAAGAATTGTGGCTGAACCACTTCTAGCATGATGATGGGGTCCTGGCCAAGCAAAAGGTGAGAGAAAGGGGTAGCCTTTGGAGCCCCAGGCTATCAGAGTTGTGCTGAGGACAAGCTCAGTATGGCCACAGCCAAGGGTCATCCCTGGGATGGAAGGAGGTCCTCTGGTCCTCAACTCTAAAACATGTCTCTGCCCCTGTGATAGGAAACTATACAGTAGGGGCTCAGGCCCAGTTCTGGGAAGGGTCAGACATTTTCCAGGATAAGCATGGCTTCCCTCTCCAAGATTTTTCTGTCCTGTGAACAGATGGAACAGGACTTCCTTCTTACTGGTGGCCAGTCTCCAGTCCCTTTCAACAGTGAGGAGAAAATGTACTTGTCAGGAATCTCAGACACAGGTTGGCCATTGGCCAACGAGGAAAAGACCAAGGCCTGGTAGTGGAGGGTGTGGAGGCTGCCCTGAGACTTAGTGGGACCATAGGGCTGTCCTGGCACACTGGCATTCCTTGGCTCTTGGAAGGTCAGTGCTGGGAGGGTGGGATCAGTTCAGTCCTATATCAAAGGGACAACACATCAGAGGCCTACATCCTAGGGGACAGTTACCCTGGCTCAGGCTCCTTACAGGGACTGGGGAGAGACCATGGGATCTGTAACTTGGGGCCCTATCAGGCCTGACCTAGGGACCCTCCTCCTTCTTTGCACCTGAGGAGTTCAGGGTCAGGGCCCCCTCACCCTGCATCGCAGAGTTCTGCCTCTGGGACATGGGAGAGCCCAGGGTTGCTGCAGTAGTGCCCTGGAGGACACGGCTGGCACTGGTCCTCGCTGGCCAGGCCTGGGGCAGAGGAGTAAGACCCAGGCAGGCATGGCATTGGGGAGCCTGTTCCCCTGGGGCAGAAGAAGCCTGGAGGGCAGATATCATTCCCAGAAAGTCCTGGGGCCTCCACCTGTCAGTCAGAGAGAAGGAAGAAAGGCCTTTACATTAGAGCTGTGGTCTCAGGTTGCAAACACCTCTTCTGGCACCTGGGGGTGGGGAGACCTCAAATAAGAGCATTACATGCAAAATCATCCCATTACTATGTGCTTCCAACTCTTTCAGTCAAAGGCCTATGGAGGATGAACTAGAAGGTCTGGGAAGGATCTCTTACTTCCTAAATATAGTATTGACCTCCTCCCCCTCTCTTCCTCATTCCCTGACCTTGTCTCTTCTCTGTGGCATCAATGTAGGATTGGGGCAGAATATGTTCTAAAATGGAAGTTAGTGCAAGGGGCAGGTATGTCCAAGGTCACAACACAAGTCAGTAACAAAATGAGAATCAGAGACAATCAACTAACACACCAATACACATCTGTCCATATGTCTGTCCAACATGAGTCCATGAGTCCATCCACACAACTGATTCTCCACTACCCTGCTCTACAGTATAATGATCTAATATACTGATGGTCACCTTCTCACCATGTGGCTTTGAGAACATCCATTACTCCACATGCTTCTCCGTTTCTTCATGTCTAAAGTGGGGTAACCCTGGGGCCTCCCACAGGGCCATTGCGAGGTCTGCTGAGTCAATGTGTATATGACACATGAACATTGCCCAGTACCAACTAAAGGCTCTATGTTACTGCTATTATTGTCACATGCCATCAAACCCAAGATGTCATACAAGAAGGCAAATGCTTTAAAAGAAAAAAAGTCACTGTTCAGGGTGGACTCAAGACACATGTCTGGGGGCACGTGCCTAGTGTTACATACCTTGTGTTTGAGGGGGGTGGGAGACACCGCACCTCCTGTGCAGTAGTGCGCTGAGTGGCAGAGCCCTGATGGCTGGGACAGCCCTTCTGATGAACAGAACATCCCTATAAGAAGCAGACCCAAGGGGCAGGTGACAGAAGGACCCCTCCCACCTCCCTCTGGCTCTGGCACCAGCCCTGCCTCTCTTAGGCTATGCCCCACATGCTCCTCCCCTCCCCAGGCTCTCAGACTAGCACAGGGTGTTGGCATGATGGCCAGGCAGAGTCACGAGTGAGGGGCAGAATGAGCTAGAGACACATGGAGCTGCCTTGCCCAGGGCAGTGCTTTTTTCCAGCCATACCTGGTCTCTGAAGAAAACATGGGGGTTGGTCTCACCCTGAGCCCTAGAGGTACATGTGGGGGTAGGCTGGAGCACAGGCTATGAAGAGGCCTGGAGAATCCAAAGGATGGTGGGGACTGTGGGCCTACAGGAGATCAATGGGGCTCTGACCCATGCTTGGAATTGACTTTGCTTACCTTGACCCAGCTGTTAGGCATATGAGGGGCTGCTATGGCAATATGGGCACAGGGGGCCAAGGCACATTCCCTAATGGATTTGTTTGCCTGCCCTCCTTCTACTTTTCCTTATTCTCTCCTCAGCCCTTTAGTCTAGGCTTTCTAATGGCTCATTGTCCAGAGTCCACAAACCTGCTGGGCACAGCTCACAGTCCAGTTCTGCAATGGCCCCTCGCCTGGGCCCGAATGTCCCCCGAGGGCATGGGTGGGCAGTGGCTGAGTGGGAGCCAGGGGGACAGAAGTAGCCCTGGAGGCACAGGCTGGGGCCACCGGCTGTGAGACCTAGGGTGCAATGGCAGGGTCAGCCTGAGCTTGCAGTAAGAGCCCTACCTTCTGAGCATCCTGGTCAGAGACTTGGGACCCCCCTCCCCCCAGCTCCGAGGCTGCCCTGGCCCAGCCCCTCAGTCAAGGTGCTTCATTCTTTGTCTAATTCCCAGGCATATTGGGTGGGAGAGGGACCCTCAATGGCTGTCCATCTGTCATCGTGGCAGAAGGTGTATTGCCCAAGAAACCTCTGTAGCCTTATGAGATCTCTAGCCTTGAGGCTGACTCTTGAGCATAAAACTCCGTTTCTCTATAAGGTGGAACTTGCCCATGCTGGGCACACTAGGTCCACCACCCATGCAGTGGTCTGAAGACTCCACTTCTTTGCTCCTGGGCTCTGCTGGGTCAGTAGCCACCTGTGTATCTCTAAATAGGAACAAGACCATATCATGATCTTGAGTGTGGACACCGAGTCGGGCCACAGCCAACTAGATCCTAGGGTCCTAGACCTCAGATTTTTCTGTCCTGCATGTAGTGCCTACCATCCTGAGCTGGGCACTGGACATTCTGGTGAGTCACCATGCAATCCCTCCTCCCAGCTTAAGTCCCTAACTTGTCTTTACCTTGTACCTGGACTGTTTCAGGGCCCCCTTCTCTCCGCTTTGCTGCCAGTTGTCATAGACTGCATGTGGATCATAACACTATGACTATGACAACCAAGATTCTGGCATAAGAACTCCTGAGATACATTCTAAAGCCTAACCTAAATGAATGCATAAGGGAGGATACCAGGGGTCTCTTGTACTGAGCCGATTTACTGTGCCACCTCAGGTTAGTCCCTCCCCTCTCTCTTGAACAAGGGAGGGGACCTCCTGCTCATCAGGCATCACTCCTACAGGGGCTCAAACTACTGGAACCTTGCCCTGGGACGCAGCACCATATGGGGACCCTGTGTTCATCAGCTCACCTGTGCCTGATGCTTCACAGTAGAATCCTGCAGGGCAGGGCTTACAAGACCCCTTGGCCTCCTGGGGCTGGAATGTTCCATTCTCACAGGCCCTTGGCTGGGGAGATCCCTCTGGACAGTAGAAGCCACGGGGACACCGGAAAGATATAGGGGTGGCTGAGGTCTGGCCAGGAGGACAGTAATAACCTGCTGAGCATGGCCCATCTGGGAAGGGTTTCCCGGATCCTATGGAGAGGGGGTGGAGGTAGGCTGAGTCTATGACAGTGAACCTGGCTTCAAATGAGAAGGAAAGGGAAAAAAGGGACCTGGAAGAGCGCCTGGAACTGTGCCTAAGCTGGGAAGTGTGGTGTGTCCTGAAGCTCAAGGCACCAGGCTTTGCAGCCAGACTCTGCATCCCCTCCCAGCTCTGCTGCTCACTCCCTGTGCAGGAGGCCACTTTCAACTCAGGTTTGTCATCTGTAAAATGGCAGCTCTATTGTGACGATAAATGAGCTTAAAAGGCCTGTCTGGTCACATGCCATAGGATCATATAGAGCCAAAATGAATGAGTGCTCACTTAGGAACCTAGAAATACAGGCCCTGCTGTGGTAGTTGGAGATGTGCAGGGCTTTGCCACCCTGGCTGCAGGTGATAGGCCAATGCCTCACACCCCTAGTCTTACTCTGGTGTGACACACCCATGCTCCTATGGGGATCCCCAGGGGACCATCTGTGGGAATCCACACCTCCCTTCTTCTGCTTCCTAGTACCGTGCACTATTCTGTTTACTGCCCTACTGTATCTAGTTCTAGATGATCTATACATAAATGGAGTAGTCAGCTAAAACTGACAAATGCACACCATACTGTCTTCCTCCTCTTTGCAACATGGTTACTGCTATGTCTACTCTCTCATCCTCAGGCTCAGTCCTGGCAGGGTCTCCCTGAAGTCCTGCCCCCTGCTGCTCTGGACAGAAACCCCTGACTCCTGAACAGGGCCATTACCTTCAAAGCCCATAGCAAGCACTCCATGAAGCCTCCACCCCTGTGGGATCGATGTCCCTCTCCTGCCCAGGACATCCAGAACATCTTGTCTGCCAGAAATCAGCATGCTTGGGCTGTAACATTCATGTTCTTGTCTCTTTCCATCCCCTTCCCCACTGTGAATTCTTAGGGGTCAGAACCAGGTCGCCTTTGCCTTCCCATCCCATACCCATGTTCAGGCCTCAGGTAGCATCCCCTATACAGGGCCACAGGTCTTATGTGATGGGAGGGGGACCTAGGATGTCACCTTCAGACAGGTTAAGTGCTTCTGGGACAAATGGATCACAAAACGACCCCTCAGAATCCCAGAGAGATGGCTCTTGTCACCTGAATCTGAACAGAATTGTCCTGCAGGACAAGGTCTACAATCCGTAGCACTGCGTGCACCAGGCCACTCTCGGAAGGTTCCCCTTGGACATGGGTGCTGGGTGGGGGTCCAGGTACCCAAAGGGCAATAGTAGCCAGCAGGACAGTCCATTGGCCAAATAGGCCTGGCGCCTGGCCTCTGAATCCCAAAGGAACAGAACCTGCGGAAACAGCCAGTAGGTGGTCAAGAATGAAGGAGTCAGGGCTTTCTACATCCCTAGGTTTTCTAGGCATTGAGGATCCTCCAGAGGAAGAAAGCTCCTGGAGCATGATGGATTTGGGCAGAAGCGAACCCCCCCAGGACCATCTGAGGTCAGAGGAAATGAGCATCAAGGAGGACAATGGCCTCCTGTCCTATGAGTCTTGTACACAAAGTCTGCAGCCCTCCAAAGCCCCTGCATTGGCGTTAGGGCTTTATTTACATTGGGTTCTGCAAGGTAAGGGTGCATGCAGTGCCCATGGTCACCGGTCCCTGAAACATGTATGAGCCCCTCTACTCTCAGAGAGGGCAGGAAAGGTCAGGTGTCACCCAGATAAAGGAGGAACCCTAGTCCCGGCAACAGCTCCTCACTTTCCAGCAGGGCATGTCTTGCAGAGACTCTGTCCAGGTTCATCCTGATACTGCCCTGGGGGGCAGAGCTGGGGCTCCAGGCTTCCTGGGGGGCATGAGTGCCCAGCGGGGCAGAGAGTACCTAGAAAAGCCATGGGAGACAATCATTCCCTCTTGGGAGACTCTGCATCTCCTTCCAGCCAGAGCCCAGAATGATTCTTACTCCCTCCATGTGAGTGTGGCTGAGTGGATGGGGCATGTGATTCATGGTACTTATGATGTACGACACTCCCAGGCCTGGATTCTTATACCTTGGTCCTATATATGCCTAAAGGGGAGGCTCCAGCTGAAAACCAGCCCTGTGTGGAAGGCCTGTAGGAACCTCCTGGTGGTCCCTTGGTGGGAAGGAACCAGGTCTACAGTGACGGGACTGAGAGGGGTGGAAACACAGTGCTCTCCACAGGATGGGAGTTAGAACTGGGAACCTCACAAGGTAC
Organism: Panthera onca; assembly: GCF_046562875.1. NCBI lineage: Eukaryota > Metazoa > Chordata > Mammalia > Carnivora > Felidae > Panthera > Panthera onca. The sequence continues at coordinate 240,390,580 of NC_138339.1, forward strand.
CTGAGGCAGCCCCAGGCTTCCAGGTCAGAGCATCTCTCACTGAAGTTGTTTCCAGGGGTCCTTGTCCTGTCAGATGTTTCTTAAAACATGGGCTCTTTGGACATGTGAGTTTGGGAAATGCTGTGTCAAATGCAGTGTCCTCCAGAGAACAGAGGCCCTAGAAGATAGAACTGTGCAGGCTCTGCTAAAGAGAGCTCTAATGCATCCTTGTCCTAGGGGTCTGACCTTCTCCCTCTTCTCTGCTGGACCCCAGGTAGTACATGAGGGGTGAAGACCCTTCCTTTGCTCTCACTAGAGTGCCTTATATAGCTCTAGAGTATTTTTATTCCCTCCCCCAAAGCACAGGATTATCCATCTTTGATTAATTTTTTAAAAAGTCTTGTTTCTTCCTTTTCTTATCACTCATCCCAAGTGTCTCCCTTCTCCCTTTATGTGCTCTGGGTGCATGAGGAGCCTTGCTAACACCTGGTGTCATCAGCTCCTTCCATGGCAGGTTCCAGGTCACAAGGGCCTGTCTCACTGCATTTGGGCCACAGGAGCCTGAGACCACAGGCATGTCTCCTTCTAAGCCAGCCCACTGACGGTCCCATAACATCCTCCCCCCTTACCCAAATGGTGAGGAGGCTGCACCCTTACCTGGACTATGCCCAGAGACAGAGGCCCTGGGGCAGAACCAGCCTCCTTCGCATGGGGCCTCTGGGAAGCTCAGGCCGGCTCTGGAGCAGAACCAGCCAGCTGGGCACGGCTGGCAGTCCTCCCGTGACATGGCCCCAGGGATGGGCAGGAGAGAGCCTGCAGGTATATACTCCATGGCTACCACAGGGGGCCTCTCTCCCACATGGAGACTCAAGGTGGCGCCTCTCAAACCGAGTGGTGATCCTGCTCTGCCTGCTAGGCCTCACAGACCAGTGGCTGAAGGGCTCCCCAGCCTCCTGGGCTGCCTCATCTCCTGGAGGTCTGAGCCCTGACAGCTGAGGTTCATCTCATCCCCCCATCTGTGCTGCAAGGCATCACTCACTTCTTGTTGTACCTCTGCCATACACCCTTCCATGTTCAAGCCTCCCCCAGCAAGCCAAGGTCCAAGCTCTTAACCACCTCATTCATCATTCTACCCCCAAGTCCCATGCTACGTGCATTCAGGATGGACATTGCTCTTTGAGTATAGTTTAGGGGTTTCTTCTGTGCCCTTCCCAAGATGTCTCCCCAAGGCTGGACCCTCATTCCTTCCCCCTCTCAAGGGTCCAGAGCAGACCTGTGCATTGCTGGTTATCAACCCCACCTCATCGGTAACTCACCTGGGGGGCATGGAGTGGGCTTGGGGCTACCCTTGGGACAAAAGTGGCCTGGTGGACAGAGGTCTCCTGTGATCCCATCAGTGGGATTTGGGACAGCCGCTGCCTGAGTACAGTGGAACCCTGCACTACAAGGCCCAGACACGGCCACTAGCCCAGGTAGGAGGCAGTAGGAACCTGTAGGAGAGAGGGAAAGACAGGATGCTCAGGCATGGGGAGCAGAGGGATTGGGGTACCTCCACCCCAGCCAGCGAATGTGGGCTGACCTAGTGTGCACCATGGGCTATGGCCAAAACATCCCCATCTGAGACAGGCCTGAGTCCTGCCCTCACTGGTCAGGGAGGATGTGGCCTAACATGGTAGGATTGGGGATATGTACCTGTCCCCTTACCTGGTTCACAGGGTGTGCAGTCTGACTGCTGGGCACCCCCTCTCTGTGGCTTGTAGGTGCCCCTGGGGCAGGGGAATTGAGAAGCAAAGGATGTGGAAGCAGGGCAGTAATGGCCAGCTGGACACTTGTTTCCCACCACCGAGGAGGTGTTTGCCGGGCAGAAGAAACTACAGAAAAGACAAGTGGGGAGGAGGGGGCTCACAGGGCTGGGAAGCCCCAGCTTCGTGACGTGGGGCAGAGATGGCTGCCTGGGCTCGCCTTCCATCACTGGCCTCAGGAGTTATTGCCCACCTGGTGATATCATAGCTCTATTACAGCTAAGGCACAGGGGGCTGGGCGGGAGGTCAGGGTGGGACTTAAATGGCTTAAATTGCAGCAAAAAAGACCTAGGTTTGAAATTAGGAATGACTCAGTGATACCCAATAAAGAGATCAAGAGTTATAAAGAAAGGTGACTAGAAGGTGTGGAAGTTCTTCAGTGACTTCTTGAAGTCACAGAAAACTCAGGTTGAAAGAGATCTTAGCTAGCATCTTGTCCAGCCACCTTCTGTAGCAGGAATGCAAACTCTGCCCAACTGGACACGTGAGCCCCTAGGATGGCCTTTTAGCACTCACCCCTCAGGACAAGACTCACAGTGGCCCTGCGAGGCCAGGCTGTTGTAGGTGCCTGCTGGGCATGGCCTCGGGGTAACAGTGCCTGGGGGGCAAAAGTGCCCTGAAAGGGAAACAGATCCAACAGGTCAGGGCCACAGGAAACCCCATCCTAGGCCCAGTTCCTGCAGAGCCCAGGGGGCTGTTGGCCCCTGTCTGAGTGGCAGCCTTGGAGCTTGCTCCCTTCCCATCTCCCTAGGCTCCTCTTCAAACCAGTCCCCAGGGGGTACCTGCAGGGCAAGGGCCACTGGTCCCGTCTTCCAGGGAGCCATTGGGTACGATGGCTCCATGGCGGCAGAAGAAGCCTGTGCTGCAGGGCCCAGAAGGGCTGGTGAGGCCTGCAGAGCCGCAGTAGTGGCCAGGCGGGCACGGGGAGCAGGCAGCCTGTGGGAGATGTCCCCACTAAGATGCCAACTCCCAGCTCCGGCCAAGGCAGGGAGGCAGAGACCACACCAGAAGGCCTTAAAGGGGCCTCAGGTCAGAGAACATCTTGTCTTGGTTCACCTTCCTTCATCTACAGCACCCCTGATAGGACCTTGCTCCATTCTGCTTGCACATTCTCCAGGTGGGGCACAAACTCCCTATGATAGTCAAGGCTTAACACTCCAAAACTACTCTATCAGCATGTTGTTCTGCTTGCTTTCCTTTTTTCCTCTTTACTTCCATGTTCTTTTGTAGTTTGACCAATAACAACAGGAGAAGCCTGTTCTTCTGATCTACCTTCAGGGAAGACCTCTCTGCTCATTTGAGTAAGGAGGACCAAGCACCCTAGAAAGCTGGCATTCCTGGACCTTTTGACAAGCCAGGAATATTTCTCTAACAACAGGAGGGTCTTTGAATGGTGAACTACAAACCACAATTTGGAGTGGCTTGTGAAGAGAGCCAGATATTAAAATTACTTTTGGAACCTAGCAATTAAAACAGAATTTTGTGCATCCCATGGTGGTGTTTTATAAGTTATATATTAATATGTATTATAAAGTAATGTCTCATGTCACTCCTCTGCTCAAACCCTACTTTGGCCTCTATCTCCCTCAGGTAGCAGTCCTCAAGGTGAGCACCAGGTGCTGTATAGCTGGCTCCTCACTCTCTCTCCGACCTCCCTCCTTGTGCTCCCTGCAACCCCCAACATGCACCTGCCACAAGGGGGTTGCTGCTGCCTCTGAGGTTCCTAAGTCAGCTTGTACAGTCATTCATGCAGCCAACAAGTACGTGCTGGGAGCCAGCTATGGGCCAGGCACTATTCCAACTATAGAGTAGTGAACAAAAGACAAAACTCCCTAGCTTTGTGGTGCTTATATTTTGGTGGGGAATATAGAAAATAAACAAGGCCAGTAAGTAAAATGCTATGGTAGAGTAAGATATGTGGTAAGGAGGGCCAGGGAAGATCTCCCTGGGAAAACGACTTTCGCGTACAGACCTGAAGGATGGAGGAGATGGCCAGGTGCCCTATTCTCCAGTCCCCATGACAACCTTGACCTCAAGGTTTGGCTAGACCCAAACAGTGCTCTTCCCATACCGAGCCTCCTCCCAGGCTGGAGTTTCCCTACCTCTGAGCTGAGCTTGATGCGTGTGCTGAAGGTGCCAGGTGGGCAGGGCTGGGGTATGGCTGAACCCCTGGGGCAGTAGTGTCCCTGAGGACATGGGCCAGCCTCCTCTGGAACCAAGAAACAAGTCAGCCTGACCCCTGGGAAGTGGTGAGGAGCAGGTACTCCAAACAACTCCTTCTGCATTGCTGGTATAGGCTCTGGGCCCTGGAATTGGGCTGTGGGTGCCCCACCCCCACTGGTCACACCCTCTGCACCTGGTTATTCCACCATAGCCCCATGCTGCTGTTACAGAAGGGAAGAGATCAGGGGAAACTTGTCCTGACATGGGATGGTGGCATCTGGAAGGGGCTCTTGAAGGAAGCAGGGCATCTGAGGGAGGCAGGGCCTCTCTGGAAGGTTCAAGCCCTGGGGTCTAGGGGTGGACAGACAGCATTTGAGACTGAGGCAGGGTTTCCATCACCCATTCCAGCTCTTACTGTAGAGGCCTTTGCAGATCTTCTCATGCTGATTGGTATTTTAACATTTTTTCCTAGTTTCTGGAGGTGCTTAGCTGTGTCTTCTCTCCTCTCCCTCAACCCACATGGGCCCTGCTCCAAGAGGCCTGCCACCAGGGCTGCCTGCTGACTGAAGATGGAAACCAGCTAGTTCTGGGCTGTTGCTGAGCAGACAGGGGTGTTGTAGCTGGAGGATCAGGAGCTGGTGGGATGAGCTGTGCATCAATGTCCTCACCAGAGTCTAGGCCTCCATAAGAATGTGTGACTTTTAGGCCCGAGGGCAGCTGCAGAGTGATAGAAAGCTAGACCGGGGTCAGTGGGCCTAAGCACTCAAGTTGGCTACTGACTGTGTGCCCTTAGGCAAAGCAGACCGTTTTTCTGAGCCTCACTTTCCCTTCTGCCAGAGATAGGGATTGGACTGGATCATGGGATTTTGCCCTATGGTCCCTGGATTCCAAAGAGGACTTGAGCCCCAAAAGATCAAAACCACTGGAACAATCCCTCAGCTATACAATGAGAACCACTTGGGAGGATTAACATATTGACCATGCCTGGGATGGGCCCCACCCCCAATATTCAGATTTGATGACCTGGCTCTCCCCCAACCTCAGTATCATTATGTACCAGCTGACTCAAATGCATGGGCTCAGCTGAAGAGTACTTCTCCATGACCTATAAGGTAAGCTTCCTCAGGTCTGCCCTGGTGTTTGCCCTCAGCCTGGTCTGTGTGGGATACAGGAGTTCTTGGGCTGTCCTGCTCAGGAGGGACAGTAGGTAGTGGAGACAAATACCAACTCACTGTTTATGCTGGGCACCCATGTCCTGCCTGCCCTGCCCCCCACCCTCCACCACGAGTGAGAGCCCAGGTAGCCCATGATAGGCACCCAAGGTCTCTTGGAGAGAACAGGCTCATCAGTCTCTTTGGGTTGATGGAATGGATGAAGGGCTCTGAATATGTTCCCTACCTCCCAGTCGGGGGGGTTAGAAAATGGGGTAGGGGGGGCGCCTGGGTGGCTCAGTCGGTTGAGCGCCGACTTCGGCTCAGGTCATGATCTCACGGTCCGTGAGTTCGAGCCCCACGTCGGGCTCTGTGCTGACAGCTCAGAGCCCGGAGCCTGTTTCAGATTCTGTGTCTCCCTCTCTCTGACCCTCCCCCATTCATGCTCTGTCTCTCTCTGTCTCAAAAATAAATAAACGTTAAAAAAAAAAATTAAAAAAAAAAAAAAGAAAATGGGGTAGGGGATCAGTGTCCAACAGGGAGGGCCTGGTACCTTCAGTGTCGGCCTCTGGGTTGGGCCGGGTGGACCCTCTGGAGCAGAAGAAGCCTTCCCAGCACTGTCCACCAGCCTCCGTAGCATTGGCACTTGGGCAGAACCTGCCCCTATCACAGGCTTGACATTCTGGCAGGCTGCTCAGTCCCTGCACAGGGCCATAGGTGCCTGGAGGGCAGGGCTGCCAGTTAAGCCCTGTCCCTTCAGGGCAGTAGAAACCTGGGAAGGGAGATGGGCCAAGATTAGGGACTGAGGAGGCAGGGGATGGGGAGGAAGCTGACAGAGGGTAGGCTCTGGGTGCTGGGCTGGCGTCCAGCATAGAGGCCCGGCATCTCTGCTGCAGGGCTCCTGCCCAGGAAATAGAAATGCTCTGTAAATCCCGGAGTTACCATCTTGTTATTAGAATGTATAGGCCAGGCCTTTGAGGGAAGTGGAGAAAGGTTGTCAGCTGGGCTATTGGCAGGACACTTACCTCTTGGACACAGCTGAGGCCTCAGCCCTGGAACACAGTAGTGGCCACTGGGACAGATGTAACATTTTGTTGTGTGGGTGCCAGGGGTGTAGGAGCCAGGAGGACACGAAGTGGGGTCAACAATTCCCAGAGGACAGACGTGCCCAGGGGGGCAGGATCTTCCAGAGAGGCCCTCCATGGGGGTGGCAGGGGCAGTTCCTCCAGTGCAGGAAACACTGGAAAAATGTGAGCCAAGCAAAAGGGCCTCAGCCAAGGACAATTGCTGAGGAGCATGCAGCCACAGGCAGTGCATGGACATTTAGCATGGGCCTGGGACCCTTCCTAGGCTGTTCCTTCTTGAATTCTGGCATGACTTAAACTCTGCATGTCTGCAAGTGGCCCACAGGCTTCACAGGCCAGTGGGGGTGGCTCCTTCCTGACTGTAGGGATTTCCTCCCCCTTGCTCTCTGGCTGAATCAATCCTGGAATGGAACTACCTCCTTACTTTGTGGACACTGTTCCCTCAAATCTATGTGGGTGTGTTTGCCTACCCTAGGTGGCAAGGTGCTGGCCAGATTGTCAGGTGGCCGCTAGAGCAGAGTCTCCCTCCAGAGCAATCTTGACATCCTTCTGGGGTTTTGTTCCCTTCCTCAGACCAGGTACCAGGTGGGCATTGAGTGGGGACAGGAGCTCCTGCAAAAGTCAGAGTGACAGAGGGAAGAGGCCCCCGGTGGCCCAGAGGGAAACATTGGACTGAGTTAGGCTTCTATCCCTTGGATTTCTCCCTCTGGGCAGACCAGGATGGAAATGCTTCCCCTTCTCAGCTTCTAGGGGGAGGGCAGGGACCAGTTCAGCTTTGGAGTCCTTGAGTCAACTTTACTGAATGAAAGGAAGATTCTTGCCATTCTGAAAGAATGGGGGAGGAATAACCAGGACCCTGAAAGCATCCTCAGGGCAAAGGAGGAAGGTCAGTTGCTCAAGTGAGGTTTCCTGAGGGTCAGGTTAGAGGAGGGTTCCCAGGGAGGGGAAAGGTGAGGACTGTTGAGCAGAATCAGGAGGGCATGTTGGGGAGAAGGGACCTGTACTCAGCCCTGCACAGCTTAGCACTGCCCTCCACTGAGGGCCATGGCTCATGTGCTGGGAGAAAGGCTCAAAACCTGTAGAGACCTGCCTTCAACAGCAGGAGGCTGGAAGGGCCTTGACCTCCTCCCACCCTGCCACCATTGAAGTAGACCTAGAGGTGGTGAGGTACCCTCAAGGCAGTAGTGCCCAGCAGGGCAGAGGAGTCCCCGTGCCCCATCCGTGGGGTCCTTGCTAGTGGCTCCTCCCTTGCACCAGTGCCCTGCAGCACAGTCTCCTGGAAGAAAGGACATCTTGTCAGCTGTTCCCACAGTACCCCTTGCTGGAGAACACACCACAAGGCACAGGGCTGCTCATGCTGTCCCCAGACCCTCCCCCACTATGGCCATAGACTATACGTGTCCTGACCCAAAGCCAGCCCAAACCACCCTGTTCCTCAGATGAGCAGGGTCCTGAATCTCTTCCAGGTTCAGTCAGTGCAAGTTCCCAGGTCAAAGTGGTTGTGGGGTCTGGGCCAGTTTGAGATTTGCCCTCCTTAGAGACTGTCAACTGCCAGGACTAGATTTTCCTTATTGATCAAAACATTTCCAGCCATTTCATTAGCCACCCAAGCTAATGGGGTGTGGGGGGCAGGGGCTGAGATGTTAAAGGCCCTCTAGAAGAACCCCTGAACCCTGTGTTGACAGCAGACAGCCGGGGGTGTTTCTACTTTGAGGCAGGTATACTGTGACGAAGGGACTCCCAATTCTGGGTGGTAGATCACTGGAAAGTTTTAATGTTTTTATTTTTATTTTTAATTTTTTTAAACGTTTATTTATTTTTGAGAGAGAGAGAGAGAGAGAGCAAGTGGAGGAGGGGCAGAGAGAGAGGGAGACAGAGAATCCAAAACAGGCTCCAGGCTCTGACCTGTCAGCACAGAGCCCGATATGGGGCTTGAACTCAGGAACCGTGAGACATGACCTAAGCCAAAGTCGGACACAGTCACTGAGCCAGCCAGGTGCCCTATCACCTGGAAAGCTTTTTAAAACTAGACACTGAGGTCTGACCCCATACCTCCTGACTTTCTGGGGTGGGATGTGCGGACACAGTGTTTCTGATGTAAGGGGTCTTGGGAAGGCAGTGGAATATTTGCCCAACACCCTGCTGCTCTGCCCCCCATCTTTACCAGTGATCCAGGTCCATATAGTTTTCCCCTGAAGCATCTCCTCCTCAGCCTGCTCTGGGACCCACCAATCAAGCCCACCCTGTGCCGAAGTCCTTTTCTGCCCTCCAGGACATACCTGTTGGTGCCGCGAGCCCTGCCAGTGCACAGAATTTCCCAGCAGGGCACAGCTGGCATTCAGCGATGCTCCTTAGCCCTCTCCGAGGGCCGTATGTACCTACTGGGCACCTGTGGTGTGTGGCCATGGCTGTGCCCAGGGGGCAGTAATAGCCTTGAGGACAAGGATATAGGCTGAAGTCCTTGATGGGCCCAGCACTAGAGTCGCAGTAATAACCTGGCCAGGAGGGAGGGACACTTAGGAGGACTATCCTCTCCCTGAGACATTTAGACATAACAGGGTCTCTTGCCACAAGGGCCTTGAGAGCTGTGCTGTGGAGCCCAGGACCCAGACAGCTGCCCTTGAGGCGCTCTCCCCCCCAGACCTTGTCCCCCTTCCCTGCACCTGAAGATCTTTGCTGCCTCTCACCTGCTGGGCAAGGCCCACTGGGGGCCTGTAGACCAGCCTCCTTGCAGTAGAAGCTTCGTGGGCAGCTCTGGCATGCAGAGGGCATGGTCTGCTCTGGGAGGCCGGAGAAGGTGCCAGCGGGACATGGTGTTGGCCTGTGTGATGCTGCAGCTGAGGACACAGGGAGGCAGCAAAGCCATGGCCTGGCTGAGGGGAGGCCTCAGGTCCAGGGGGTAGGCTCCTTAAGGGCAACAGGTGTGGGCCCAGCCTCAGAGATGGGGCAGGACCCATGGTGACCTTGCCTGTAGGACCCATCTCTGCCAACTTCCCTGAAGCCCAGCTCCATGGCCCCTCCATATCACATGGAGAGACTCAAGCCCTTCACCTGCTGCTGGAGGATCATCATGTGGGCTCATACACTGACAGCTAATGAGACTCCTGATGTGACAAGGCCACTGCTGTCGGTTCTCAGCTGTCCACATCAAACAACTCAAATCACAGCAAACATCCCAAGTGACTTTAACTACTCCCCACTGCAACATTCCTTGGCCTTGGGATGGACCATCTACGGCATCCCTTTTCCCTCTGGCTTCTTCCCAATTGCCCCAGGGTCCAGACACAAACTGAGAAGTAAGATCTGTCAGCAGCCTTCTGGGCAGGAGGCCGAGTAGGGCTGAGAGTGGGGCCCATGGAGACACTCACGGCAGAAGGTTCCTGGGGGGCAGGGGGCCCCTGTCAGCCCATCCTCTGGAGCTGGGGACACTGCTCCTTTGGCACAGAAGTAGCCAGCCTGGCAGGGCCCACTGGGTGTGGACAGGCCTGGGGGCGAGAGGGGGTGCCAGGCTGGGGCTGAGTAGCCTCCTTATGCAGACAGACAGGGGTCCTTGTGCAGTGTCTGGCCCCGGAGGACTGGGAGTTGCATGAGTGGCTGAGCCTATGCCCAGCGCTTTGTCTCTTTCTCTCCTCTACCCAACCCTGTGACAGGGGTACCACTTTCATCTCACAGAGGGCCTGAGGCATTGTCAGTAGTAGCAGACAGAGCTGAGATCTGAGCAGAGGCTGGGGTCTTGGCCTCACTATGCTCTACCATCTGAGGGTGGCCAGAGGCTGGGGCAGGAAGAGTCTAGTTCATATCTGGGTCCTCAGTGACTGGGAGTGTTTGGTCACAGCAGGTGCTCAGGACGTCACTCAGTCATGGGGATTCATGAGAGGGCATAAGTGAGGGGCCACCGAGCTCCTTCCTCTGCAGAGAGACTTGCCCTCCCTTGGTATTCTGCAATGACCCACCTGTGTTCACTCAACCATGATGGCAGCAAGTTTATGTTAGCACAGACCTTCCTGTAGGCTTGCCAAGCACACCACCTGACCAGGCAGGTACAGACATCAGTTCTCAGTTTATAGAGGGAAATATTGGTTCATGCCTGCAGCCACACAGCTGGTAAGAGCAAGGTGGGTTCCTACCATTTCTCTCAATCATCTCCAAGCCTGGGTCATAGCACAGTGGCCAGAGAGGGCTCCTGGGTCCTTACCAGAGGTGGCGCAGAAAGAGCCTGGTGGGCAGGGCATGGGTTCTGAGCTGCCCTCAGGGCAGAAGGATCCAGCTGGACACTTCCCCCCTGTGGCCGTGGCTGGACAAAGGCAATTGGTGCTGGTGTAGTTGTCCAGGTCAAAGGGGCGGGCGGTCCAGGCTGCTGAGACGCAGAACCAGCCTGGGGTGGAGATCAGCACAGAAAGGCAGGCAGTGGGGCAAGAGGACTATTGGGGACCCCAGGGGTCAAAGGCTGAGCTCACCCAGGCTGCAGGCCTACTCCTCCCAGTAGCTGTTCCAGGAGATAGTTCAGGTCACCCCAGGTCCAAGGACAGCAGTAGGAAGCACGGGGATAGGTGGAGTTTCTTAGGGTGCTTTGGGAAGCGCACCTGCATCACATGGTCCAGAGGCCTGGGTCAGATTCTCCTGCCCACAGTAGTGGCCTGGGGGACAAGGCAGGCAGCTGTCCAGGCTCTGGGTCATTGGGTCTGGGTTGTAGTAGCCCCGAGGGCAGGGGAACTGGGTGGCATATTTGGTGCCTGAAAAGCAAAGTTCAGAGGAGGGAGTCCAGCTGGGCTCAAGGCTACGGAGACGATGCCACTCACTGCTCCTGGTGCCATCTCGTAGGACCTGTCCTGGCAAATTCCTGGCCTGAGCCACAGGAGCCACTGCCTCACCAATAGCTTATGTTTGGCTTTCCAGGCTGTGTGGTCCCAGGCCCAGGGTCCACAAAGCCATAGAGTTTGCAGGAATCATTTTCCTGGTGGTGAACTTTGCTGAAAAGCATGTGGCCCCAAATTTGTAACATACTGGTAAAGTAATCTTAAATCTTTAGTTTTTAGCCAATGGGATTATGTTATGGAGTAGAAAGAAAAACTCTCATGAATTTTAAAGGTAAAGCAAAACACTTGTATGAAATTTGCTGCTCAAGGCCTCTTGCTTTGGGCTCAGCCTCTGTGAAAGGTCCAGTCCTTCCCTGGGCCTTTGGGACAGGTGGTGGGACAGTCTCAGCAGTGAACATCTGTGTGATCCTTGGTTGCTGCTGCAGTTTACAGAGCAGCAAGCACCAAGCCCCACCCCTACCCTTGCCACCTATACTAGCCCCTGCTGCTCAGCCTTGCCTCTGGGAGTTGTGGCCCAGGCACTCACCTCTGGGACAGTAGAAGCCAGTGGGGCAGGGGTGCCCGCTGTAAGTGGTGATGTTCTCAGGGCAGTAATAGCCAGCAGGGCAGGGGAAGCAGGATGCTTGGCCAGTCAGGTTGCTGTAGGAGCCAGCAGGGCAAGGATGGGGAAGGCTGGTCCCACTGGGACAGAAGTGGCCTTGGGGACAGGGCCCCCCGTGCTCTGCGTGGCCTGAAGAAAGGAAGGAAGCTAAGTGAGGAGTGCAGGCCCAGTCACTTGTTGAGCACAACGGAGCCTGGGGTGACTTGTGCCACCAAGACCAAATGTGGACTTGGGTTTGGGGCAGAGGTTCAAGGGTTTTAGAAATAAATAATGCTGATAATTAACATTTATATAGCATCTTCCAGATCAAAGAATATATGCTTTATATATATGTTATATATTTATGCATGTGTATTTGAGCCTCAGAAAATCCCCCTTTCGTGTTGCCTGGGTAGCTAAGTTCGTTGAGTGTCTGACTCTTGACTTTGGCTCAGGTCATGATCCCAGGGTCAGGGGAAGAAAGAAGGAAAGAAGGAAAGAAAATAAAGAAAAAGAAAGAAAGAAAGAAAGAGAAGAAGGAAAGGAAAGGAAGAAAGAAAGAAAGAAAGAAAGAAAGAAAGAAAGAAAGAAAAAGTAAAAAGAAAAAGAAAATCCCCCTTTCGTAGGTGGGCAGGAATAATGACCCATTTTTAGTGGGGATGGCATCCTGGAATGGTAACTGATTTTTGTGACCAGCGTCTCTCCGTGCTTCGCCCAGACTCAAAGCCTGTTTTTTTTATATTCCCCCTTGTGTTCTTCTGAGGACACACAACGTGAGTGTTTATTTTTTAAAAAATGGATTTAGAAAGCATTGCTTTCATGTGTGGTTGTGAGCAGAACCCTGTGCCTCCTATAACCGCACCCCCCCCAAGTCCCTACACTGGGGTCATGACTCCTGCTCTCTTGCTGCCCACCCAACTCCCCAGAACTTCACTTTCCATCCTGGAACTGGGTTTTTGCCTCAAATGTTTTTTGGACAAATGGAAGTTCTTGAGAAGAGGGACTTTAAGGCCCTGGCCTAGGTTCAATGGCCCTCACCAAAGTTGTAGCTCAGTGCTGTGTGTACCATCCCCCTTCCCCTTCAGAAGTTCCCAAGGAATAAAGGGTATCCTCTGAGAACATGGGTGCAGAGGGTCTTCCCTGTGAGCTTACCTTGTGCTCCACCTCCCCACGGGTGCTGTCTCTGGCCCTCATGGGAGACGAGGTCCACACTCAGCTCACCTCTGGGTTCCTCAAAGGGTACCATTCTGGAACCTGCTGGCTGGTCTCTGGAAGCCCCCAGGTTCTCCCTGCCCACATTCTTGAAAATATATGGCGTTTCCATCTTTGGGTCAGTGGGGCTCTGATTTAGGAGGTTGGGTGGGACTGAGGTGGGCTCAGAACCACAGATGTGACAAGAGCCCAATGACCACAGTCCAGAGGGCAGTGAGCCAACCATGAGAAATACTGCTACAGGCACAGGACAGGAGGCCAGTGGGTCCAGGAATAGCAGTCAGACTTCTAAACACTCCGGCCAAGGATCTTCTCCAGGCCCGCTTGTTCACACCCTTCCCTTTTGTCCTCAAACTGCCCCGTACCCAGTCACCTCCCATAATCAGAGTGCCCATCTACCTCTGGGCGTTGGGCCAGTGCAGGGCCCACACCAGTCCTAAGAGACCCCTTACCTGCTGGGGTTGGGGAGGAGACTCCTTCCATACAGAAGTAGCCAGGTGAACAGGGTCCAGAGGGGGCAGTGAGGCCAGATGCACCACAGAAATGGCCAAAGGGGCAGGACAGGCACTCCGATGCCATGGTGAGAAACATCCTGGAGAGGCAGAGAGAAACCTGGGCATCAGTGGGACCAGGTGGAGTAGCCACGTCCTGGCAAGGGACCATGCATTTCTGGAGCTGCCTTTTCATTTCTCCTCTTTTAGGTTCCCTGGGATTCTTCCTGCTTACAAGGCAGGTGGTTTCATTCTGGAAGATGCCTGGAGGAGAGCTCAACAGGGCTCTCTTTCTCTTTCTCCCCCTGCTGCTCCCCAAGATAGCTGTCTGGGTATAGTTGTCCTTTTCCATCTTAATCTTAATTCAAACTCAGTTGTCTAGGGCCACAGACCTTTTCGTCTGGCAGCAATAGGCAGAACATCCACCAGCCCTTCAACCATTGGCTCCACAGCTGTCCCCTTGCCCTGAGTACCTTCTCTTGGGGGCTGGGATGCTCCTAAACGTGGGAAGATGGGACTCTACTCTCAAATTAGACTCAGGCAGATGCACAGAATACCTGATGGCCTTTCTTTCTCGGGTATGAATGTTCTCAAGCTCCCAGCAGCCCATATCGCCTGCCCTTATTCTGATAAGAAAACTCCCTTTACCTATAATGCTGGTCACAGGTCAAGTGGAAGCCCTGCTCTGAGGCTGATGTCCTTCTGTGGTGGAGGGATGCTGCCAGTGAGATGGTCCGTGTGGACAGAAGACCAGGAGGAAGACAGCTCTGGGCTTACCCCCATGGGCCTGGGGACAGTGGCACTCACCGATCTGAGAAGGTACCCACAGGGCAAGGCAGGGGCACTGCTGTGCCCACTGGACAGAAGTGGCCTGGAGGGCAGGGGCCCCCTGCCATGGCATGGATGCCTCCGTCAGGGTGGGTGACTTCAGCTCCTGCCCAAAGTCAGAAGTAGGTGGGATCACAAAATAGCCCATCCCACACCCAAACCAATCACTCAGTAGTCCCAGTCTTGCCCACCCTCTGCAGAGGACATTTCCTGAAATACAGTAGCAGAGATTAAAAACTGGAGTGACATCACCCTTGACTGCCCAGGAAGCTCCAGTCCAGGGTCCTGTCCAGTCCTGGCTCATCACAGGGACAGTGGGTGGGACCCCAGGTGTGGGGGTGGGGCACAGAGATGTAATCAGAAATTATCTGGGCAGACTGCAAAGGTGAGGAGAAAGTACAGGGGTGGCAGCATTTGGCCTATTCTGGAGAAAGGTGGGCACAGGACAGACCAGGAGGACTGGGGGCTCCACACCCAGCTTGAGAAGCAGAGTCTGAGCCACTGAATGAAGGCCTCTGGGACACTTGTTTTGGAAGCCTGTTCCCATCTTGGCCAAGTTTGTTATTTCTATTTCCACCAGTATGACACTTTATTAGCTCATGGAGCACATAATCTATGGGTAATAAACTCTAAGAAGAAGGATAGGAGAAGTTAGGAGAAGAGAAAAAAAAGTAGTGTGTGATCCTGGTTTTGTCACTGCCCCCAAGCTGGCAGGTTTGCCTGTGGAAGCATGATGTGTACACATCTGCGTGCATGTGTGAGCATAGGAAACACGTGCAGTGCATGTTGTACCAGCAACAGGCAGGTGAAGGAGGAAGACAGAGTAACAGAGTTTTAAACATCTGTGGTCTTACAGTTTGCATGAGAGTTGTTTCCACACCCCTAAGGACACTGATGTCACAAGGGGGAGGATAAACAGTGGCCGCTCTTTGTGGGCTGTCCTTGGACAAGGGAGGTCTGGGGTTGGGAGGTGGTCCATAATCTCACCCCTGGGGCACCCCTGAGCCGGTGGGGGTGGGGGGTAGAGCTGCTGTCTGGCAGGGGCTGCCGGGCTGGTGCTCATCCCACAGCACAGTCCTAGAGTGCTGCCCATGAGCTCCGTGCTGGCCCTGGCCACAGAGAACCTGCACGGGTGGCAGTGAGGTCACGATGGCAGGGTCTTGGGAGACACAAGACCTCAGTGGGGTCACCAGCCAGGCCCAATCTTGTCACTGGAGGAAGGACAGGGAAGGAAGTCCTGTTCCCTGAGGCTCCCCCAGCCCAGAGGTTCCATGATTTGTGATCTCATAGCTGCCCTTATCTAGCCCCACACTTAACTCACTCTGTCAGAAGGTCTCTTGATGCTGCCCTGGGGAGTGAAGTACAGCCAAGGTCGGGCCTGCAATGCTCCCAACACTCCCACCCTTTGAAGCAGGGTGTTGGATGGAGCCACTGCTCAGCCTGACCTGCAAGAAGTCCAGTCCCATGCTGTCACTTCTGGGCCAATGACATAAGTGTCACTGAGTACACATCCTCACTTACCCAGGACCATGCCAAGCCCTTTGTCTCCTCCATGGAACCTGTTCTTCTGTATTATGGCCACTTCTTTGCCTCAGTCAAGGTAAGCATTTATTTACTGTAGTATCTAATTTTTACCTCAATAATACAAATTCCCATATTCTGTATTCTTATTGGGCACATGAGAAACTGAGTTAAGTGATTTCCCACAGCAAGGAATAGTGCCATTGGACTTCTGCCCAGTCCAAAGGCCCTGTCCTTGACCACCGTTCCCAGGGCCTCCTGTACCCTAGGCCATCAGAGAGAGGTTTCCAGTGACCTGCTGCTCCCCAGGCCCCAAAACACAGTTTTGACCTGACTCTCCAGGAGAAACCCCAACTGCTCCCTTCTGTCTCCTCACCTGCAAAACATAGCCAGCAGCTCTGGGCTGGGCTTTGGCCCTTCCATGGACTGGACATGTCCTGAGGGCAAGGAAAGGGGATGTGGCCAGTGCCCTGGGGACAGTAATGACTGGGAGGGCAGGTCCTCTCCTGGTGGCTCTCTTGGCCTGGAAAGTAAAGCATCTGTGTCAGTTTGTGGCCTTGCCCACCCTGTGTTGTAGATGGTTTCCATAGCAACTCTGGTCTGCCTTCTGAGCCAGCCCAAGTACCTGAGCCATTGCTGTGATGCCCATCTGTCTGGGATGTGGCCACCTGTGAGCTTTCAGGGCAGATGTGGCCCACAGAGCCACCATCTCCCCATGGGCCACTGAGAGGTGTCGGGGTCCATGCCCCTCCTGGGCAGTAATATCCTAGAAGCAGAGAAGGCATTCAGGCTGGTCTAGTTTTTGGTGCTGGAGCTGTGCTACTTGCCTTCCCATCCATAAGGGTCCTGCCACACTAATAACAGCTTTGATGGCAACATGCTCTGTGGATATCCCAGATGAGCTATTAACTAGGTCCTTTTGAATGTACATCTTCAAATGCGTGTTCACCATTTAGTCAAAGGGAGGCTGAGGTGGGTGGCAGGATGGTGGAGCAGAGTGCCTGCGTCTCATCCATCTGGACCTAAATTTCACTCCCCAGTGAACCCGTGGATATTCTGTTGTACATGGACCCCCCCCCCCCAATCCAGGGCCCTTGGGGGAAGGTCAAAGTGTTGTCCCAATCACAGACAAGGTGATGGGCCTTCCCGGGCCAAGCAGGCAGAAGACTCTTCCTTAGCCTTTGGAACACCACTGTCCTTCCTCATCCCTGGTCCTTCTTTTCCTTCTCCTTCCCCCTCATCTAGGCCTCAGGACTTGGAACAATCCATTTAGAAGGGGCACCTAGTAGTTTCCAGCCTGCCTTCCAAGGCCAAGCCGAGCCTCACTGACCTGGGCACACTTCCCCTAAGCTCTCGCTAACATGTCTCTACCTCAGGAGCTGAGGGTCCTAGGGCCAGAGCCCAGGTGGCAGACCTGACCATCCTCTGCTTGGTGCTTTTCCTGCCAGGCCATCGGGGGAGATATGGATGCCCTCACCTGGTGCACATGGGCCCCTGGGGGCAGCCTGGCCTGCTGCAGCACAGAAAAACCCAGGTGGGCAGGGCAGGCACCAGCTCACATCCTGTGCCCCTCTCTCTGCATTCCAGGTGCCAACTGGGCAGGGCCTCTGCCTGGCATCCTTGGTGCCAGCAGGGCAGAAATGGCCAGCAGGGCAGAGGTCACCAAAGGGGAGTCCCTCCTAGAGGAAGAGGGTCCAGTTGAGTTTTAAAAGTTGAGAACAAGGGGGTTCTCTCCACTGGGCTCCCTCATAGTCCTTCTGAACCCCTCTGTGAGGAGGCCTGCCTCAGTCAGCCAGTAGTGCACTCCTGCTCATTTACACGCATCAACCTGACTTACACCCACTTCTGGGAAATGCTCTGGGAGTTTAACTTTTCAGAAAAATGAAATAAATTTTAATGTTGAGTAGCCTAAACAATCCCACTTCTCTGCCTATTTGCTGAAAGTGCTGCTACACTTGTGGTAAGGCACATCTGTCTGTCGGTCTTATCTCTCTCACTCTTACCTATGTATCATCTTTCAGTCATCTATGTATCGACAGTATATCTACCTGTCATTATTAACTGTCACCTATTATCCAGCTGGATGGTATTCCATATCTGTGCTTAGATATTTTCCTATTACTGGGCCTTTGTGTTGTTTTGTGTTGTGTTTTTGCTGTTAAAATGTGTGGTGTTTTGAACATCTTTAAACGTATTTAAATGAATGACATTTTTTTCCCTTTTATGTTCTTTCCCACATGAGTATTGCATCAAAGGGTACAAACTGCCTTGAGGCTCTTGTCAACATGTTTCACGATTGTTGTCCAGCAGCCTGGGCCCAGGTGCAGCCCACTGGAAATGGACTCTATCCCTCAGCAGTGTCTTCTTAGGGCCTCAGCAACTGTGTTTACTTTTGATGATTAGTAGATGCATATTGTATAGAAATAGCTTTGGTTCATGTGTCTTAATTGTCAGCTCTGTTGTGCTTGTACCTAACTGATGACTTATTTGTATTTGGTGGCTTTTTAGGTAAAAGCTGGAAACTGATATTAAATACTTTGGCCCTTCCACATTTTTATTGGCCATGTTTAATGGTTGCAGTTTTACTGGCTCTGTCTCTGCAACGTCCCACCATTTTTGCTCTGTTACCCCCAGAGGCCATGAGCCCTAAAGGTAGGTACTGGTGTCCTCTGACTCCAGCCCAGGCCTCTGAGCTCAGGCCAGCCTTGCCTCCCTTAGGCCCAGGAGGGCCTGCACTCACCGGAGAGGAGGTGTTGGAACCAGGCCCACAGTGGTGCCCAGGACTGCATAGCCCCTGGGGCTCAGTCAGGCCTGTTCTGCCACAGAAGGCCCCAGGGCGGCACAGCTGGCAGTCTTCCACACGTGCTGCCCCAGGGGCCTCTCGGAAAGTGCCCTGAACAGAGAACGTTGAACTGACGTCAAGGACCTGGAGGCCAGAATGGGGCTCCAGGCCTGGGTAGCCTGGCTGCTCTGCTAGGAAGGGAGCAGAGCAGGGCCCCTCCACCCTCACCATGGACACCATAGGGCTGGGGAGGAGAAAATGGCCTGCTTGAAGAATGAGCCTCCAGAACACACACACGAATGAGAGGGACTTACTTTTTGATAGACCAACAGTGTTTGATGGCAAAACACCCACCCAGTGAGGAATGTGATCAATTCACAGCAGTTTCAAAAGCAGGCAGGAAGAGAGAATAGAGGACATCAGGTCATTTGAAGAGGTGCATATATCTTGGGGAGAAGAAGCCATGGCTACGGGGGGGGGGGTGGGGGAGGCTGGAGGGTTCTGGAGCCTGGAGAACAAAGGCTGCCCCCCCAGCACCCCCCCCCGCTGGAAGCTCCACCTGAGTCTCTATCTCTCAGCTCCCGAGCCTCTCCCTCCCTCTCCCTGCATCCCTCCCCCTTCCACAAGCCTGGGTTGCTGTGCCCCTTGTGACCTCTGGTCTAACACCACTATCAGAAATCAGCTTTGAGAAAGGGAGTGGTCCAGTGCTCCTCATCAGAGTGGGGCAGGAGGCAGAGGGCTGGCGTGTGGCCTTGTCACAGTGAAGGAGTGTCCTCCACCCCAACCACCGGTACAGGGCCGATGGCTCCAGAGCCTTTGCAGGCACAGGTGAAGAGATGCCAGGAGGGCTGAGGGGATCTTCTCACCATGGGACAAGGGATGGTCAGCAGGCCTGGGGCTGGGCAGTAGTGCCCAGGTGGACATGCTATGGGGCGGGCCAGTTTTGTCTGATTGCAGAGCTTTCCTCCTGAGCACTTTTGGCACCAGAGATGGCCTGGACCCTGGAAGGAGGATTGGCAATAAGGTTGGTTTCTTTCCACTCCTCTAACATTTGGGCCAAGTCTGGCACATTGTAGGCATTCAGAATACATGTGAAATTGAACTGAGAATGCTGCTGGCTGGGACCCCAGGCTATTGTGTACATCTCCTTCTGAGGAGGGCAGGGCATGGGAGGGGCTCAGAGCAAGGCAGATGCCAGTAAAACTGAGGTACTCTCTGAGCACCTGCCCTGGTCCACAGGTTTCCAATGCCTGGAGGAAAGGGGCTCAGGATGGAGGCTGCACCTAGCCACCTCCCCACTTGCCTGACTTTAGGATCCTCCCCCTTCTGAGCCCTCTAAGGGATGGAGTCTGTTCTGGGAACACTTACAGAGAAGCTTCCAGCACCACAGGGCTGTGGAGTAGCAGTCCCTGGCTCAGGGCAGTGGTGACCTGCAGGGCAAAGCACACAGGCCACAGCTAGCCTTGCACCCAGACTCTGGTGGGAGGTTCCCCTGGAAAAGAAGCAGAGAGCAAGGAGTGTGGGTGCCCACAGCCTTCTTGGGGTGGAGCCGTGACAGCCACATGGGGTCATCATTTATGGAGGGCAGGAGACCTCCACTGTCTCCAGCCTCACCCTCCGGATTTAAAGGCCAAGTCCCACCCTGGCTGTAAACCCCTGGGTTATGCTGAGGATGTGGTAGGTGTGGCCCTAAATGTGGCCTAGATGGGACAGTGTATCAAGAGAGGTTTTAAAACCAGGCTGATCATCCTTCTATTAAAAGTTTGCACATGACATATCTGATAAAGTGTTAGTATCCAAAATAAATAAAGAACTTATAAAACTCAACACCTGAAACAACAAATAATCCAACTAAGAAATGGGCAGAAGACATGAATAGACTCTTTTCCAAAGAAGACATACAGATGGCCAACAGATACATGAAAAGATGCTCAACATCACTGATCATCAGGGAAATACAAATCAAAACCGTAATGAGATACCACCTCACAGCTGTTAGAATGACTAAAATCAACAACACAAGAAATGACAGTTGTTGGTGAGGATGTGGAGAAAAAGGAACCCCCTTGCACTGTTAGTGGGAATGCAAATTGGGGCAACTACTCTGGAAAACAGCATGGAGGTTCTTCGAAAAGTTAAAAGTAGAACTACCCTATGATCTAGCAATTGCACTACTAGGTATTTATCCAAAGAATACAAAAATACTACTTTGAAGGAATACATATACTCTGATGTTATAAATATTATCTACATAGCCAAATTATAGAAATAGCCCAAGTGTCCATTAACACTTGTAAATATGTATATATATATGAATATTACTCCATATTTATTCAATATTTACCTCACAAAAATATTACTCAATATTTACTTCATAAAATATAATGAAATCTTGCCATTTGCTACAACATGGATGGAGCTAGAGAGTATTATGTTAAGCAAAATAAGTCAGTCAGAGAAAGACAAATAACATATTATTTTACTCATATATGGAATTTAAGAAACAAAACAAATGAGCAAAGGAGAAAAAAGAGAGGCAAACCAAGAAACAGACTCTTAACTATAGGGAACAAACTAATGGTTACCAGAGAGGAGGTGGGTGGGGGTGGGGGGGAATGGGGTAACGGGTGCTGGGAATTAAGGAGAGCATTTGTCATGATGAGCACGGAGGGATGTATGGAATTGCTGAACCACTGTATGGTGCACCTGAAACTAATATTACACCGAATGTTAACTACTTGGAATTTAAATAAATTAAAACACAACCAAACAAAAAGTTGTCTGTTCCTCTACTTTGTTTATGTTTTTATGTTGGTGTGGTCTATCGTTGGTCTGTCTGTCTGTCTCTCTCTGTCTTATTGTAAGTGATTTGTAATGGCCCTTATATAATAAGGCAGTAAGTAGATGGATGCTTGGCCTGACGTTCATATTGAAAACATCTCCCTGCTTGGTTGTTTGCCTTTTAAC
This sequence comes from Panthera onca, assembly GCF_046562875.1. NCBI lineage: Eukaryota > Metazoa > Chordata > Mammalia > Carnivora > Felidae > Panthera > Panthera onca. The sequence continues at coordinate 240,411,958 of NC_138339.1, forward strand.
TTTGCTCATGATGCTGTTGAACAGAAGCTTGAAATAACTACCTTCAGATCCTGTGGTCTTTCCTCAATTATTTCTGCCTTTCATGTCATGCTTCTTTTCCACATTCTCTCTGGTTATAAATATTTATTTAAAAAAGTTTTAAAAATATTTATTTCTAAGAGAGAGAGAAAGAGCACGAACAGGGGAGGGTCAGAGAGAGAGAGAGAGAGAGACAGTATCTGAGGCAGACTACATGGTTCTGAGCTGTCAGCACAGAGCCCGATGTGGGGCTCAAACTCAGGAACTGCGAGATCATGACTGGGCTGAAGTTGGATGCTTTACAAACTAAGCCACCCAGGCTCCCCTACAGTTTTGTTTTTTACGTGGAAATCTATATTTGGTCTGAAATTTATTTTGGTTACTGTTTTCACTTTTTACGTGAAGAATACGTATCACTTTTTCAAAATAAGAAAAATTCTTAAAGTTTACTCCGTGACCAGAGGAATAAGGGGCACATCTTCATAAACCAGTCAAATCAACAGAGAGAATTCCAGAGCGCCAAATGATCGTTGCTAAGACGTCAGCCAGAATTAGCTTCCAGAGTGCTTGGCCTTGGGGTGTGTTGTTCTTGAAGCAGCTTCTCTACTGGGGTGTGGGCACCTTACCCATTGACTCCAGCCCAGAGTGAGTTCTCTCCCTTTCAACATCTAGGGCCATGAGGGTGGGGGTGGGTCCCACTCCAATTTGCCACCCTGCATCTCAGCCCTGGCCCTTGCCTTTTCAGTTCCTATGTCTTATCTTAACAAAGCTATCAGATCCTAAGGCAGCCCAGACCCTCATCTCTCTTTATAAATCCCTCGATGCCTGGCATAGTGCTAGGCTTCGGCCTGTACTTAATAAACATGTGGTAACTTTGAGGATGGCCATACCCTTCAGCCTCCCTTACCGTGGGCAGAGCACGGGCTTCGGGGCACCACTGGGGCAGAAGGCTCCTGGGGGACATGGCAGACAGTCTTCCATCTGGCTGTTGCCTGCTTGAGAGCTGTAGGTGCCTGCTGGGCAAGGGAACTGGGTGCTCCACATTGTACCTGTTTCAGAAAGAAGGAGGGGTCTCAGGAGGGAAGAGGGGGGCCAGGGCTGCATTATGCAGGCACAGTAGCTTCTCACCCTACTGCCTGGGGACAGTTCCTCAACAGAGGCCACTGGGGAAGGGGCAGGGAGCAGGGGGTGCCACTCACCTGGGATCAGCCTTGTCTGGACTCATACCCTGGGAATCCCCAGTCAGGATGCTCAGCAGCTGAGCAGTCTTGGCCCTACTCTCAGGAAGGTTCTCTTGAAATCTAACCTTAGTATGGCAGGCTGGCTCATGGCTTTCTCTTCTGGCACTCACCTGTGACCTTGCAGAGCAGACCCTGGCCCCACTCACCTTGTGGGCAGTAATGCCCAGCTTTGCATGTCCCTGAGGGAAGCTGGGCTCCAGTGACACAGAACCAGCCCCTGGGACAAGGTACACACTCCTCGACTGCTGTTAGTCCAGTCTGGTTACTCCAGGTGCCTGGGGGACACTGGAACTGGGTCGGCCGTTTGGTGCCCAGAGGGCAATAATGGCCAGCTGGACAGGGGATAGGGGGCCAGTTTGGACTTCCAGTTCCTGAAAACACAATCTTGAATTAGACCCGGAGGAGCAGCACCCCCTCCAGCTACATCCCTCTGGTAAGTGGCAGGGACATGGGCTGGGGCCTGGCATTGGTGAAAGGGGCATCTAGGTCAGCAGCGGCCCAAGGCTACCTGAGGCAGCATGGTGGGAACACAGTGATCTTCATGGTCCCATCCTCGGACACCCTAAGTGAGGTGAACCATGATCTTTGTGCGAAAACAAAGAGTTATGGGTCAGGGTCTATTTTCCTGGCCTTCCTTGCCTAGGAGTGGAGATGGTTCTTCACCCAAAAAGGCAGGGTCCAATAGGCAGCAAGGCTGCCTTTCCCCCTTTTCACTCACCCCTAGGACAGGCTACTCCCGAGGGGCAGACCTCACACTGTGACAGGTCGGAGAGGTTGTTGCGGCTGCTGAATGTCCCGGGTGGGCAGGCATGGGTGGGAGCATTGGGGCTGGAAGAGCCCACAGGGCACACATACCTATGACAACCAAGGAGCACCCATCAGCCTGGGTAATCGCAGGGAAATCCCATTGTGCCTGCTGGCCTCTGTGGCTTTGTTGCAGTAACCTCCCTGTGCCCCTTTCTCCCCGTGGGAAAGACAGGAGTTACCTAGCTGCCTCCAGCTCATGCTCAGGCCCCGGTGCTCCTGGGGAGGGTCCTGGAGCCTGGGGCTGGAGTGACACTGAGCCCTGATTGGGAGGCAGGGGCCCTCCCAGGACACGGAGGTGGGTGGATGTTTGCTGAATCCCCACCTGAATCTGAGGGTCTGACTCCTGAACGATGGTAAGGGGAGGACTCTGAGCCCCCATCCAGTCACCTCTATATCATTGAGAAATCAAAGTTCCTTACCCCGGTGTGCACTCTGCATCTGGCTGAGTCAGCCCAGCCTGGGTACAGGCCTTGCCTGCTGGGCATGGAACGCAGTCTGTGGTTTCATCCTGGCCTGGATTCGGGCTAAATGTGCCTGGCTGGCATGGGATGGGTTGGGTGGCTTGGTTGGGGCAGAAGTATCCCGCTGGGCACTGCAGACACTGGCTGAGAACTGGGGAGAGAACAGCCCACATCACTGCAGTTCTCTCCGAAGCACCTGCGTTGCTGGCCTCAAAAGGAAAACAATGAATGCTTCCCAGGCCCTGGTGGGTCTGATCCTCCTGTGGGCCTGGGAGTGCAGGGAGGAGGGTTGCCATCGGCATTTACCAAGGTGCAGAGTTGGGTGGGGGGGAGTCCTTTCCTCTCCATGCAGAGACCAGTGGCTTCCTTGCTCTCTCAGTGCTGCAGGTTTCAGGGGGCTCCCACTGCCTCAGCAGCACCGCCCACAGACGACTATGACAGGGAGTCTCCTAGCTTCTCAAACTCCCATCTTCCTTTCTATAAAATGGGATTACAACAACACAGCTTCCCAGGCTTGCTGTGACAACACTGTGCAATGTGACAGAGCCCCTGTGCAGTACTGGGCACCCGGCAAGTCTTCGTGAGTCCTAGTTTCAACATCACAGCATCACAGTTCCAACACCCTGGGGAGAAAGGAAGCTTTCCGGCTGCTGTGGCTCACACTAGACCTATCTTCACTTTCTTGGAGGCTGGGTCACTTCCCTAGTTCTGCTGTTTCTGTTGCTCTGTCTCAGTGTGGGACAGCCTCTGCCCTCGCTCTGTCCTCACATGGGAACTGGGGCTCCTAGTAGGGGAGTTAATGTGTGACCACGGGTGATGCTGCTGGACCCTTGCTCCTCGTTCTCCAACTCCTGGGACCTGCAGAGGAAATGACTCCTTCCTACTCAGCTATCTCACCTGAGTGCCCACTTTGGCCCTATCCTCCAGGGGCTGGTTCTGGTGGGGGCTGGTCTTGGCCCTGGGCTGCAGAGGAAGCATCACACTTTCCTCCATGGCTCCGAGGAATGGCCCAGGGAGTTGGTGGCTTCAGAACTTCACAGAAAAGTAGCTGAGAGGCTCCGTCACAGAAATCTGTTTCCTTGAACCACTTACCAGGGATCCAGCCCTGTCTCCAGTTAACAGCCTCAGAATTGGGCAAAATGGAGGCTGTGAGGAATTTGTCCCTGCCTCTTTCTCTTCCTTTCAAAACCATCCAACATCCATCCATGTGGACTTCAGGGCATTCTTGGGGTGTTACAAAGTAATGAGACAGATGTGGGTTTGCACTGTGACCTCACTCTATGTGACCCAAGCCACTTAATTGACCTCTGAAGTTCAGAGGGGATTATGAGCCCCAGATCATAATCGGTGGTGTTCGATGGTGTTATGTGAGCTAACACATGTGAGAACACTTAGTGCAGAGTCTGACACCCAAGAGGTGCTCCAGCCCCACCCCACCATGCTTGGGCCTTTCCTCACCTGCCAGGTCAAACCTGTACTGTGTTCCATGAGTCACAGACTCAGGATGTCAGAGCTTGGAGGGGCCTCAAGTGTCACCCAGCCCATGGCAAGTAAACTGGTGCTCAGAACTGTTGCAGAGTTGTGACAAATGGGAAGCAGGAAGATGTTTGTGGCCATTTATATTTTTCTGGAGAAATCCTGTATTGGCTTTTGGAGATAGCACTAAAAGAATAAGCAGTGGAGAGCTTGCAGGCAAGGGGAGAGAACTGTTTGGGCTAAGGGACAGGCAAGCGGGCAGTGAGACCTATTGTGTGCAGGGAGCAGTGGCCTAGGGCCCATGATGTGGTGGGTCTCTTGGGTATTCAGGGCCCCCCAACACCACACACCATTATCGCTGATGGCAGTGGCCCTGTCCGAAGGCCAGCAGCTGGATTGGCGGGTGCCCTCCTATCCCATACAGCACTGTGTGTGGGGCTGAAGTTCAGGAGCCTCAACCCTGCCCAGGCTTGCAGGGGAGGGCATCAGCCCTGTGTTGTCTTGACACCTGGGTTCTGGTCCTGGTTTCGCTGCCAAAATTAGATGATCCTGGGGAGCGAGTGAGCTTCCTGAGCCCCCAAATCGTTACATCCTCAGGGTGGTCACAAGCTCTCCTCAACCACTACTGGCTGTCACAAGCACTTACATGACAGTGCGTTGTGATCTGTGGTGGTGCATCTGGTAGTGCTGGGGCAGGAGAGGGGGAATATTCCCTCAGGACACTGAGTGGTCTGACCTGATAAATACCCCTTTTCTGCCCCAGACTCATTCTTCCAAGGTAATAGGGGACGTTGTTGATGGCGGTGATTATGAGGTCAGAAGCAACTCTTTCCTGAGCACTCAATATGTGCTAGGTTCAGTGCAAGGTCCTTTATATAGATGTCTTGTCTGATGCCCACAGAAGCCTTATAAGGCAAATATTACTACTGAGGCTTACAGAGGTCAAGGAACCTACTGATAGCCCATCAATAGCAGATCTGGATGTGTCCCAATTCCCACATGGTGTTCTCTGTCTGGGCTCCTGACCACTCCTCCCTTGTGCCTACCAGCACTTTCATTCTTCACTTTTAAACTGTTCGTTTCTTTTCTCCATGGGCTCAGTGCTAGTGGTTCCCAGCCACATGACCCCTCTGTCTTTAAACTCTATGTAGAACAATTTGGGCTGCCTTGAACTTCCTGTACATGTCCTGATTTTCCCAGCTGAGCAAAGACAACATGGGGTTCCCAGACCTGGTAGCCTGATGGGGCCTGCTGCATCCTGAGTGGGGCTTTCCTGGTGTTCACCTCTACCAGGGCCTGGAGATGCTGCTGGCTATAGTCAGCATCATGAAGTATGTATGGTAGACTTTGGATGAGCACCTAATCAGCAAAGTCAGCAACTCACTCTTCCCATTGTACAAACAGCAGACAAAATTCAGAACTGACCTGCTGAGCAGAAGCTGGTGTTGGGGTGGGGTGTCTCCCTCCTGCTTTCAAAGGTCCTGGCCAGGCATGGCATGGTGATGGCACCATCTGGGCAGAAGTGGCCTGTGAAGGGAAGCCATATGGGTGGGTCCCACCAGGACTCAGGGCCTCATCATGGGAGGAGTCTGCAGGCCCTAGGGTGGTGAGTTGGGGGCCCAAGACCAGGCTGGCCTCTGTGGCAATCTACAGCCCAGAGCCCTGGTGTGGCATCACTGCCAGGGAGAAGATCAGAGCAGCAAAGTCTCTGCTCTCTGCTTCTCCAAAAAGCTACTTCCTCAGCTTGAAGGGTTCTCCCTGCCCTCCGTGACTGACTGACTGAGCCTGTGCATTTTCTGGGCCTGACTCCCATGTCTATTCCTCCAAGAAGCCTCCTGGGTCCCTTGCCAAGAAGACTGCCAGTACCTTTGTCTGAGCTTCGATGGCTTTGTCCTTACTTTGATTCAATACTCTCCACACTGTAGTTTAGGGGGTTTCTGTGTCTGTCTGTCTTCTAACAGTGAGCTCCAGGGACCCTAACACTGGCCCAGTGGCTGGTACGTGCAGGTGCTCAAGAAGAGTGTGTGAGGCAGAACATGGGTGGGCGGAGGGCTGGCAAGAGGTCCATGTCAGCTGTGTTCCTTTTCCCACTGTGCCTTTCTAGTCCTCCTGTCACTGCAGTGCAATCTATGGTCCCTCTCCAGGCAGTCAGACACTTCACTGAGGTCCTTGCCTGCCTCTAGTCCAGCCATGTGTTTCCCTAGGCTGCTTCACACTGATGGATGGGCAAGCCCTCTTAGTTCCCCTGGGAGTGGCTCTGTCTCCTAAGTGTTCCATGCATTCAGTGGGCTCCCCCACAGCCCTGGCCCTGCCCCACAATATACATCAAAGAGCAGGTGGATAAGAGGCTGGGTGACCTCAAGGTAGGGGCAGTATCCTTACAGAGGGGAAGGGATAAAGATGAGAAACCACTCCTGCTCACGCAGGTGTCAGCACCCTCAGTGTCAGCCTTGTTTACCTTCTGCCCGCAGGTGCAGGGGCTCTCCCTCCATTCCTCTTCCACTGCTGTCCTTTGGCCAGTGCCCTGGAAATACAAATACACTTCATTTTCAACCTGAAGAAAATTAAGGAGGGAAATACTGCTGAAAACAAAACCATATACAGTCTTAAAGTTAACAAAAGTAAAAATGATGTATGCTTTGAGATACTCCCTTCTTGATCTTTAGAACCCCACTTGTCTTGTGGCCCTGTGCATGCTGCTGATGGGAGTAGGGATCCACCTTGGATCCAGCTCCTGGTTCCCTTGTTCTGGCCTCCCCACTCTGGGAGGCCTGGTTGTTAGGGCCTTGGCACTCTCTTGTGTACGCTATTTCTCCCTATCTTCTTTTCCCTCAGGCCCCCTCTATGTCTCATGTTCTTTGTCACTCCAAACCACCCTTGCACAGTGATAGCATCATCTGTGCACAGCTGAGTGGGATAGGGTCCTCTGAGCATTCTCTCTCTCTCTCTCTCTCTCTCTCTCATGCTCATTTCAATCCTAAATGTCTTTGTGGATGGGAGACAAAAGGATTGCAGGAGTTAGCGGTGGGATGGGTAGGTAGCTGGGCAAGAAGACCTCTCTATCTCTTTCCACTTGACATTTATGGGTTCTGGAATGAAGTATGGCCCCACACAGGCCTCTCCCCTGCTTGCTCTGTCTGCCTTTCTTGCTCCCACTAAGAACTCAGGCAATTATGGGGCTTGTAGAACATTCAGAAGCTGGACAGGGAGGGAGAACAGGGGACTGCATGTGTATGTGGCCAACCAGAGGAGCCTCCTTACTGATGGGCAGCAGAGCCAGTTGGGCAGTGACAGAGCTCTTGTCTCTGAGATGAGGTGCCAGAGTGCCCACCGCTCATGTGAGGAACAACTTGTTTCTGAGTATGGTGGCTACCATTTACTGAGCCTTTACTTAGAACTTTCTACATATGACTTTACTTAGCAGGTGTATTTAGTCAGCATTATTATCAACTCCATTTTTAGAAATAAGGAAAGAGAGGTTTAAGGAAAACTTAAATAACCTTCCCAGACTCATACATATGACCATAAGAAAGGTCTCAATAGATTTCAAAAGATTGAAATATCAGAGAGTATGTTTTCTGACTACTATGGAATTAAAATAGAAATTTGTAAGACATCTAAAAAAGCCCCAAATATTTGTAAATTGAACAACACACTTCTAAATAATCTTCTGGTCAGAAAATATCAGAAGGAAATTAGAAAACTTTTTAACTTTAATGATAATAAAAACCCCACATCATAAAATTCGTGAGATATAGCTAAAGCAGTGCATAGATACAAATTTTAGGTTTAAATGCCTGTAAACTAAATGCTTATATTAGAAAACAATAAAGGTGGAAAATCAATTATCTATTTTTACCTTAGGAAGCTGGAAAAAGGATATCATTAAAATCAAAGCAAGTAAAAGGAAGGATATGATAATCAATGAAATAGAAAAATAAAGAAAATCAATAAAACCAAAACCTAGTTATTTGAAAAGATAAATAAAATTGATAAAGCTCTAACTAGACCAATCAATAAAAAAAGAAAAAGAAAGAACACAAAGTACCAATATTAGGAATGAAACAGAATCACTGCAGATGATATGTTAAAAGGTTAGTAAGGGGATAGTATGAAAAACTCTATGACAATAAGTCTACAACATAAACAGATAAATTCCATGAAAGATTTAAATTACCAAATTGTCACAATGAGAAACAGAAAATCTGAATAGCCTTAAATTTATTAAAATTTTGAATTTGTAATTAAAGACCTTTCCATTAAGAAAACTCTAGGCCCTGTGGCTTTACTGAGTTCTATACAACACTTAAGAAATAACTCATACCAAATCTACATAAACTGGTTCATAAAATAGAGGAGTAGGTACTAATTGGAAGTTAATTTTATAAGGCTAGTATTACTTTGATATCAAATCCAGACAAAAATCAGAAAAGAAAAATACAGACTAATATCTGTCATGAACATAGATGCAAAAATTCTTACAAAATATCAGCAAATCAAATTCAATCATAGGTAGAAAGGATAAAATATCAGAACTATGTGGAGTTTATCTCGGGAATGCAGGGTTAATTTAACGTTCAAAAAACAATGATACTCATCATCTTATCAGAACAAAGGAGAAAAACCATATGCTCATCCCAATCAGTGCAGAAAAAGACAGGACAAGATTAAATACCCATCCATGATAACAACTCTCAGCAAACTAGAAATAGAAGAGGATTTCCTCAACCCAATTAAGATTTAGCACAGAGCAAAGATGTCCAATTCTATTCAAACTAGTACTAGAATTCATAGACCGCATGATAAGACAAGGAAAGGTAATAAAAAGGCATGTGGCTTGAAAAGATAGAAGTTAAAAAGTCTTTATTCAAAGATAAAATATTTCATGAAGAGAAAATATTATGAAATCTACACACAAAATAGTTACTCTAACAAATAAATGAAGCAGGTAAGATTGAAGGATGCAAGGTCAATATAAAAAAAGTCAATACTAGCTGGGGTCCCAAAGACATATCTGCACACCCATGTTCATAGCATTATTCACAGTAGCGAAAATGCTAGAGCAACTCAAGTGTCCATCAATAGAATGAAAAATCAAAATGTGGTATATATATATATACTATATATATATATAGTATATATATATATATAGTCTTTTAAAAGAAGGAAATTCTGACCTAATGGTATACCATGGATGAACCCTGGAAATGCTATGCTAAGTAAAATAAGCCAGTCACACAAAAAGCAAATACTGTATGATTCCACTTACATGAGATACTTACAGTAGTCAAAATCATAGAGACAGAAAGTAGAATGGTGGTTGCCAAGGGCTAGGGGTACAGGGGAATGGGGATTATTGTTTAATCAGTATAGAGCTTCAATTTTACAAAATGAAAAGAGCTATGTAGATGGATGGTGGTGATAGTTGGACAACATTATGAATGTATTTAATACCACTAAGCTGAACATTAAAAACCAGTTAAGATGCTAAATTTTATGTTACATGTATTTTGTCACAAATAAAAAGCAAATTGAAAAAAAAAAACTAGCTACCAACACTTGAAAATTGAAATAAAAGATACGATTCCTTTTATAATAGCATCCCAAAACATGAAATACTTAGGGATAAGTTTAACAAACTGTGCAGGTGCTGTACACTAAGAACTGTAAAACTCTGCCAAGATCATACATCTAGTAAGGAACAGAGTTAGTACTTGAACTGTCTTCCAAAGTCCATGCTCCTCACCACTCTGCAGACTTCCTTCCTTCTGTGTTGCCTCATTTCACTCTCCCCAAGCCATATGAGTGCATGTTCGGTGCCCACGAGTAGCCAGACTTTGTCCCTCAGAGACCACCTGGGCTTCCAGGGGATGTAGTTCAAGCAGAAAACCCTCTGATCCCATCCTGTGCCAGTCCTTCCCCAGTGGCATCGGGGCCCCAGCCCATTCTCACCTACCTGTGGGGCGAGGCTGGCAGCTAAGGACTCTGTCTATGAAGAAGTAGCCCAGAGGGCAGAAGACATGGGCAGTATGCTTTGCTTTTGGCTCTTGCCTGGGCAGGTAACACTGAGGGAACACAAGGAAACACAAGTTGAGAAGGCAGGTAGGTCATGACTAACACCTGTACCTGGAGGCTGTTGAGAGTTGGGATCTCAGTTCAGGTGCTTACTTTGCCAAGGGTCTTTACAGATCCCCTAACTTTTCTGCCCCTCCAATTTTCTCTGTAAAAGAAAATTACCACCAACATTACCTCCATATGTCATGGTGAGGCGGAATTAATTATTGTGATCCATGGTTGAAGGGAGGTTTTCAAGTACTCCTTGTCTAACTTTTGGTGGATGCTGCAGCTCCAGAGCTAAACTTCTTGAGCTGTAGCTGTTGCTATGATTCAGTTCTCAGGGGACAGAGGTCTGCCTTGACTCTTGTCCTCTACCCAGTGGTGCACACAGTAGGTGCCTGGTTGACACCCACTGAGTGAGGTGCAATGTGGCTGCTGTGGGCATTTGTGCCACAGCTCCAAAGTTTTTATGTTAACTGCATGTCACATGGAAGCAGTGACTCTGAACCTCCCAGCACTTCACAGGTATCATCTCATTTAATCCCCACAGTAGAGGTGTGTTATATTTGTTTTTGTATTGAACTGGCTGGGCAAGTCCCCGGGCACTGGGTCAGAAGTGAGAAAGGAGTGTTGGGTGTCTCCCCAAGGAGAGCATCACCATCTTACTTTTAACACGTTTGTTTTGATCCTGAGAAATTTAGCCTCTTCTGGGGACTTCTTGATAACCACCATGCCCCCTCCCACAGGAATGGTTGAGACAAGGAGCTGCCCTTCCCCCGGGGTCACCTGGTAGTCTTTGCTTTCTCTGAGTCTTGGGAGCCGGCTGCAGATTCTGGTGAGGCACGGCCGCTGAGCTGTCCTGCCACCAGGGTAGCTGCAAAAGCCAAAGGAATCTGAGCAACTGAGGAGAGGCCCTGCAGGTTTGGAAGCCGGGGAGCAGTTGGGCCTCAATGGCAGTGCAGATGGCATCGAGGCCCTTCACACCTGGCCTGGGTACATTTGGGTCTGCTGCCATCTGGTCTGAGGAGAAGCTGCAAGCAGCCAGAGCTGCTAACAGTGAATGTGGGAAGATAGATCATGTGATGGCCAGCCCCACTTCCCAAGTGAGGATTCACCAGGTTATAGGGCAGGAGAGAAACAGTGCCTGTCTAGAGCCCACGTCTTCTGGTACCTATCCTGCACCTTGGCTGTGATCGAGGTTAGAAATCCAGGGACTGTGTGCTGGGTAGGCTCCAGGGGATCAACCACCAGGCTACTGGACTCATGCCCCTGGGAGCTCATCACACTCAGGGCCACCATAGAAGGGACCTGTACAGGACCACTTTCTTCCAGGGAGCAGGAAGCCCTGGTCTCTCCCAACCACTCGCCCTGCTGCTTTGTCCTTCCTGCCCTTTCCCTCTCTTCCTGGGGCACGAGGGTGTCCACTCCTTACTGAAAGTCCTTGGAGCACTGCAGGCTGCTCCCAGCCATGGAGTCCTGGCCTGGCAGGCAGGCAATGAGGCACAGAAGGTAGCAGAGGGCCCCACTGCGGTAACAGAGGGCAGCTGTCCCTGTGAAAAGCAAAAGAGAGGAGCGACAGGCTTGGTGTGAGGGCATTGCTCCCCTTTTGCCTCTAGAGAGTCCTTCTGCTCTGGGCCTTCTCCTGTGACGATGTTACTTGAACAAAAGTCTGCAGTTACTGAGAAACTGTCATAACAAATGGGTCTTCCCTGAGGACATGGGGTGCCATGGCTGGTGCTGAGGATGATAGTTCTTTTGGACACATGGCCAACCTGAGACATAGGGAGAGAAAAGCACAGATGTAACAGGGACACCAGGTTGGCTGAGAGCCCCCCACCCAAGGCCTCAGAAATCTGATGCTTTGATGAAACCTAGTGACTTTTTTGTCACCCTTACCTTCTAGAATTTCAGGCACTTGAAGTGCCCTGAGGCTCTATTATCATAAGATAATAGAGCTGACATTTCATCTGGTCAACCCTCTCAATTTACACGTGGGGAAGTGGGGATTCAGAGAGATCACAGGACTGGCCAGAGTCACCCTGAGGCCCTGGTGAAAGGGCTGGCACAGGCAGGGGTCAAGATATGGCAGGGCTCCTGTCTGGGGTCCCCTTGCAGTTCATGAGGCCTGATATGCAGCCCCTCCTTAGTGCTGGGACGCCAACCCTCTGTCCCTGAAAACTGATGCACTGTAGACCCAAGGAAGAGCTGCATGAGCTTTACCTCAGAACTGCTCAGCAAATCCTTGTGGGTGACCCCAAGAGAGTCCGGGTTCTCAAGGGAAATCCACAGGCTTGGGGACAGACAGACCTGGGTCAGATCCCAGGTCTTCCACCCACTACCAGTTGGTAACTTCTGTCCACCTCAGTTTGATCATGTTTTATTGGGGCATGAAACCTACCTTGGAGAATTGTGAACAATAAATGAAAAACAATAATGAAAACAATAAATGAAACAATAAATGAAAAGTTGTGAACAATAAATGAATTTATATATTAAATCTATATTAAACAAATATATAAATGCATATATTTATGTATGCTATAGGTATGCTATAAGATTATATAAGATTTATATAATTTTCACTTGATAAAGCCAACTATAAGTACTTGCTTTACATGAGGCCCAGAGAGGCAGACAATTCAGAGAGAAACAATACCCACTAGGACATACAAAACCACTCAGACTGCATGTGATTCCAGGGCCAAGACAAGGGGCAGAGTATAAGGATGAGGGGACAAGAAAGGGAGTGATCACTGAGAACTTGGGGGGGAAAGGCTGTGTACAAAAGGCAGCCTCACTTGGGTAAGGGAGAGAGTGAAAACATGCAGGTGGAGGGAGGGGACACACACACACACACACACAGAGGAGTGTAGGTTAGAGAAACCCAGAAGAGGAAGGCCAGCGGTGTGTGCCCCAGATGCTTCCTTTAGGGCAGTGACCCAGCAGTGATGAAGGCCAGGCGCTGGGTTCATACCTGGACCTGATACAGACAGCATGCCCTTGGCCAAGTGATTTACTCTCTGAACCCCAGTGTCCTCATTTGAAAAGTGAGGTTAGTTGTACGTATGCAGAGTTGACAAGAGGTCTAACAGAGAATGCAGGTAGAGGCCCAGGTCCCAACACACAGCATGAACCCAGATGTCATGGCTGTTATTTCACTGACCTTGCTATTGGCTCACCTGCACTGAGGGCACCTAGCAGAGGGGCCAGGGCCATCCAGAGTCCAGGCTGCAGCATGCTGGAGCAGTGACAGGGAAAGGCTGAGTGCAGATAATGTGCCAGATCCTAGCCTCTCTAGGCTGGAACATGTGACCTACAATGCTGTAACCTGGCCTCTGTAGCTGCCTAGGACCAGACCCAGTACACCCCCCACCAAGGTTCCCTGGGAAACGTGCCATCCCTGAGTGCATCAGAGGAAGACAGGAGGGATGTGTTCTTTGTCCAGCTCTCCTGTCCTTCCAGATGGCCTCTGAGAAGATCCAAATTGCCAGGTTCTGATGCACTCATGAGACTTACTAGCTGCAGGATCCTGCATATAACTTACTATTTTTCAGTCTCAATTTCCTCATCTTTAAAACTGAGGTGACAAGACTACATATTTCCTGGGATTGTGGGAGAGCTAACGGAGTTTCAGGCATCTTCAGAGCAGTGTCTGCACACACATGCTTAGCAGCATTACTAATTTGTGTATTGAGCACTCACAGTTTGTGTGGCAGCATACAATGGGCAGAAGAGTAAAAGTCCTGGCACATGTCCTTAGAGCTTAGCTTAAAGGTTATGAGACTAGCCCTCAGGTAGCAATGCCAAACACCACCATCATAAACCAGTTAGCGCTATGTGGCCTTACTGTGGGGCCAGCTTTCATTCACTTTTTCAGGAGCTCTGTAAGGGGTGGAATTTTATGGGTGCAGTAGGAAGAGTGACTTGCTTGAGGTGGCCCACTATATAAGTGGGAGAAGCCAGTCTGTGTTAGCCAGAGTCCATGCTGACTCAGCTCTCTTCCCATGGTAATGTCTGTGGTTCTCATGGCCCTGGGGAACCATCCAGACACGGATGATGATACACCGTTATTTACCCAGAGCTGGCTCCTCCAAGGGACAGGGACACAAGTGACTAGGTGTCTGAAGCTCGGGTTTGGCCTTGGAGGATGCACCTCAGGTTTAAAGTGTTGTGAGGTCAGTAATCTTGGTGGATGTGATGTTGCCTATAATTGCTGATTTGTAAAAGCTATCGTATTTTAGAGGGACTCAGAGCCATCCATGCACTGGACATGCCCACCCATCCCGCCTCAGTTGTATGACTTTCCCTCATCCCTGTCCCAGTCACAAGGCCATCTTTCTGTTCCTCACACACTTAAGGACTGTTTCAGATTTCTGCTTAAGTGTTTCCTCTTTATTGTCTGATTCCCCACACTGCCTTGTTTTAATTCTCTTGCTTGCACTAAGTACCATTGATGTTTATCTTGTTTGTTCACAGATTGTTGGTCTCTCTTCAGTGTACTCTAAGGCCATGAGAGCAATGACCTGGTTGAGCTCTCCTCCTCTGTGGCCCTGGTGCTTAGCATAGTACCTGGCATGTAGTGGGTACCTCGTAAGTCCTTGAGAAAGGGTAAAGAAGTGAGAGGTGCCCCAACAGTGTCTCTGTTAACTGCAGAAGTTTATTTTCCAACCTTATACAGGTGCCCAGCAAACAGAGCAGATAAAAGCTCTGGTTGGTTTAAAGGGAGGTGATGGTGGGGCAGGGGGAATCCAGAGGCCCCTTTTCTCTCCAGCTTGTCCCATAGGCAGCCCCTGAGGCTCCCTGTACAAACTGCTTACCTCAAAGAGCAGTTTAAGAACTACTAATCTGGTCCAACTTCCTTATTTCCTGGAGGATAAAGGCACAGAGAGGTGAGGAGATGTGCCCAAGTCCACACAGTGAGATGCAGGCCTGTAAGAAAGCTGAGTTCCCTGACCTTGACCGGAGACACTTTCTGTTCTCCTCAATCACAAACCCAGATTGATGTTGCCCACCTTCATCTTAGACAAGCCATCTGGTCTGGGGCCACCTTTGTGTCAGCTATACCCACACCTGTCCCAGTCTCCAGTTCTCAGACAGAAGCCTGAGATAAGCCCCAACCCAGCCTTCTGTGGAAATATGCTCCAAAATGCATCCTTGGTGAAGAATAATGATTCAGGAGAAATACTGTTTGCACTGTGAGCCCTACAGAAGGCTTTATTTCTGCCCAGATGATCAGTGTGGCCCTGTCTACTATACTGAGCCAAGCTGACTGTTCCCAAAAGAACCTCAGTGCATCCATTTCCTTCTACTTCACAAAAAATTTCCAGGAACTTGTGTAATCTCTTATTACAGGTAACAATTGCCAATTTAAATTCAATCAGCATTAGTGCAAAAGGGGCTTAACACCAAGTTTGTCAGTCACATCTACCAAGGTGTGAACACATGAAGGTTATGGGGTTTCACCAAAGAGCAAGGCCTCAAGATAGAAAAAACAAAACAAAACAAAACAAAAACAAAAACAACAAAAACAAAAACAAAAAAAAACAACCAGCTTTCCCATAAGAACCTCAAAGCTAGGGAGATTTTCAGGCTTTTATTTCTGAAACTCAGACCTGGTCTATCACTCGGTCCTCTCCCAGATTCCAGAGGAGAGCAGCTGAGGCTGTAGGCAGCCAGCTAAGTGCATCTTCAATTTCCCTTTTAGTCTCTCTCAGTTGTTGGCTTCATTGTTAGCAGCAATGAGATCTGGCTCCCACTCCACACACAGGGAGAGAAGTGGTGAACTTTTGGCAGAGGTTCTAGGATGGATGCCTTTTTGTTATGATAACTGATCTATTGAATCATGAGCCTCTGAACTTGGTGGACCTAGTAAGCGTCAGTCCAGCTTCTTCCGGTGTTCCTGATGGCTGGGCCCTGATGCCAGAGAGTGACAGTGAAAATAAGAGAAGGACCTTGATCATTTCAAGTCACAGTGCCATGATGATGATGGTGATAATTATATGATAGTAATGATGGTGATGGTGATGATAATGAAAGTGATTATCATGGTGGTGCTGGTAGTGATGGTCATGGTGATCATGATGGTAATGATGATAATGATGGTGGTAACGGTAATGGTGATTATGATAGTGATGATGATAGTGGTGATGCTGCTGCTGACCATTTCTTGGGGACTTGATTTTTTCTAGACATTGTATGAACATTATTTCATCTGACCCATCAATAATTCTGTGAAGTATCTGTTATTATTAACTCAATAGATAGGGAGATTGAAGCTATAACAGACCTAATTTCCCAAAGTTATTCTTCTATTAAGAGACCGCGATGTGATTTAAATTCAGGCCCATCTAAAGGCTGTGACTTCCTTCCTTCCTTTCTTCCTTTTTCTTTCTTTCTTTTCTTTCTTTTCTTTCTTTCTTTCTTTCTTTCTTTCTTTTTCTTAAATTTTCTTTAAATCCAAGTTAGTTAACATATAGTGTAATAATGGTTTCAGGAGTAGAATGTAGTAATTCATCATTTACATATAACACTCAGCACTCATCCCAACGAGCACCCTCCTTAATGCCCATCCCCCACTTAGCCCATCCCCCCAACCAAGACCCCTCCAGCAACCCTCACTGTGTTCCCTGTATTTAGAAGTCTCTAATGATATACCTCTCTCTCTGTTTTTATCTTATTTTTCCTTCTCTTCCCTTATGTTCATCTGTTTTGTTTCTAAAATTCCACATTTGAGTGAAATCATATGATATTTGTCTTTCTCTGACTGACTTATTTTGCTTGGCATAATAGATTCTAGTTCCATCCACTTTGTTGCAAATGGCAAAAATTCATTCTTTTTGATCACCAAGTAATATTCCATTGAATGTATATGCCACATCTTCTTTATCCATTCAGCAGTCAATGGACATTTGGGCTCTTTCCATAATTTGGCTATTATTGATAGTGCTACTATAAACTGGGGTGCATGTGCCCCTTCGAATCAGCATTTTTGTATCCTTTGGATAAATTCCTAGTAGTGCAAGTGCTAGGTCATAGAGTAGCTCTATTTTTAATTTTTAGAAGAATATCCATACTGTTTTCCATAGTGGCTGTACCAATTTGCATTCCCACCAACAGGGCAAAAGTATTTCCCTTCCTCTGTCTCCTTGCCAATATCTGTTGTTTCCTGAGTTGTTCCTTTTAGCCATTCTGAAAGGTGTGAAGTGGTACCTCATTATGGTTTTGATCTGTATTTCCCTGATGATAAGTGATGTTGAGCATCTTTTCATGTGTCTGTTAGTCATCTGGATGTCTTCTTTTTAAAAGTGTCCATGTCTTCACAGGATACAAAATTAATGTACAGAAATCAGTTGAATTTTTATACACCAATAATGAAGCAACACAAAGGCAAATAAAGAAACTGATCCCATTCACAATTGCATCAAGAAGCATAAAATACCTAGGAATAAACCTAACCAAAGATATAAAGGATCTGTATGCTGAAAACTATAGAAAGCTTATGAAGGAAATTGAAGAAGATTTAAAGAAATGGAAAAACATTCTGTGCTCATTGATTGGAAGAATAAATATTGTTAAAATGTCAATACTATCCAAAGCTATATACACATTCAATGCAATCCCAATCAAAATTGCACAGCATTCTTCTTCAGGCTAGAACAAGCAATCCTAAAATTTGTATGGAACCACAAAAGACCCCGAATAACCAAAGGAATATTGAAGAAGACCAAAGCTGGAGGCATCACAATTCCAGTCTTCAGTCTCTACTACAAAGCTGTAATCATCAAGACAGTATGGTATCAGCACAAAAACAGACACATAGACCAATGCAATAGAATAGAGACTCCAGAATTGGACCCACAAAAGTATGGCAAGCTAATCTTTGACAAAGCAGGATGGAATATCCGATGGAAAAAAGACAGTCTCTTTAACAAATGATGCTGGGACAACTGGACAGCAACATGCAGAAGGATGAACCTACACCACTTTCTGACACCACACACAAAAATAAACTCAAAATGGATGAAGAACCAGAATGGGAGACAGGAAACCATCAAAACCCTAGAGGAGAAACAGGAAAAAAACCTCTCTGACCTCAGCTGCAGCAATTTCTTACTTGACACATCTCCAAAAGCAAGGGAATTAAAAGCAAAAATGAACTATTGGGACCTCATGAAGATAAAAAACTTCTGCACAGAAAAGGAAACAATCAACAAAACTAAAAGGCAGCTGATGGGATGGGAAAAGATATTTGCAAATGACATATTGGATAAAGGGCTAGTATCCAAAATCTATAAAGAACTCACCAAACTCCACACCCAAAAAACAAATAATCCAGTGAAGAAATGGGCAGAAGACATGAATAGACACTTTTCTAAAGAAGACATCCAGATGGCCAACAGGCACATGAAAAGATACTCAATGTCACTCCTCATCAGGGAAATACAAATCAAAACCACATTGAGATACCACGTCATGCCAGTCAGAGAGGCTAAAATGAACAAATCAGGAGACTATAGATGCTGGAGAGGATGTGGAGAAATGGGAATCCTCTTGCACTCTTGGTGGGAATGCAAACTGGTGCAGCCACTCTGGAAAACAGTGTGGAGGTTCCTCAAAAAATTAAAAATAGATCTACCTTATGACCCAGCAATAGCTCTGCTAGGAATTTACCCAAGGAATACAGGAGTGCTGATGCATAGGGGCACTTGTACCCCAATGTTTATAGCAGCACTTTCAACAATAGCCAAATTATGGAAAGAACCTAAATGTCCATCAACTGACGAATGGATAAAGAAGATGTGGTTTATATATACTATGGAATACTACTTGGCAATGAGAAAGAATGAAATCTTGCCATTTGCGGCAATGTGGATGGAACTGGAGAGTATTATGCTAAGTGAAATAAGCCATACAGAGAAAGACAGATATCATATGTTTTCACTTATATGTGGATCCTGAGAAACTTAACAGAAGACTGGGGTGGGGTGGGGGAGGAAGGGGGGAAAAGTTACAGAGAGGGAAGGAGGCAAACCATAAGAGACTCTTAAACACTGAGAACACACTGAGGGTTGCTGGGAGGTGGGGGAGAGGGGAAAGTGGTTGATGGGCATGGAGGAGGACACCTGTTGGGATAAACACTGGGTGTTGTATGGAAACCAATTTGACAATAAATTATATATATAAATTAAAAAAATAAAAGTGTCCATGTCTTTTGCCCATTTCTTCACCGGATTATTTGTTTTTTGGGGTGTTGAGTTTGATAAATTCTTAATAGATTTTGAATACTAAACCTTTATCAGATATGTAATTAGCAAAAATCTTCTCCCATTCCATTGGTTTCCTTTTAGTTTTGTTGATTGTTTCATTTGCTGTGTAGATGCTTTTTGTCTTGATGAAGTCCCAACAGTTCATTTTTGCTTTTGTTTCCCTTTTCTCCAGAGACATGTCTGGTAAGAAGGTGCCGCAGCCTAGGTCAAAAAGATTGATGCCTGTTCTCTCTCATAGGATTTTGATGGCTTCCTGTCTTACATTTAGGTCTTTCATTAATTTTGAGTTTATTTTTGTGTGTGGTGTAAGAAAGTGGTGTAGGTTCATTCTTCTGCATGTTGCTGTCCAGTTTTTTCAACACCATTTGCTAAAGAGACTGTCTTTTTTCCATTGGATATTCTTTCCTGCTTTGTTGAAGATTAGCTGGCCATACGTTTGTGGGTCCATTTCTGGGTTCTCTATCTGTTCCATTGATCTATGTGTATGTTTTTGTGCCAGTACCATAATGTCTTGATGATTACAGCTTAAAATTTGTTTAATGTTTATTTGTTTTTGAGGGGGGGGGGGGGGGGAGGGCAGACCACAGAATCCAAAGCAGGCTCCATGCTCCAAGCTGTCAGCACAGACCCCTATGCGGGGCTCAAACTCATGAACAATGAGATCATGACCCGAACTGAAGTCAGACATTTAACCTACTGAGCCACCCAGACACCCCTGATTACGGTTTTATAATACAGATTGGAGTCTGGAACTGTGATGCGTCCAGCTTTGGTTTTCTTTTTCAGGATTGCTTTGGCTATTCAGGTGTTTTGCAGTTCCATACAAATTTTAGAATTGTTTGTTATTGCTTGGTGAAGAATGCTGGTATTATATTTTAGGGATTGCATTGAATGTGTAGATTGCTTTAAGTAGTATCGACATTTTAACAATATTTGTTCTTCTGATCCATAAGCATGGAATGTTTTTCCATTTCTCTGTGCTTCTTCCACTTCTTTCTATGTAATTTGATCTATCCCACATCTCTGCCTTGTCTTTGTCTCAGAAACCACCTGGGAGGTGGACTGTGCAAGAGTGTGTGTCCAGGGTCTCTTTCCATTGTTTTCATGCAGTGGCTTGAAATCATTTTGGAGTTACTTGCTATGTTTAAGCTTTAATGAAACGTAGACCCATTTTTCCTGAAAACAGCAGCAACAATAATAAAAAAAAAACATACACATGAAGCCAACGCTGTATATCCAATTTGGGGGACAAAGTAGGCAGCAGTCACATCTCCAGTTTATATTCCTGATCATAGGCATGCTCACAGTTCCCATCCATCTTGTTACTTCCAGCATCAAAGAGGCAAAATCAAATGTGTTCACCTACCCCATAAGCACAAACTTGTCTTGAATGTGCCAAGAGGCAAATCTGCCTACAAAAGCCACAACCAGACAGCTGGGGGTGGGGCTCATGCAGATAGGTGTATTGATTGGACACAATTTGGAGAATGCTTCTCATGCAGAGGGGCACCATGCTCTGATTGGGGCACCCCTTTGAAGTGCCCTGTTGAGGATGGGCCATATCCCTCAGGGGTTTTCCCTATCCTGACAATGCTAGGTAGGATCCAGGAAAGGAAGGCCATTGGCAGAGGATTTGGGGCAGGCAGTCACAGGCCACATCCCTGTGTTTTGCCTCCCCTCCTTACATCCTGCCTTCCTGGAAGTGAGTGAGGACACTAGGACGTCTGTATACTGTTGGCTGAAAGCTGCCTTGCAGTGCTTCTAACATCTGGGTTATAGAATGTTACCAGGTAGACATGATTTTATTAAAATACTCTGCCCTCCTATAAGCATATTTATTTCATTTCAGCTTATAGGAGCAGGTTTCCTGTTGTTTTGCTTCTGAGACAGAGAAGGCTTCTGGAAACAGGGTCTTGTTTTATATTAAACACAATGGCTGCCAGAGTTGCTGGGTCTGCCAAGTTGACCCAGCATCAGTTTGATGTCGGAAGCCATGTTTCTTGCATTTCTCAGAACACAGGCCACTCCATGGCTTAAAGTTCATCCTTACCTTGGACTCTGTGGGGATTAGGAGGGATAGAGGCTTCAAAACCTGATGTGGGTACTTCAGGAATTGGGGAGAGAGGAGATGTATGGGATGAGACACATCCTGTGCTGGATGCTGAGCACCTGGAGGACCAGCATTTTGCATTTCAGCACTTTGCATAATGAAAGAAACACAGCACTATCCAACAACTGTGAATACATGAAGCTCTTTTCTGTGGTATAGTCCTTTAAGCCTTGGTGTTCCCACAGAGACTGCCAAAGGGCTTCCTGGCTAGGGCAGCTCTAGGGAAAGAGAAGAGGATGCCTGACCTATATATGAGTTCTGTGTCCATGCTGGGGCTTACAGTTTGATCCCAGACCACTTTCTTTATATCTAATTTTCAGCTGAAGTAAGGCAAGGTTATTAAAATTTATGAATTGCTCTAGAGTCTAGAGCCACCAGAGCTTCTCAGAACTGCCACTTATCATGTGAAAACTTGTCTAGTAAAAGCAGGCCTCTCATGGAAAAACCTTACTCCTCAGTGACCCAGATTCACAGCCCACCTGCCTGGGAAAGGAGCTTATGTTACAGTTGGCAAGGCTATTTCCTATAAGATGAACACCAATCAGCCACCCACTCCGTCTAGAGTCAGAGGAGGAGTTGTGGGGTGTGAAGTGGCAGCCCTCCACTGCTCTATCCCCAGGACATCAGCCAGGTGGGATGAATATTGGGACCTGGTGACAAGATGAAGGCGATCTTTGACCTCCAAGTTCTTCATGCAAGAACTTAACAGGCATTGGTGACAGATGAGAAGAGATTGCTGATGTTTCAACTGTTGACATCATCTTGGATCTCTTGCAGGCTACTGTCATTTATGTCTTATGTGCATTCTTTTAAAAAAAATTTTTTAACGTTTATTTATTATTGATAGAGAGACACAGATTGTGAGCAGGGGAGGGGTAGAGAGAGGGGGAAACATAGAATCCAAAGTAGGCTCCAGGCTCTGAGCTGTCAGCACAGAGTCCGACGCGGGGCTTGAACTCACAAACTGCGAGATTGTGACCTGGGCCGAAGTTGGTTGCTTAACCAACTAAGCCACCCAGGCTCATTCTGGATTTGCATCACTGAGATATCTCCCTCAGGATCAGCAATGTCTGTTAGAGGTTGGAGCTGTCCTCTTCACTATGGAGCTGCCTGTTCCAGAACAGGTAGAGGATGGGGTTTGATACACACTACACCTCACTGCCTTTTTGGAGGGCCCTGTGCTCTGAGCATGGTGCACATTGAGCAATGGAAGGACATTCAGGTTTAGGACAGCGGAATGCCCCAACATTCTTAACAGATTTCCTGGGGCCATATCCTCCATCCTAGGTCTGCTTAAGGACAAAATAAATAAATAAATAAATAAATAAAGCTCTCCAAAATAAATACATTTCATTTAAATTTACCCAGCATAGAGAGAGGGAAGGAGGAGCAGAAACAGACTGAAGTCAGAGGGGCAACCCAGGCCAGACGGTATACAGCCTTGCAGTACCTTGAAGTTGAGACCTGAGATTAGCGTATTTGGCCATAGAATTACAAGGGAATTTCTTTTTGATTTCCTTCATGCCTTCCATCTAGGGCTTCAGTTCTGGAAGCAGAGAACAGGCATCCCCTTTGGGTTCCACAGTGTGTGAGACTAAAGGGCGTGAATAAATGGCCAAGGTCTTCAGAGTTCCAGAGTTGTGACAGCTGATGACAAGCTCAGAGTCATAAATCCATGGCCTGGAACAGATTTTAAAGGGTGGAGAAAGCAGACTGACTTTAGAGTTAGAATGCCTGGGTTGATGCCTTGGCATTGTTGGGCACCGGCTGTGTAACACCAGGCAAATTGCTTAGCCTCTCTGAGGCCTAGATTTCCCAACAATAAAATTAAAATAGTAATACCAGCCTTCTTCAACAGGTTTCTTGACAGGATCAAATAGAATTAATGTATATGTGCTTAGATACTTTAAAGGGCTAAAGTATTCTAAAATATTGTCACTACTTTTCAAGTCCCAGGCTCCTGAAACCCAACATTTTAAAGCCTCTTTTGGACTGCCTGAACAAAAGAAAACTTTCCTGAAACTGGCATACTGAATCTGGCAGGAAGAGGCTGACAGTGGCTGGGCAAGTTTCAGCACATTTCAGTTGACACATGGGGTCTTGTATGTAGGAAGATGCTCAATGCCTGCTTTTAGACTCCACTGAGGATAGAACTGGAGGAAACAGATTAAAATTACAGGAGGGAGTATGTGGGATAAACAATTATAATACAGCATTGTCAATAAAGGTGTGAACCATAAGAGAGCTGATCCAGGAGCTTGTGGAGCTTTTCTTGTGTGTCTGTAAAAGGGAGAAAGCAATTTCCTTGGAAGTAGAAAAAGATAAATGACTACCCACTGGCCACATTTCAGCCAAGGATTCCTAAAGCAGAGGAAGATGCTTAATGAGAAACGATTTAGTTGTTTGCAAGGCTTATTTTAACTCATTGTATTCAAATTTACTTTGCTTTCTTTTCAAAGGAAACTTATGGTCACCCAGTTTCATTGATTCACATCTTTAGGTCAATAAATTATTCCAAAGTTCTAGTCCAGTGATTTTCAGTCTTGGTGATGCAACAGAATCACTTAAGCAAATAGATGATAGATAGATAGACAATAGATCAATAGGTGGATAAATAGATATTTGCATGGCATCCCCAGACCTCTTGAGTCAGAATCTTCTAGAATCTGGGCTCAAGTATCAATATATTCCTAAAGCTCCACAGGTCACCCTGAAACATGGCTCAAGTTGAGGACCACAAATGCCTTTCAAATCCTTCATTCTGCAATGCCAACATTGTAACCCTTGAACTCAGTTGTTTTAGAATTGTGTACTGCATTTTTGAACTGACTTTAAATACTGTTTTGGGGGGAAAGGCATGCACTCTTTCAAAGCAAGACTTGATTCTAAACTTGATTCTATAAATTTTATCAGGGACACCTGGGTGGCTCAGTCGGTTGGGTGTCTGACTTTGGCTCAGATCATGATCTCACAGCTCTTGAGTTCAAGTCCCATGCTGGGCTCTATGCAGACAGCTCAGACTCTGGAGCCTGCTTTGGATTCTGTGTCTCCCTCTCTCTGCCCCTTCCCCATTCATGCTCTCTCTCTGGCTCTCAAAAATGAATAAATGTTAAAAAATTTTTTTTTAATTTTATCAAAAAACCCATCTAGTTTCATGGTGATTCTATATAACTGATGGATAAGGGAAGATCTTGTATTTGGAGGAAGAAAACCCTTCTGACTGTAAAGGGCTGTTATGAAGAAGTCATTTCACTCCCTCTGTGTTCCAGCCTGGGGCACATGTGGGGGTTAGGGCTAGGTGGTGAAGATATCTGTGTCTTTTGGCTTGAAATTCACTGGGTAGAAGCCAGTTTCCACTTATGTAGATGACAACCAAAGGAGATGAAAGGAATGAAGAAAGCTGAGAAGTCTAATGGGAAGAACAGAAAAAGATGCTGGAGTTTCATCTCTGACAAACTTTAAGTTAAAAGTCTCTTCAAAAAGGTCTTGGGGAAGTTGTAATTAAGGCTCCTCATACCAAGCTGTCAGGAGCTTCACCTTACTCTTCTCTGGGGTTCTATATGGACTCCCAGGAGGTTTGCATGACCAAGACAACATTGCAGGTGAATGCATACTGTTTTTACCATGCAAAGAGGACTCATTGTTAACAGTTCAAGATTGTAAGAAAAATTTTTATTGTTCCTCAGGTTTTGCATACCATTTTCCACATAATAACTAGGTAAGACTTGAAATTACTTTTTAAGGAGAATTTTTTCCTATATAAAAAGGAAACATTTTCCTGAGAGTTTGTGTTACACACATATGCTCACATTCTTGAAAGCTGACATTGTGTGGCATTCCCAAACCAAGCCTGTGAGATGATGGTAGCGCTCCAGGGTTCGTGTACTCTTGAGTGCAGGTTTTTGGTGCCCAACCTAGGGGGTGCCATTCTCATACACCCAATGGCAATACATGTCCTACAGTTGCACACTGCCTAATACGCGCAACTGTAGGCATGTGCGGAGGTGCTGAAACTCCAGGGCAGAATAGGGGCATAGGGCTGGAATCAAGAAGGACAACGCACAGCAATCTTACCCAGACAGAGTGCTGTGTAAGAGTAAGTTCTGACCTTGCTGCTTTGAACCCTGGTCATGAAAGTCATCTATAGAAAGAGGGACATCTGGAATGATGTCAGCATTATGGCAGTGTAGGTCATTTTTCTTTTCTTTCCCCCTTTTAAGCAACTAAGTAGATAATCACTATGAACTCAAAACCCTCAACATCTATGCCAAAGGACCTGGGAGGACTCCTGCCCACCTATGCATTGAAAAATAAACAAAGAAGACCTCAGTAAGGGTTGCAGATCCAAGGGAGTCAGGGAAAATTCCCCACCCTCACTCACCAAAGTGGGGCAGGTGTGGGGCGTGGAGAAACTGGAAGGTGCTGACGTGGGCAGATACTCACTGGTGAGACAGAATTTGTGGAGGTACAGCCTGTCTGAGGGGGAGATTCAAGCAAGATAGAGATGAGTTTGGATGCTGAGGAGAGGCAAGAACTCCAGAGCCACTCTCCTCCCCAGGATGACACTGCACAGGGCTAAGCTGTCCTTCTGTGGAGGAGGTGGAAAGCAGGGAATGAATGCCTGGGTATCCCAGTTGTGGGGGTTGCAGCTGGAGAAAACCCATTTTTATCTTCAGAAGTACCCTGATTTCTGAGGTAGGGCCCTTATGATTGGGAGAGGGAGAAAAGGAAGGAAACATCTTAAATACCAAAAGATATTAAAGGAAGTTGGTTCCTGCTGTCTGCTTCAGAACTTCAGCAGGAAGTCCTCCACAGGAAAACTGCACTTAAGGATCTCTCCATCAAGTCCACAGGCACACCCAATGCCCTGAGTGCTAAATCCACGTCTCCCCCCATTGTTTGGCCAGCTCTCTCTGTATGCACTCCTGAGTGTGGCAGTGAAAACACGTTGGGTAATTGGATTGTTCTTAGGAAAAATGGACCACTACCTGTGGGCAAAGTAAAAACCACAAACTAGAGTTATAGTGCCACCTCTTGGAAAACAAGAGAGAGAGGTTTCCTGCAGCCAGCCTGATGAATTATAGGAAGAAGAAAAAAAAAACAAAGTTTAAGGATTTGGCCACAAAAGAGATCAAAAGAAGTGGAACACGTTTATCCATAATAAGCCTAGGAAACCCCAGAAAAGCAACACCAAGGAACAGTACCCCATGTGAATATAACCAGTAAAGATACTTCAAATGTGAAAGCAGCAATGCAGAAATACAAGGAACTTTAAAAATCTAGAAAGCAAGCCATTGCCAAAAGATACCAATAATTCTCTAACAATCGAGCCCAAAGACACTTTAATAAAGATCTAGCTAATAAAGAATTCAAAATAGTGTATTGAAGAAACTCAACAGGCTATAAGAAAACTTAGAAATACAGCTCAATGGCCCAGCCCTGCTTCAATGCTCCGCGGCTGCAGCCAGATAGTTTGCAGGTAGAAAGATGGTGTTTGTAAAGAGCGGATGGTTGCTGCGACAGAGTACTATTTTGAAGCATTGGGAGAAGAATTGGTTTGACCTGTGGTCAGATGGTTACCTGATCTATTATGATAACTAAACTTGGCAAAGTGTTGAAGACAAGGTCCACATGCCAGTGGACTTTATCAACATCTGCATGGGGCATGAGTGTCAGGATACTCAGCCTCCAGATGGGAAACCAAAAGACTGTACGCTGAAGATTGTTTGCTGAGATGGGAAAACCATGTGGCTTTGTGCAGAAAGCACAGAGTATTGTTTGGCCTGGAAATTTACACTCCAGGATTCCAGGACAAACACAGCTTATGTTGGCTCAGAAGTCCTGTATGATAAGACAGCCGTGACTTCTTCCCCACCTCCTCACACAGCCTATGGGACACTAACCTATGAGGCATATGGCTATGATCCATACAGTGGTGCATAGCCTCCAGGAACTCAAGCTATCTATTGTTCTTTATCCTGCCAGTACCCACATGAAGGACTTTATGGACAACAGCCTGCCAACCAAGTCATCATTTGGGAGTGGTATCGAGACAGCGACAGTGATCTGGCACTGGACATGGTGGCCAGAGCTGCCACTAGCATGGCCTTAGGCTCTCTGGTCTGGGTCTTCTAGAGTCCTTCAGATCTGGATGTGCATAGCTTCTGATACCATGTGTGCAATAATATAATTTGCAGGGCATTTCTGTTGGTGATAAATGTTTTTAATAATAGTTTAATTGTTCTTTTGAAAATGATGACATCATAGTTCTAACTAATCCATACACGTACTGTAGAGAAGGCTTCTGACTTGTGTTTAGCTAAAACATGGACTCTCTGGGGCACTGGCTCATTCCAGGAGTTTCTTTCTAGAACTCTTGGAATACGTTATTTTGGCTACACTTGTTTAGAATGGCATTTTCTTTTCAGAGTTAGGTATAGTGCTTAAGGGATAATTTAGTGTTCTGTTAATATATGGTGACACATGAGTGAGTGGTATGGCAAGGAGGACTACAGCTTCTTTCTGTTGAACATTGAACTTTGAAATCTCGGATCGGAGCTGGCTGCATGTAACTTCAGGAGTTGTGGGCTGGTAAGCAACCAGGAACTTCCCTGAGGCAGTGGGGTGGTATCCCCAGGACCTCTGGGGCCAGCAAGGCTGACTGCTCAGGATGATGGGGGAGGGTCAGCTCCCCTCCCCGCACCCCCCCGCCCTGCCTCCTCTTAGAATGATGCTTCTTCATTTTATTCTTTGTTTTTTTGGTAGTGATCCTTGGAAAATATCCCACATTAGGAATTGGCTTGAGCCTCAAAGTTTTATCCTTTAAAACTTGAAGAAGGCAAAACAGTTTCAAGTATGTGGAGGTAGATGTGCTTTATTCAGAGATGACCCTATGTTTTTAGTGTCTGCTTTGAGTATTTTTGTTGCCACATCAGCCTACTTATAGCTTTTTTTTCTACTTGTTGAGAAAGTGATATTAAAAGAGTGGTGAGGAAGTGGAATGAGAGCCATAGTTATAGTGTTACTGTGTCAGGCCTCTAGAGATTGCACTGTGCAGAGGGTGCTCTTTTCCTTTCTTCTGTCCTTCTGAAGAGCAGGTGTCCTGCTTTGTGCAGGACTGGGGCACTGTGACTCTCCCCCAAGCGCTGGGGTTCATGGAGCCCTGGTGGTGGCATAGTGGGGGCCCTTGGAACCATGGCTGTGGGGGAGACTCAGGTTATAGATGGGAAATGATGCCTAAGGACATGAATGGCCTTCTGTCAAGATATTACTAAACTTGACCAGGACATGGGCTTTGTTTTTATTCCTGATACAGAAGCTTAAACCATGTAATTTTGAGCCCCAGCTATGTGTGAAACTCTAGAAAACCCATAATCCTGCACTTCTGTTATTTCTTTATGCGAATTTGTAAAGCCCATAATTAATTCGGTCTTCTGTCCCGCAGGCTTTAAACAATGTACTTCTACCAAGGCAGTTTAGCACAGTAATAGTTCCTGCCCCAACATTCCAAAATACATTCCCTACTAGCACAAATTCTGTTTTTATTTTCTGTGGCCAGTTTTATAGGTCAACTGACTCCATCTCTGAGCAGACTTAAAGAGATCTCCATATGAAGCCATATGCCAAATGACCCTGATGGTGACCACAGTCAGGTCTGTTTTCCTGGGCAGTTCTGCTGAACTTACTGACACTGTAGAGTCTGTTTTTAGTTGAAAGGAGGTGCACTTGACTATCATCCTTTGGGATATTTGAGATGTTGGAAAATTGCCAGATGTGCTGTGTGACAATATTGGTTTTGATGATAAAAAATGTTGCTTTAATGATTTTACATCCTGTAGAGTAAGAATGGCTTTATTTATATGATAGTCATTATTAGAGCTGTATACTTTACTAACAAAATATTAAACAGTGTTTAATGTGGCATTAGGGTATTAATTTTGAACTTGGAGTTATTGGAACCACAGAGTACTTAGTTATGTCACTGAAATGCCTGGGAAGCAGAGTCCCCCTCTGACAGAAGGGAGAGGTATGAACTGAGTCTTGGGCACACGTGTGTGCACTCTGTTGGCTAGCCCTATTGGGCAGACATAGTTGAACCTGGAAATTCAGTGTTGCCAGTGACTTGATGCTGATAGGAAATGCATGGTAGGTATAAAGATGGGCTGAGAGATTTCATTTCCTTGGTCCAATTTCTGTAGATGCCAGCTTTGTAATCACCTCAATTTAGGTAATCCTAAATCAAGAAGTTAGTTGAGGTGGAAGAAACTTGTTCAGGTGTGAGTAAGCGTTTCACTTTCATGTGTACTTCAATATAATGTGCCTGGAAGAAGTTGGCCACTGACATTGCACACATGCCAAGCTGATTGGTTTTTTTAGTTACTGGAGTGAACTTCAGGATCCTAGATTGTAAAGAGAAGGGAAAGACCAGTGGCTGTGTTTCAGATGATCATCCTGAAACAGGCCAGACCTGGACCCAAGACCTGGATCATAAGAAGGAGTTCCTACAGTTGAAATGAACGGCCCAAGTTTATTTTCTACATCAGTTACGATCCTGTTTCATTTTTCTTTCTCCTTCCCAAGTTTATGTAGACACAGGCACGGAATGCAGTTCTATTTCCCACCTCCCCTAGAATTGATTTTCTGATTGCTTTCCTCTCATGTTCTCTAGTGCCCACAGAACCTATTTTTTCCTGTATATGCAAATTGTATGTTTAGAAGTGAAAATGTTAATACATTAAATGATTAACCTAAAAAAAAAGAAATACAGCCCAATGAGATTAGGAAAAAGATACAAGAACAAAATGAACTCTTTACAAAAGAGATTAAATAACCATCAAAAAACCAAACAGAAATCCTGAGGCTGAAGAATTCAATGAATGAGATGAAGAATGCAGTAGAGAGCCTCTGAGGTAGAGTAGAGCAGATGGAAGATAGAATAAGTGACTTGGAAGGAGAAATTTTGAAATAACAATATCAAGAAAAAGAAGAGAAAAGAATAAGAATGAGGGGTGCCTGGGTGACTCAGTCAATTAAGTGTCTGATTCTTGATTTTGACTCAGGTCATATTCTCATGGTTCATAAGATTGAGCCCCTCATCAGGCTCTACCCTGACGGTGCAGGAACTGATTGGGATTCTCTCTCTCCCCCTCCTTCTCTGCTCCTCCCCGATCATGCTCTCTTTCCCTCTCTTTCTATAAGTAAGTAAGTAAATTTAAAAAAAGGATAAGAATGAGCAAATGCCTTCCCCCACAAAACCTGTGTGATCAATGAGACTCAATCAAAAAGGCAAACATTTGAATAATTGGGATTCCAGAAGGAGAAGAGAGGGAGAAGAGAGCAGAACATTTATTTAAAGAAATAATAGCTGAAAACTTCCCTGGGGAAAGAGTGAAACATCGAAGTTCAAAAAGCTAATAGGTCAAACACAGGCAGCAAATTCCTTGACCTCAGCAGGGGCAACTTCTTACTAAGCATGTCACAAAAGGCAAGGGAAACAAAAGCAAACAAGAACTATTGGGACTTCATCAAGATAAAAAGCTTCTACACAGTGAAAGAAACAATCAGCAAAACTAAAAGGCAGCCTATGGAATGGGAGAAGATTTTTGCAAATGACATATATGATAAAGGGTTAGTATCCAAAATTTATAAAGAACTTATAAAATTCAACACCCCCAAAAAAAACAACCCAGTTAAGAAATGGGCAGAAGACATGAACAGACATTTTTACAAAGAAGCATCCAGATGGCTAAGAGACATAGGAGAAGATGCTCAACATCACTCATCATCAGAGAAATAGAAATCAAAACCACAATGAAATACCACCTCTCACTGGTCACAAAGGCTAAAATTAACCACTTGGCAAACAACAGATATTGACAAGGATGTGGAGAAAGGGGAACCCTATTGCACTGTTGGTAGGAATGCAAACTGGTGCAGCCATTATGGAAAACAGTATGGAAGTTCCTCAAAAAATTAAAAATAGAACTACCTTATGACCCATCAATTGCACTACTAGGAATTTATCCAAAGGATACAAAAATTCTGTTTCAAAGGGGCACATGCACCCCAATGTTTATAGCAGTGCTGTCAACAATAGCCAAATTATGGAAAGACCCAAAATGTTAATTGTCTGATGAATGTATAAAGAAGATGTGGTATACACACACGCGCGCACGTGCACATGCACACACACACACACACACACACACACACACAGTGGAATACTACTCAGTGATGAAAAAAATGAAATCTTGCCATTTGCAACAACGTGGGTGGAACTGGAGGTATGCTAATTGAAATAAGTCAGTCAGAGAAAGACAAATATCATATGATTTAACTCGTATGTGGAATTTGAGAAATTCAACAGGTGAACATAGAGTAAGTGAAGGAACAATAATATAAAAACAGAGAGGGAGGCAAACAGTACATTAAAATAATTCTTTTAATGTACTGTTGAATTTGATTTGCTTGAGATCTTGAGATCTTGAGATCTTGTTGAGAAATTCTGCACCCATGTTCATCAAGGATATTGGCTTGTAATTCATTTTAAAGTGGGGTCTTTGCCTGGTTTTGGAACCAAGGCAAATCTGGCTTTGTAGAATGAGTTTGGAAGTTTTCCTTCTATTTCTGTTTTTTGGAACAGTTTGAGAATAGGTATTAACTCTTCTTTAAATGTCTGGTAGAATTCCCCTGGGAAGTCATCTGGCCCAGGACTCTGGTTTCTTGGGCGATTTTTGACTACTGATTCAATTTCTTTGCCAGTTATGGAGTTTGTTCAAATTTTCTATTTCTTCCAGTTTCAATTTTGGTAGATTGTGAGTTTCTAGGAATTTGTCCATTTCTTCCATATTGCCTAGTTTGTTGGCATATAATTTTTCATAGTATTCTCTTATAATTGTTTGTATATCTGTCGTGTTGATTATGATCTCTCCTCTTTCATTCATGATTTTATCTCTTTGGGTCCTTTCTCTTCACTTTTTGGTAAGTCTGGCTAGGGGGTTATCAATTTTTTTAATTCTTTCAAAGAACCAGCTCTTAGTTTAACTGATATCTTCTACTTTTTTTTTGTTTATATATCATTTTTTTTCCTGCTCTAATCTTTATTATTTCCCTTCTTCTGCTGGCTTTATGCTTTGTTTGCTGTTCCTTATCGAGCTCCTTTATGTGTAAGGTTAGGTTGTGTATTTGGGATCTTTCTTGCTTCTTGAGATAGGCCTGAATTACAATATATTCCCTTGGGATGCCCAGGTGGCTCAGTCTGTTAAGCATCTGACTTCAGCTCAGGTCATGATCTCGTTGTTCATGAATTCGAGCCCTGTGCTGGGTTCTGTGCTGATAGTCTGCTTCAGATTTTGTGTCTCCCTCTCTCTCTGCCCCTACCCCACTCATGCTCTGGCTCTCTCTCTCTCTGAAAAATAAATAAACATTAAAAAAATTTATACAATATATTTGTCTTAGGATTGCCTTTGCTGCATCCCAAAGGGTTTAGACTGTCGTGTTTTCATTTTCATTTGCTTCCATGTATTTTTAAAAATTTCTTTAATTTCCTGGTTAACCAATTCATTATTTAGTAGGATGTTCTTTAACCTCCATGTATTTGTGGACTTCCCAAATGTTTTCTTGTGGACTTCATGTTTCATGGTGTTATGATCTGAAAATATGAATGGTATGATCTTGGTCTTTTTGTATTTGATAAGGGCTGATTTGTAACCCAATATGTGATCTATTCAGGAGAATGTTCCATGTGCTCTTGAGAAGAATGTGTATTTTGCTGCTTTAGGATGAAATGTTTTGAATATATCTACTAAGTCCATCTATTCCGGTGTGTGATTCAAAGTCATTGTTTCTTTGATTTTCTGCTCAGATGATCCATTCCTTGTTGTAAGTGGGTGTTAAAAGTCCCCTAATACTCTGGTATTATGATGAATGAGGTTCTTTATGTTTGTTACTAATTGATTTATATATTTAGTTGTGCCAAGTTGGGGGCATAAATATTTACAATTGTCAGATCTTCTTGATGGATAGACCCCTCAATTATGATGTAATGCCCTTCTTGTTACAATCTTTGTTTCAAAATCTAATTTTCTAATGTAAGTATGGCTACTCTGGCTTTCTTTTGATGTCTATCAGCATGATAGATGGTTCTCAATCCCTTCACTTTATATCTGCAGGTCTCTTTAGGTCTAAAGTGAGTCTTTTTTAGGTATAATGTAGATGGGTATTGCTTTTTTTTATCCATTGTGATACCCTATGTCTTTTAATTAGAGCTTTTATTCCATTTACATTCAGAGTGATTAGTGAAAGATATGAATTTGGTACCATTGTGTTAACCTATAGAGTTGGTGTTTCTGGTGATGCTCTCTGGCCCTTTATAGTCTTTGTTGCTTTGGTCTTTTTTTTTTTTTCTTCACTCAAAGAGTCCCCCTGAAAATTTCTTTCAGGCCTGGTTTAGTGTTCACAAATTCCCTTAGTTTTTGTTTGTCTGGGAAACTCTTTACCTCTCCTTCTATTCTGAATGGCAGCCTTGTTGGATAAAGAATTCTTGTCTGCATATTTTTCCTTTTCAGAATATTGAATATTTCCTGGCAATCCCTTCTGGCCTGCCAAGTTTCAGTGGACAGGTCTACTGCTGACCATATGTCTAGTCTACTCTTGTTGGTTAAGGACATTTTGTCCCTAGCTGCTTTCAGAATTCTCTTTATCTTTGTATTTTGTAAGGTTTCCTGTGATATGTTTTGGTGTTGACCTGCTTTTGTTGCTTTTGAGGGGATTTCCCTGTAATTCTTGGACTTCAATGCTTTTTTTCCTTCCACAGATTAAGGAGGTTCAAATAAACCTGCTTCTTTTCCCAGCTCTTCCTCTGGGACTCTTATGCTGTAGATATTATTGTGCTTTATGTAATAGCTGGGTTCTACCTTCATGATCTAATAGTTTTTGTTCCGCCTTCTTTTCAGCTTCATTGTTTTCCATAATTTTATGTTCTATCACCCATTCTCTTCTCTGCTTCTTCAATCCTTGTGACTATATATCCAGTAAGCTTTGCGTTTCAGTGATAGCTTTTTTTTTTTAATTTCGGCCTGACTAGTTCTTTTAGGTCTTTTATCTCTACAGCAAAGGTTTCTCTAGTGTCTTCTATGCCTTTCTCAAGCCCAGCTAGTATTCTTATGACTGCTTTTGTAAATTTTTGTTCAGATATATTGCTTATATATGTCTTGAGCAAATCCTTGGCTGTGATTTCTTCTTGACCTTTCTTTTGGGGAGAATTCCTCTATCTTATCATTTTGGCTAAGTTTCTGTCTTTTGTGTGTTTTAAAAGCTTGTTATGTTTCCTGAATCTGAGAGTACTGCTATATTAAAAGGGGCCATACACTGCCCAGGGCCTGGTACTTCAGGAAAGTGTTTCTGGTGTATGTTGTGTGCACTTCGCTGTTGTGTTTTGGCTGCTCTTTCCCACTGGTCAGTCCTCTGCAGAGCTCCTCCTAGCTTGCAGTGGGGAGTATTTGGAACTTTAATTAGGTATGTTTTAATTTGTTTGTTAAAATAAGCCTAGAAAAAAAGGCCTGATTTCCCCACTAAAAAAAAAAGAAAAAAAAATAAGGAAAGGAATGAAAAAAAACCTAAACAGACAATTAAAAAAAAAACAAGTATAAACCCGATTCATAAGAAAAAGTAAGGGAAAGAAAAAGAAAAGAAAACAGAACAGAAAGAAAAAAGAGAAAAGGGAAAAAAAGAGAAAAAAGGAAAAAAAAGAGAAAAGGAAATGAACAAACAAAAAACTGTAAGCCTGGTTTCAAAGGGGAAAAAAAAGAAGTAGAAGAAAAGAAAAAAAATTAAGCCTTGTCCTATTTCCACCAGAACTGCAGGTGATGCTTTGAAGCACTCTATGGTAGTAGACTTGGTGCATGCAGGGTGCTGCCTGTGCTGATCTTCTGGAGAAGTCTGCTGCACTGGCTAAGAGTCAGACCTGCCCCAGTAAATATGCAGTTGCCAGGCACAGGGGTTTGGGATTTGGTGTCAGCAGGTCCCACCTCCACTGAGGGCTGCTCTGTTGCTCTCTAAAGTCCCATCATGTTGGTAGTAAGGGGGGAAATGGCTCCACCTACTCTCTCCTCCTTGGACAGAGGATCTCACACCCATTCTGTTCAGTAAGCCCTCACAGAATAGCAAGGGCAGTCAGTGTGTCCTGATCCACATATTCGGCATGGGGCTGGGATTCAAAACTTGAAATCTTTACCTGGCACCACTTGGGCCCACCCCCCTCCTCCAGAGTAGAGCCTCCCCACAATGCGTCTGATGTCCTTTGTCCAAGAAAAATGATCCCATGCCTGTGCAGTGCACAGAATCTATGGTGTAGCACAGCAAAAAGCAGCAACCAGGTTATCTGCCCTCTGCATGCCCCTCTGTCCCCTGCTGATGAAAGGCCTTTGGCTGGTGCCTGCAGGGTCTTTTGGCCTTGGAGAGGCAGTATACCCACTTCCAAAGGTACTCCAGGAAGGGAGTGCTATGCACTCTGGGGCCAGTGTCCTCCTTCTCCCCTGGAGTGCATGCCACAGCTTCACTCCAAAGTCTCACACTTCCAAAAGCTCAGAATTTGAACTCCAAACGTTGTTTGCAACGTGACACTCAGTACCTCTTGCTCCCTAGTCCGTGGTCTGGAGAGGTTTTCCTCTTGGGTGAACCCAACGCTGCACTCTCTCAACCCCTGTCTCTTTCTCTTCCTTTTGCCTCTCTATGGAATGGGTTCTCTCCCCTCCACAGTACAGCTGTTTTTCTCTCTCCCAATTCATATCCGTGTACCTCTACCTGCCATGCTGTCTCCCTCCAACTGTGGAGATCCTTCTGCCAGTCTGTAGATGGATTCCCTGGGTATTCTAGGTGATCTGACCTCAATACTACTTTGCTTGAGGGACAAGAAAAGCCCAGGGTCTTCATACTTCTCCACCACCTTAACTCCTCTCCGTCTCCTCTTTCATTTCTGATTTCATTTATTTGGGTCTTTTCTTTTTTCTTTATGAGTACGGCTAAAGGTTCATCATTTTGTTTATCTTTTCACAGAGCCAGCTCTTTGTTTCATTCTTTTTTTTTTCTTTCCCTTTCTTTCCTTTTTTTTTTTTTCTTTTAGTTTGTTTGTTTGTTTGTTTTTTTCCATTTATTTCTGTTCTGGTCTTCGTTATTTAATTATTTCCTTCCTTTACTAAATTTGAGCTTTGTTTTGTTCTTCTTTTCTAGTTTTGTTAGGTATATGGTTAGATTATTTACTTGAGATTTTCTTGTTTCTTCAGGTAGGATTTTGTCATTATAAATTTCACTCTTAGCACTACTTTCACTGTGTCCCAAAGATTTTGGACTGTTATGTTTTCATTTTCATTTGTCTCCATGTATTTTTTAAAATTTCTTCTTTAATTTCTTTGTTTACTCATTGGTTGTTTCATAGCATGTTGTTTAGCCTCCACATGTTTGTGTTTTTTTCCAGTGTTTATCTTGTAATTGATTTCTAGTTTCAAAACATTGTGGTTGGTTGGGATGAGCCCTGGGTGTTGCGTGTATGTATCACATGAATCTACTCCTGAAGCCAAGAGCACACTGTATACACTTATGTTAGCTAATTTGACAATAAATTATATTTAAAAATTAAAATAATAAACAAGGATATAGAGTCACACAAAAAAGCATTGTGGTTGGAAAAAATGCTTAATATAATTTCAACTTTCTTAAATTTATTGAGACTTGTTTTGTGGCCTAACATGTAATCTATTCTGCAAAATGTTCCATGTGCACTTGAAAAAATTATATTTTGCTGTTTTGGGATGGAATGTTCTGTATTACTTATTAGGTCCATCTGGTCTAATGTTTTGTTGAGAGGAACTGTTTCCTTATTCATTTTCTGTCTGGATGATCTATCCATTGATTTAAGTGGGGTGTTAAATTTCCCTGGTATTATTGTATAACTGTCAATTTCTCCTTTTATATCTGTTAATATTTGCTTTATATTATTTAGGGGTGCTCCCATTTTGATTGCATAGGTATTTACAATTGTTATATCCTTTTGCTAGTTTCACCTCTTTGTCATTATGTAGTGCCCTTTCTCTTGTTACAGTCTTTGTTTTAAAGTCGATTTTGTCTGATCAAATATTGCTACCAATGTTTTCTTTTTTTTTTTTTCACTTCCATTTGCAAGGAATATCTTTTTCCATCCTTTCATTTTCTGTCTATACTTGTCTTTATGTCTGAAATGAGTCTCTTGTAGGCAGCATATGGATGGGTTTTGTGTTTTTATTTTAATCTAGTCTATTACCTTATGTCTTTTGATTAGAGCATTTAGACCATGTAAATTTAAATTAATTATTGATAGTATGTACTTATTGCTATTTATTGAATTGTTTTCTGGTTGTTTTTGTAGTTCTTATTTGTTTTTTCCTTCTTCTCTTGCTCTCTTTCCTTGTGATTGATGACTTTTTAACATTTTTTATTTATTTTTGGGACAGAGAGAGACAGAGCATGAACGGGGGAGGGGCAGAGAGAGAGGGAGACACAGAATCGGAAACAGGCTCCAGGCTCCGAGCCATCAGCCCAGAGCCTGACGCGGGGCTCGAACTCACGGACTGCGAGATCGTGACCTGGCTGAAGTCGGACGCTTAACCGACTGCGCCACCCAGGCGCCCCGATTGATGACTTTTTAAATGTAATGCTTGGCTTTCTTTCTATTTATTTTTTGCTATCTATTATATGATTTTGTTTTGTGGTGACCATATGGTCTATATGTAATGTCCTTAGTATATAGCAGTCTATATTAAGTTGATGGTCACTTAAGTTCAAACTCATTCTACCTTTTTTTTTTAAGTAGGCTTAAAAGATAAAATAAAAAAATAATAAATAAATAAATAAATAAATAAATAAATAAAAATGGGCTTCACACCATGGAGCCCTATGAGGGGCTTGAACTCACAAACCTGAGATCAAGACCTGAACTGAGATAAAGAGTCAAACACCCAATCGAATGAGCCACCCAGACACACCCCCAAACTCATTCTAAAAGAAGTCTTTTTTGCTCTCCTCCACATCTTATGTATATGTTATCATATTTTACATCATTTTATTTTCTGGGTCCCCTTAACTAATTTTTTAGATATAAATGATTTTACTACTTTCATCTTGTAACCTTAATGCTAGCTTCATAAGTGATTGCTTTACTACCTTTTCTGTATGTTAGCTTTTACTCATGAAATTATTTCCTTTCATAATTTTCTTCTAATTATGGCCTGTTCTTTCCACTTAGAGAATTCCATTTAACATTTCTTGTAAGGTTGGTTTAGTGGTAATTCCTTTAACTTTTGTTTGTCTGGGAAACTCTTCTTCTCTCTTTTGATTCTTAATTCTACCTTGCAAGGTAGAGTCTTCTTGGTTGTAGGTTTTTTTCTTTCAGCACTTTGAATATATAATGCCTGCAAAATTTCAGCTGAAAAATCAGCTTTAGCCTTATAAGGTTTCCCTCATAAATAAGTAGTTGCTTCTCTCTTGTTTCTTCTAAAATTCTCTCCTTATCTTTAATCTTTAACATTTTCATTGTTATGTGTCATGGTGTGGAAATCCTTGGGTTCATCTTACTTGAAACTCTCTGTGCTTCCTGAACCTTGATGTCTGTTTACTTCCCCGGGCTAAGGAAGTTTTCAAGTATTATTTCTTCAAATATTTTTTTGCTCCTTTCTCTCTTCTTTTTTCTGGAATCCCTATAATGTGAATATTTGTGTGATATTATCCAAGAGATCCCTTAACCTATCCTTGTTTTTTAAAACCCTTGCCAGGGGCGCCTGGGTGGCTCAGTCGGTTGAGCGTCCGACTTCAGCTCAGGACACGATCTCACGGTCCGTGAGTTCGAGCCCCGCGTCGGGCTCTGGGCTGATGGCTCGGAGCCTGGAGCCTGCTTCCAATTCTGTGTCTCCCTCTCTCTCTGCCCCTCTGCCATTCATGCTCTGTCTCTCTCTGTCTCAAAAATAAATAAACGTAAAAAAAAATAATAAATAAAACCCTTGCCCTCTTCAGAGGGCATCTTCGTAGAACAGCTGAAGCTGATGTGGACATGGCTGGGACAGTCCTAAGCTCTCTGTGCTGAAGGTATACTGAGGTTTGCACCTGTGTTACCTAGGCAAGATGGCTGGAGCTGTTTCAGTATGCGTTCCAGTATGCACCATGCCAGGGATTTTTCTAGTATGTGCCATGCTGGGACTGCCTTGGTAGGATGGCTGTGGTTGGTATGGGCTAGGAGCCTGGGGCCCACTGAGGCAGTAGACCAGCTAGGATGCCCAAACCCTACTCCTGTCCATGCTGTCATGGTGGAGGGAAAATGGTAATCATGGAACTCCTTAGTCCCTCTGATCCAGAGTGAGTTTTAGCTGCTCCCCTGCCATTTGGCAGAGTTCTAGGGCTGAATCCTTTATATTCTAGTTTCTCTCTCTCTCTCTCTCTCTTTCTCTCTCTCTCTTCATCTACAAAGGTAGGCTATGTTTATTTAGAGTCACAAGTAGTTGACTCAGTCTGACTCAAACCACGAGGAAACCATCCTGTTTCACTCCATTCTGGTCCTAGGGTGGCCAAGCCTGGCAGGAGTACTGCTTAGGGCCCATTTGAAGGTTTACAAGTTTCTCACTGAGGACAATCTGTGACCGTGTGAGAGTGGTCAGGTAGATCACCATCAACAGGTCATTGATGTTGCTATTGAGCATGGTCTCAAAGTTATCAGGAATTATCCTGGGCACTTAGTTAACCAGACTCATCAAGAAGTGGCCCACAGTATTGTCACCTGATACCTTTCCAGACAGCACATCCTCTGCATACTGCAACACTGTGCTCAGGGCATCCTATATGCAAGCCAATGTCCCTCATACTTGCTGAAAGTCGCTTGAGAGTCTGATCACCTGGTTGGGGCTAAAACAGGACTCCATGATCAGCTCAACTCAATGTGTTTAGTCATAATGTGCATATTTCACTAATAGAGGTATGAACATCACCCCCTTGGTCTTCCCAGGGACACCATTAAAGTGCTGAAATAGGCCTTGATGCTCACATGGCCAATCTCAAGGCTCATGTCCACAATGAGGTGAATGGGGTTGGGGGCTTCCCCGTGTAGTACTCATGGATCAGCACAGAATCCTCTGTAATGTCATGGCCTGAAGCATCCCAGGCTAGGATGAGCTCATTTGGGCTTTCTTATATGATTCATACATGTTCTTAGTGAATTCCAAAAGTCCTCTCTACTTTTTTGAAGCCCAGCGATTAATTTTATGACTATTATTCTAAATTCTTGTTCCGTTATATTGCTTAAATCGTTTTTTGATCAATTCATTAGCTGTCGCTACTTCCTGGAGTTTCTTTTGAGGAGAATTCTTCTGTTTCGTCATTTTGGATAGTCCCTGGAATGGTGCAGAACTGCAGGGCTCTTCCCCTGTGCTGTCTGGAGTAACTTGTGTTTGCAGGCGGGGCCGCAGTCAGACCCAATGTCTGTCTCCAGCCCACCGCTGGGGCCACAGACTGGTGTGTACCTTATCTTCCCCTGTCCCAGGGGCAGGATTCACTGTGGAGTGGTGTGGCCCCTGTCTGGGCTACTTGCACACTGCCAGGCTTGTGGTGCTGCTTTGATGGGATCTGGCATATCAGCCAGGGTGGATCCGCAAAGTGCACAGGGGTGGGAGGGGCAGGCTTAGCTTGCTTTGCCCTTGGTGGTCCCCAGCGGGAGGGGCCCTGCAGCACTGGGAGGGAGGCAGGTAGATCTGTTGGAGGGATGGATCCACAGAAGCACAGCGTTGGGTGTTTGCGTGGTGCAAGCAAGTTCGTGAGGGGAACTGGTTCCCTTTGGGATTTCGGCTGGGGGATGGGAGAGGGAGATGGCGCTGGCCAGAGCCTTTGTTCCCCCACCGAGCTGAGCTCCTCCAGGGCTCAACACCTCTCCCTCCCAGTGTCCTCTCGCCCTCCCGCTCGCTCTCCAAGCAGAGCTGTTGACTTTTAACATTCCAGATGTTAAGTCCCGCTGGCTGTCAGAACTCACGCAGTCCAGCCCCTCCGCTTTTGCAAGTCAGACTCAGGGGCTCTGCCTTGCCAGGCGGGCTGCCCCTCCACCACCCCAGCTCCCTCCCACCAGTCCGTGTAGCTCACACTGCCTCTCCACCCTTCCTACCCTCTTCCGTGGGCCTCTACGCTTGGCTCCAGAGAGTCCGTTCTGCTAGTCTTCTGGTGGTTTTCTGGGTTATTTAGGCAGAGGTGGGTGGGATCTAAGTGATCAGCAGGACAGGGTGAACCCAGCGTCCTCCTATGCCACCATCTTCTCGAGAGCCCCCTTGAGATGCCAATTTCAAGTCTACATTGTTACCTGTGCTGACTGGCTATAAATTGGAGGTTCCCACAACCCCCTCCTTAGGTTTCATTAATTTGGTAGAGTAGCTCACATAACTCAGGAATAACAATTTACTTACTAGTTTAAGGATTTATTACAAAGTATATGAATGAGCAACCAAATGAAGAGATACATACAGTGAGGTCCAGAATAGTCCCAAATGTAGGACTTTCTGTCCCTATGGCGTTTAAGGCGTGTCACCACCCCAGAATGTGGATGCATGCTGGTCTACGAGCCTGTAAGCTATCCAAACTGGCAGTTCAGGGATGTTTTTGAAGGTTCATTGCGTAGGCATGGCTGATTAAATTACTGGCCATTGGTGACTGGATTTAATAATCTCCAGGTACCACCTCACCTCACCTCACAGCAGGTCAGGGGTGGGGCTGAATGTTCCAACCCTTTAATCATATGGTTGGTTTCCCTGGCAACCAGCTTCCAAACTTAGTTACTTAGAGGCTGTCAGCACAGAGCCTGAGGTGGGGCTTCAACTCACTGACTGGGAGATCATGACCTGAGCCGAAGTCAGATGCTCAACCAACTGAGCCACCCAGGTGCCACCCAGGCCCCCGCCCCCAGTTACTTTTTGCAGGTAAAAGTCTTGATATCTTTTTATGCACTTTTGGAAGGCATCCAGTTAATTTGCTTCTGACTAAATTTCATTACATTCAGTGACATCTTTAAAAGTGGCTGCTCCCTTTTGCAGGAGTTACTAACTGTATTTATTAACTCAGAGGAGAAAATACTTACATTGTAATGCATTCCAATTCAGAATAATGGAAAATATACAGCAAGAGCCTTGGTCTTTGCCAAAGCCCCACGGAAAGCATTTTGAGTTCTTTCTGTTTAAGTATTCAATATAAGAGCATTTGCCCTGTCTAACCCCAATTGAGGCTCTGTTCAAATGCAGGCACAGTTATACTTTAGAGCTCTTTCTCACCAACAGTCTTCCTTTCTTATTAATTTCAATAAATATTCACTGACCCAAAACTCTGCTAAACCCATGGGGGAACACAGAAATTTTTAAAACTGGGGTCTTGTTCTCTAGTGTAAGTTAAGCGAAATAATATGCAAATTCTTATTTCTGGTATTTGAAGTAGCGCTTGGGGCTGAAGAGGTCATGGCAGTCAGCCTGTTAACCTTGTCAGTTGTCAATCCCAGAACAGAAAGACAGACAGACCTCTCTTTTTTCTTCTTAATGTTT
Source organism: Panthera onca (assembly GCF_046562875.1). Classification (NCBI taxonomy): domain Eukaryota; kingdom Metazoa; phylum Chordata; class Mammalia; order Carnivora; family Felidae; genus Panthera; species Panthera onca. Next base: position 240,454,978 of record NC_138339.1, read on the forward strand.
ATTTTTGAGAGAGAGAGAGAGACAGAGAGAGACAGAGAGAGAACATGCAGAAGCAGGGGAGGGGCTGAGAGAGAGGAAGACACAGAATCTGAAGCAGGATCCAGGCTGTCAGCACAGAGCCCAACACAGGGCTTGAACTCATGAGCCATGAAATCATGACCTGATCCAAAGTCAGACACTTAACCAACTGAGCCACCCAGGCGCCCCAGGACAGATCTCTTGGAGAAGTCTTCCTTAAAGCAAGGTTACACGGCTGTAGGTATGTTTGAAATCTATGGCATCCCACTGAAATCACTTTTCAAATGCACTTTGTGTTTATGTTTGGACAGTCTGCAGTTATTAAACCATCTGAAATTGATTTGAATGCTGGTATGGCTTAACAAACACTTATCTTTCTCATATTTTCCTAAGTATTTATGTCCCCTGGACCAAGTTGTATATTATAAGAGAAATGTGCCATAAAATAAATAAAACAATTATCACTTACTAGATAATTCATATATTGACCTTATGTTTGTTTTGAGCTTTGGGCCTTAGTTCTTAGGAGCTTTTTATATGTCAGAAAATTAGCCTTTTGTTTGATCTCAGTTGTAAATTTTTTTCACATTTGTCATTCATTTTCTGACTGTGCTGACGGTAATTTTTGTGAGGTTGAAATATTTTTAAGTATTAAAATTTATTTACATTTCTTTTGGGCTTCTGATTTGTCTTTCCATACTTAGCAAGGACTGCTGCAGTCCAAGATTATAAGGAAAATTTCCCATAATTTCTTCTAATACTTATGGTTTAATATTTTATATATATATAAATATATTATATATATACTTTAATGTTTATTTATTTTGAGAGAGAGAAAGCATGATTCGGGGAGGGGCAGAGAGAGAGGAAGAGAGAGAATCCCAAGTAGGCTCTGCGCTAATCAATCTGGGGCTTGATCTCACGAACTGTGAGCTGAAATCAAGAGTTGGACACTTAACTGGCTGAGTCACCCAGGCGTCCCTAATATTTTATATTTAAATCTGATACATTTAGGATCTGTACTGCTCTAAGGTATGATGTATGGCTCAAACTTTTTTCCTAAACGACTACTTATCTCAATAACCTATGATGAGTAAACCATTTTTCTGCCCACTGACTTAAAATACAACTCCTAACCAAGACTAGGACTACCTAGAATTGTTTTATTTTGGGAATAATCCATGAAAAAATAAGAAATCTCCTTTTCTATGTGTGTTACAAAAAATCTAGATTCACTCTTGCTCTGATTAAGCATTCGTGTGGTAGCCCTGTGATAAAAGTAACATTTTCCTCCATTTACAGAGTAGGAAACTCACTGAACCAGAGAGAAACTGAAAACTTGCTCAAAATCATAGCACTGGTAAGTGACTGAATCCAAGCTATTAATCACTATGATACAGGCCAACTTAAAGACATATCAAATGATGTTGTGTTCAGTGCAGTTATTCATGGCTTCTGTAAAGTGGGGATAACAAACTTACCTGTGTGCATGAATTGCTCTGGAGATCAATCATTCAGGCCATGTTCATACCAAGCACTCAGTGCTAGCTATTTATATTCATTTAATGATTTAGGGCTTCTGTAGCTAAGAGCCATATATTTCTATACCACCAAACAGTGAGACCTAAATCTAGGTGTGAATCTCAAACTAACAGCCATCTTCTCTGAGTCTCCTCTGCATCTGCAAAATGGGATCGGTGGCAATACTTACTCATAAATATTATTTTACAGATTAAATGAGATAAAATATGGAAATGGCCCCACCCAACACTCTCCTGCATGTTCTGCCTTGCAAGCCTACAGACTTTCTATGTTGCTGATCACCTTCCTCAGATAATCAAAGCAGGAAAACCCTTCATTCAGTCTTGAATGGGCTGCTAAGAATTAAAAACAGTTCAACCTTAGACTTAGTCAACAAGAAAATCTTACCTACAAATGTCTACTGTATCCCATAGTCATAGTGTCTGGCAGGAAACTGGGCTGAGTGGGTACTGGCCTCAAAACAGACCCCAGAGACCAATACTCTAATTGGCATGGATTTCCCTCCCCTGAGGAGGGAAATATGCCTCTTCCTTCTGCCATGGGCTGCTTCTCTTCCAAGATACTGCTGTTTTTCCCCTTCTGGTCTCTGGAGCCAAATGAACTGGCTGGTGAGGCCAGTTTATACTCTAAATGACACCTCAACTTTCCTCTTTTACCAGCAGCCTTGGGTCTCCCTTCCTGCCTCTTTCCATAAAGGTCAGCTCCAATTTCTGCCTGACAGTTTGGACTCCAGGTGATGCTGGCCTCCCGTTCCCCATTAAACTGGGGAATCCCTAGGTTTCTCTGCAAATTCCTGGGTTCTGCTGGTTCACTGCATCTTGTGCAGAGACCTTACAGCACTTGACAAATTAAGTCCAATGCCAGCAAGCACCAAGGCAAGTTTCACTTCCTTTTACCAACACTCAAAGGGCAAATGACTTGTCTCAGAACCAATATTGAATACAGGGGCCCAGACATGATTATGGTCTAACATTTATCAAGCATAAGCTCCTGAACTAAATCTTTATATTCTCTCTTTTACTGAATTCTCACAGTAACTGTGAGCGGTGTGGGTGTGGCTGGGCAGGTGGCAGGTGGCAGGTGAAGGCCTCAGTGGCCCATGCTCATCACAGACACAGGATACTTTCCAATAGCTTTGGAAGGGCACTGTGCTGGGGAAGAGTGGCTGGGAATCCACCTGAATGAACTAGACATTGTTAGGAAGATAAGATGGAGAGAGAGGTTCACAGAGCAAGATCAGGGTTTAGGAGCATCAAGTATAAATTTACTCTTGTCTTTCTGTCCACCTGGGGTTGTCTGGTTTAAAATCTATCTTGATGAAGGACTGTTTGTTTTGTCTGGGTGGCTCATTTTTGTCTGTCCAGCTGGAGATCTCTCTGGCTCACAGAGTGTCTACCTGCCTAGTTGGAGATCTGTCTGGCTGCAATCCTTCTGGCCGAGGGTCTGTGGTTGTGTCTAGCCAGGGGTCTTCCTGAGGATCTTGTGAGGTTGAGATTCAGTCTGTCTGGAGTTCATTTATCCAGCTATCTACTTGGAGGTTTATCAGCCGATCTGGCTACAGACTGATCTGTCAGTCTGGGGTCAGTCCATCTGTCTGTGAGGCTAGATGTCTGTCTCACTAGCCATAGATTTGTGCCAAACTGGTGCATCTGGCATCCAGTTCAATGGCTGGGGGTCTGTCTGGCTAGGGGTCTCTGTGAGCAGCTCAGAATCAGCCTGGTTTGGGGTCTTTCTGTCTGACTAGGGTCTGTCTAAATAGGGTCTGACTTGTTGGGGGTACATTCATCTCTCCAGATGGGGGTCCACCTGTTCCTCTGGTTTGGGTTCTATCTGTCCAGCTTGGCTTGGGGGTCCGTTTATCTCTGACTGGGCATAGTGTCTCACTGTCTGGCTGGGGTCATCTGTCATGTGTCTGATTAGAAGTTCATCCATCCAATGGGGCCCTATCGGTTAGCAGGGATCTAGCCTATTCAAAGGACCTGCTGATTTGCAACGTACACCCGGCTGGTAGATGGTCTGGACAGTGGGCCATCTGTCTAGCTTAGGATGTTTATCTACCTGAGGGTCCATCTACTTTTCTGGCCTGCTGACTGCTTGGGGATCTACCTGGAAGTCTTCCCAGATGGTGGTGCATCAATCTGTCCGCTAAATTGTGGGCTTTGTGGAATTGAGGAGTTGGTGGGGACTAACCACTTGTCTAGAAGTCCACCTATCTGCCTGGTTGGAAGGCTGTCTGGCTGGTTGGGGTGTCTGTGCAATCAAGGGTCTATCTGGCTGGCTAGGAGTCCATCTGGCTACTTGGGAGTCTGTTTGACTAGGTCAGTCTGCCCACTTGGGGGTGGGTCTGTCTAGCTAAGAGGATGTCTGTGTGTCTGTTCAGCTAAGGATTTGCTTATGTCTGTCTGGGAGTCTGTCCACCTAGGGGTCCATCTGACTGGTATCTGGCTAGCTGCCTATCTGGGAGAGGGGTCTTTTTGATGGTTTCTCTTGCTGGGCGTGATCTGTCAAGGTGTTGGTTGATTAATCTGACTGGAGGTCCATCCATCCGGCTGTGGACTGTCCTCTGAAATCTGGCTGTCTAGGTGTATGGTTATGTATTTGTCCTGATTGGGGGCCCATCTGACTGTGTAACCCATCTGGGGATTTTTTACCTGTCTGAAATCAGTCTGCTTGGTTATTATGCCTGGCGTGGATCTGTCCAAATGATGGGGGGCAGGGAGGAGCAGCCAGCAGTCCTTTTTAGGGCCCACCCATTTCTCTGTGTCCAGCTGAATGTCTGAGCGAGGGAGACTCAGATACTGAGATGAACTAGTCCATTATGTGGTGATGGGGGCAGTTTCCAGAAGCCCATCTGTCCATCTTCTCTTTCACACCTGGGGGAACTTGCCTAGTACCCTGGGGTTGGGCCCATCCTGATGTTTATTATTGAATCTGTTCAGTGTGGTCTCACTAGCCATTATCTCCCAGCTACCTCCCCCAGCCTCAGGCCCTGAATGCTATAATCACTGGGGCAAAGCCCCGTATTTCCACCCTGAGAAACTTTTATTTTGATCCAGGACCATCATTCCCATTCCCAACACTTCGCACAGCAGAGAATGGCCGTCAGCAGTCCAGGTGCCCATGTGGGGCAACAGGCAGGCAGGGGTGCAGCACTCACACCTGGGTCCACTCAGCAGGGGGGTCCCGGGGCCCTTTAGGCCTTCCAATGCGCAGGTTGAAGCCTGGAAGAAGGGCACCGTGGGTTTCGTGGAGAAGCTGAGGTGTGGACATGTGTGGAAGGTCATCCTCAAGCCTTCAGGCCCTTGTGATTTACTGCAGCCACATCCACAGGACTCGGAGAGTGGGAGCCCCATGCCACTATCGCTAAACCCCCAACACCTGGTTTTCAGTCCAAGCTGCGGTATCCCAGCAACCCAGGCTTTGACTTACCTAGCCCACCGGTCTGAGCTCCATCCGTCACGTCCTCGTAGGCGTCAGGCCCAGCGGGGCTTTGGTCAGCCAGAACTGTGGGCAGAAAACCACCCCCCACCCCCACGGATCGATTCAGGCAGCCCCGTGGAGCTCTGGAACCCACCCGGGGCAGAGCCTCATCCTCCAAGCTCCCAGGGGTTGGGGGTGGGGGCCTGGGGGCCGGCGCGGTAGGGGCGGGGCCAAAGGCCACCTCCGTCCGGACGAGCTGGTGTCGCCAGAGAAACGGACCCAGACTTAGGGCCGCGGCTAGGCCTGGGGCACTTCCGGCCGAGCCGGGGCGGGCAACAGTCCCAGAGGCGCGGCCGGAGAGGCACCGACGTCAGCCTTGGCCGTGACCAGGCCGGCCTTAGGGGCGGGGGTCCTCGAGGCCGCGGGGCCCTCCACACCGGCCACACGCCGTCTGGCGCAGGAGCAGGCGGGCGCCGGCCCTCCCAGCCCACACCCCGGCGGCCCGGACTCACCGCGCCCGGGCGGCGCCCCCTGCGCCTCCTCTGCGCGCGCCTGCGGCCGCCGGGCGCGCGGCAGCACCTGGCTGTAGAGCGGCGCCTCCTCCGCGCCGCGCCCCCGCGCCCCCGCCTCGGGCCCCGGGGGCGCCCTGCGCTTCTGCACCACCGCGTACGTGTCCGTGTCGGCCATAGCGGGCGCCGGGGACCCGGGCGCCGAGATGCTCCTGCGGGCGGGGCGGGCAGGCGGGCGGGGAGGAAGTGAAGACGCCGAGCTCGAGGAAGGAGGGGGTGGGGAGCGCTCGCGGCGCGCAAACCGCCCGCTTCCTTCCCGCCCGAGGCTGCTGGCGGGTCGGGAGCGGGGGAGCGGGCGGGTTTCCGAGGCGAGAGGGAGGGGCCTCTGGGTGAGGGGCGTCTCGCTGTGCGTCCGGAGGGCCCGGCTAGTTAGGTGGATGGAGGGAAGGGGCCAGCCTGGCGGGTGGAGGGCGCAGCGTATTGGTATTGCGGGGTGGTCCTGTCGTGCAGATGTTTGAATAAAGGAATGAGGAAGTGGCTTGTAGAGGGGAGGGAGGGACGGCCTCAAGATGGAGAGCTAGTCTTAAAGAGGAGGGGTGACATCTCTGCTGCAAAGGAAGGTTGGGTCCGTGCCCCCAGCACCTGACACGACGCCTGACAAGTGGGCTGCATCAAGAAATATTTGCTAAGTTAATGACCGGGGAAGCAAGGAAACGGCTAACATTGAGGCGAGCCTTAGAAGCAGAGGCAATGAGATCTCTGGGATCAAAGTGTCGTCTTGGGGCAGGTTCCCAGAGTGCAGGCAAAGAGCGAGCCAGTGAATGTTTGGTAAATTGAACAGCAGGGAAGGGGCCGGTGTTGAAAGGGTGAGGAAAGGGTTACCTTGGGCATGAGAAATTGGAAAGGGAAGAATGAGGAGATAGGGCTGGGTGCCTGAGGACCTCACCAGGCTAATGGCGTGTGGTGGGAAGGATCCGGAAGGAAAGGGCGTCGTCATAGAGTGGGGTACAATTCTGGGGAAGGACAGGAGGGGAAGGCTGTGAGGCGTGGAGGAAAGTTGCCAGACCCCTGATGGAAGTCACCATGGACTCTGGGGGGTAAGCTGAGGCGGAGTCTGATAAGGTCACAAGGAGGAGAACAAAGGTAGTTATCATAGTCAGTCCCTGCTCCCAGAGGGAGTCCAGGGGCTAGATGCTGCAGTGATGGTGTCCACAGACCTCTGCTCTGGTCCTAGTCTCTGAGGGTGTTTGATGGTGGACAGGAAGACAGTAGGCAGGAGGCCTCGGTACCTCCTTGAAGTTCTGGTAAAGGGGGCTGGAGGTTTGGAGTGCTGAGAAGAACTTCTGAACCACCAGGTTCCTGTTCCTGTACTCCTCCTCGTGGGGGAAGAAGAATCATCAAAAAGGGAAGACAAGAGGAAGAGGCATGTGTCCTTGAATTGAGGAGACTAAGGCTCTCACCTTTGTCTGCACAGCTACAGGCCGCTGCTTTCTCATCTCCAAGACCACACCAAAGAGGCTGCAGTTAGGTGGGATCATGTGGGGCGGAGAAAGAGGACACATGAGCAGGACCTGGTGGCCATGGGGCCTGCACTGCACCCAAGCACACATGCCCTATTCATACCTGGGTCAAGAGCACCTGTTTAATCCACAGTGCACGGGACACCTGTTCACCCACAACCTGCACTGACAAGCAAGAATAAGAGTAAGCTGGGTCAGGACCTGCCCACAACCCCTCTTGTATGAGGCATTTGGGGTTTTCAGTGAGGGTCCTAACTGGGGATCCCCTGCAGCACATTTTGATTCTCAGAATCCCCCAATTACAATTTAAAAGAAAACGCTTTTTAATTGTTTAACATTTGTTGAGCATCAACTGTGTGCTTACTCCCCAGCAGGCAGTCGGTGCCCAATAAATGCTAAATTTCAGTTGATGTGGTGTGAGCAGTGTAGCCTCAGGTTTCTCAAGAGGCACTCAGTGCTGATGCATAGGGGCACTTGTACCCCAATGTTTATAGCAGCACTTTCAACAATAACCAAATTATGGAAAGAACTTAAATGTCCATCACCTGACGAATGGATAAAGAAGTTGTGGTTTATATATACAATGGGATCCAACTTGGTAATGAGAAAGAATGAAATATGGCCTTTGGTAGCAACATGGATGGAACTGGAGAGTGTTATGCTCTCTGTGAAATAAGTCATACAGAGAAAGACAGATACCATATGTTTTCACTCTTATGTGGATCCTGAGAAACTTAACAGAAGACCATGGGGGAGGGGAAGGGGGGGGAGTTGGAGAGGGAGGGAGCCAAACCATAAGAGACTCTTAAAAACTGAGAATAAACTGACGGTTGATGGCTGGTGGGAGGGAGGGGAAAGTGGGTGATGGGCATTGGGGGGGCACCTGTTGGGATGAGCACTGGGTATTGTATGGAAACCAATTTGACAATAAATGTCGTATTAAAAAAAAAAAAAAAGAGGCACTCAAACTGCAAGACTGGCTCCAAGTTCTGCACTGGCCTCCCTGCCTCCCTCCCCCACTCCCAATCACCTCTGTCTCACCAGACTCCCATAAAACCCATTTCTTGAACCTGCAGTGGACACAGAGGGGCCTGGGGCCATATCCCTGGAGGTGATGGGCTTCCTTCGCCATGGTGAGCACATGTTCAGGATTGCTAGTGACTCCTCTGTCTGGCCAGGACATATATTGCAGCTGGTACACAGATCAGCATTCCTGAAACACAGGAAAAGAGGGACAAATAATTAAAAAAAAACATTTATGAGTACCTACTACATGTCAGGCTCAATTCTAAACATCTTTCATTTAAATCCAACAGATAATAACTGAGAAGATAAGTACTATTGCTAATGCCCATTTGACAGATGAGAAAATGGAGACAGAAAACAGCTCTCCCCATATGGGAGCCTCCTCCTCCCTTTTCAGTACCTTCTGAAAGGTGACCTAAAGTGCCCTGAGTATGATGTCTGTGTTCAGCCATGTCTCCCTTGTCTGAGGATGTGGGGCAGGTGGGAAGAGAAGGGAGAACAAAGACTACAGGTGCCAAAAGACATTTACAGAAAACAAAACATTTCTGATTAAAAATCAAAGTCAAACAACATTATTTTTAAAAGGCATTCAGCTCAAACATCCCCCATGGCTTTCCTGAAGGAAACATTTGATGGAGGAGGGAAAGAAGAAATATGATTAAACACCCCAGAAAGCTCATTTATAGTGAAAAAAAGAGATTTCTTTTGTTCTACAAGAGTTTTATTGCACTTCTCATGTACCAACTGTATGTATGACTTGAGGTGACAGATTTTCCTGACTTTTGAAATGTTAAGGGAAATAAGGATTTTAAGAACTTAACAAGGCACATTTGTATAACAGAGATAATCATGCTCATAGTTAAAATGCAAAATGAATGCATGTATTGAGTTCTGACTATTTGCATACTAATAAGTGTGAGGGGGCTGTGGGAAAACTGTTCATCCTTTCAGGCTCAGCCCAAAAGCCTTCCATCCTGAGAATCTTCTGTGAAACCTCCCTAACATTCAAGACTCCATAAAACACTGTTCCCACCTCTGCTCCAGCTTACCAGCACGATGCAGAATAGTCCAATCTGTAGTGGTTCCTGTTCTTGGTCCCAGTAACGCTCACACTTTTTCTTCAAAAAGGTAAGGGAGAAAGGGCAAGGAATGAAGAGGGGCAGTCTGCTTTAGAGTTCTAGCTCATTACGTCCACACTCCCACAGGACACCTCAGGCATTGCTGTTGGAAGCACAGACAGCTGCAGCTATAGTGCAGGCCAGCTGGCAGAGCCTTGTCAGATTAAACACACACAGACATAGTGGTGACTTGAGCTTCTGACTATGCAGGAGGAAGACAGGCCAGAATATTCTCATACTGTAAGCAACTAAAAAACTGGATATGTTTTTTATGAGCCGCTGTTTTCAGACATTGGACCACAGGCATTGCAGGATTGTGATCACTGAACAAAGGGAAACACATGGGTTAAATCTTATGACTACTCCAGCTTACTCCCTAGAGGCAGTCACCAGGCTGCAGGACATGGGGAGTCCAGAGATCCCACCGAGTTGAGGAGCCAGAGATTATGGCTAAGGGAGGAGAAGGCAGCTAGAATTTGAAGGGCAGAGTCCTGGAAAGAACAGAGATATGCAAACAAAAGTAAACAAACAAACCTCCAGAAGTCTGCATATGGTCCCCTTGACTATTTTTAGCTGAGTAATAATCTGAGAAAATATGTCATGAAACTAGGCAAGAATAACTTCCCAAGAAAGGAGAATAACTAGGAACCTATAAGATGAACATTCCCTGCAATGTTCATAATGGGACAGAAATAATTTACATTCCTTCCAGCCTGAGTGGAGAGACCTGACTGACTATAAGGGCATTCAGTAGGGAACCAAAAAAAGACCACACTTTAGGAGTAGAGTGAAATTAGTTCCAGAATAAAGGCCACTCTAGACCTGCCCTACAAAAGCTTAAAAACAAACCTTAAAATGATCAAACATCAAAAAGTAACTACCCTCCAGAAAAAGTCCAACACTCTTTAAAGGAAGACAATAAAATCCAACAGTGACCTGTGTAAAATTAAAAATGTCAAGCGTCCGATAAAAATTTACTAGACACACTAACAAACAACAAAATCCTTAACCAGGAGAAAAATCAGTGAAGACAAGATCCGGCAGGGATGAGGAAAGAATAGACCTTTAAACAGTTTTTAAAAACATTTTAATTATACTTGAAGATGAAAAGGCAAACATGAACATGATGAAAGTGAAACAAAAGGTATAAAGAAGACCTAAATGGAACTTCTAGAGAGGAAAAATAAAATACATAAAATAAAAAATTCACTGTCTAATAGATTAGACATAGAAGAAACGGTTAAAAAAAGACCATGACGACATAGCAATAGAAACTATTTAAAGTGGAAAAAAGAAAAAAAGACTGGGGATAAAAGGAACATCAGATAACAAAAAGAAACAAAAGTCAGCCAAACTGGCAAGGAAGAAGTCAAATCTTCACTATTTGCAGATGACATGATACTCCATGTAGAAAGCCTGAAAGCCTCCACCAAAAATATTGCCAGAACTTATTTCAGCAAAATCACAGGATATAAAATCAATGTACAGAAAACTATTGCATTTCTATACACCAATAATGAAGCAGCAGAAAAAGAAATCAAAGAATTGATTCCATTTATAATTGTGCCAAGACCCATAAGATACCTAGAAATAAGCCTAACCAAAGAGGTAAAAGATCTGTACTCTGAAAACTATACAAGGCTTATGAAAGAAATGAAAGAGGACACAAAAAACTGGAAAAACACTCCATGCTCACAGATTGGAAAAACAAACATTGTTAAAATGTCTATACCCAAGGAAATCTACATATTTAATGCAATCCCTATCAAAATACCAACAGCATTTTTTCACAGAGCTAGAACAAACAATCCTAAAATTTGTATGGAGCCACACAAGATCCCAAATAGCCAAAGCAACACTGAAACAGAAATGCAAAGCTGGAGGCACCATGATTCTGGACTTCAAGCTATATTACAAAACTATAGTAATCAAGGCAGTATGGTACTGGCACAAAACAGACACAGAGATCAATGGAACAGAATAGAAAACCCAAAAATGGGCCCATAACTATATGGTCAACTAATCTTCAACAAAGCAGGAAAGAATATCCAATGGAAAAATGACAGTCTCTTCAACAAATGGTGTTGGGAAAATGGGACGGCAACATGCAGAAGAATGAAACTGGATCCACAAAAATAAATTCAAAGTGGACGAAAGACCTAAATGTGAGACGTGAAACCATCAAAACCATAGAGGAGAATACAGGCAGCAATTTCTTTGACCTCAGCGGGAGCAACTTCTTACCAGACAAATCACTGGAAGTAAGGGAAACTAAAGCAAAAACGGAGTATTAGTGTTTCATCAAGATAAAAAGCTTCTGCACAGCAAAGGAAACACTCAACAAAACTAAAAGGCAGCCTACGGAACGGGAGAAGTTATTTGCAAATGACATATCTGATAAAGGGTTAGTATCCAAAATCTACAAAGAACTTATCAAACTCAGCACCCAAAAAACAAATAATCCAGCTAAAAAATGGGCAGAAGGAATGAATAGACATTTTTCCAAAGAAGACATCCAGATGGCTAACAGACACATGAAAAGATGCTCAACACCACTCATCATCAGGGAAATACAAATCAAAACCACGATGAGATGCCACCTCACACCTGTCAGAATGGCTAAAACTAACAGCATGGGAAACAACAGATGTTGGTGAGGATGTGGAGAAAGAGGAACCCTCTTGTACTGTTGGTAGGGACACAAACTGGTGCAGCCACTCTGGAGAACAGGATGGAGGTTCCTCAAAAAGTTAAAAATAGAACTACCCTATGACCCAGCAATTACACCAGTAGGTATTTACCCAAAGGATACAAAAATACATATTCAAGGGGGTACATGCACCCCGATATTTATAGCAGCATTGTCAACAGTAACCAAACTATGGAGAGAGCCCAAATGTCCATCGACTGATGAATGGATAAAGAAGATGGGGTATATGCATAAAATGGAATATTATTTGGCCATCAAAAAGAATGAAATCTTGCCATTTGCAATGATATGGATGGAGCTACAGTGTATTATGCTAAGTGAAATAAGTCAGACAAAGACAAATATCATATGATTTCACTCATGTGTGGAATTTAAGAAACAAAACAGATGAACATAGGGGAAGGAGGGAAAAGAGAGAGGGAAGCAAACCATAAGAGATTCTTAACTATAGAAAACAAACTCAGGATTGATGGAGGGAGGTGGGTGGGGAGATGGGCTAAACGGGTGATGGGTATTAAGGAGGGTACTTGTTATGATGAGCACTGTGTGTTATATGTAAGTGACGAATCACTAAATTAACTCCTGAAACCAATATTACACTATATGTTAACTAACTAGAATTTAAATTAAAATTCAAAGAAAAGAAAAAGAAATGTCTGTTTATGCCTTCTGTCCATTTTTTAATTGGATTATTTGTTTTTTGGCTGTTGACTTGCATCAGTTCTCTATATATTTTGGATACTAACTCTTTATTGGATATGCCATTTGCAAATATCTTCTCCCATTCAGTGTAGGTTGCCCTTTAGTTTTGTTGTTGTTTCCTTTGCTGTACAGAAGGTTTTAATTTTGCCACAGCAATCAGAAAGAAAAGGAAATAAAAGGCACCCAAATTGGTAAGAAAGAAGTCAAACTTTCACTATTAGCAGATGACATGATACCCTATGATCCAGTAATCACAGTACTTGGTATTTGAGAATATGAAAGAATATGAAAACATTAATTCAAAATGATATATGCACCCCTGTGTTTATTACAGCATTATTTACAATAGCCAAGTTATGGAAGCAGCCCAAGTGTCCATCAATAGATGAATAGATAAGGAAGATATTCAGCCACAGAAAAGAATGAAATTTTGCTATTTGCAACAACATGGATGGATCTAGAGGGTACAGTGCTAAGCGAAGTAAGTCAGTCAGAGAAAGACAAATACCACATGATTTCAGTCACACGTGGAACTTAAGAAACAAAACAAATGAACGAAGAAAAAAAAAAGAGAGAAACCATAAAACAGACTCAAATATAGAGAACAAACTGATGATTACCAGAGGGGAGGTGGGGAAGGGGGAATGGGTAAAATGGGTAAGAGGGATTAAGAGTATGCTTATCTTGATGACCACTGAGTAACGTATAGAATTTTTGAATCACTGTGTTGTACACTGTAACTAACACTGTATGCTAACTACACTGGAGTTAAAATAAAAAATTAAAAAATTAAGTAAAAGATAACCTAAAGCAAAAATAATAGCAGTGTATGGTAGAGTATTTCATATTTAGAATTAAACCCTATGGCAACAATAACATGAAGCATGGAATGGGAAAATTGAAATATGCTACAGTTCTTATATTTTAAATGAAATGGTATAATATTATTTACTGTGATAAATTAGACCTAACTTGTAAACTCCAAAGCCACCACTAAGTACATAATACAAAGAGGTATAGCTAATAAGTCAATAATGACTATGAAATGAATTCATAAAAATTCTCAGTCTGAAAGAAGACAGAGAAGAAGAATGAAGGGACAAAGAACAGATGGAACAAATAGAAAACAGAAAGATGGTAGGTTTAAATTCAACATTACTGATAATTATATTAACAACTAAATACTCCAATTAAAGGCAGAAATTGTCAGACTGAATACTAAAGTAAGTCCCTACAATATGCCACCTACATGACACTTTAAAAATAATGATGGGGGTGCCTGGGTGGCTCAGTCTATTAAGCATCTGACTCTTGATATTGGCTCAGGTCATGATCTCACGTTTAGTGAGATCAAGTCCACAGTGGGGCTCTGCGCTGAGAACTCAGGGCCTGCTTGGGATTCTCTTTCTCTCTCTTTCTGCCCCTCCCCCATGCACGCACACACACACTCTCTCTCTCTCTCTCAAAATAAATAAATAAACTCAAAAAAATAAAAATGAGGATGAACATAGATTTTTTTAAAAAGTAAAAGAATGGAAAAAGATATGCACACCTGAATAACTTAAATGGCTGTATTAATATCAAAGTACACTTCAGAAAAAGGAATATTACCAGAGATAAAAAGATACCTTACATATTGGAAAAGGGATTGATTCATCAGGAAGACATAATCCTAACTGTATATGTACTCAATTACAGATTTTTAAAATAACTGAAGCAGAAACTGACAGAACTGAAAAGACAAACCAGATAATTTTAAAATTAGAAAATTTCAATATTATTTCAGCAAATAAGGCAAGTAGACCCCCTCCGAAAAGGCCACACAAAACATAAGACTTAAATAACATTATACTAATTGTCAATTATAGAACAGCTGGAGACTTCACTCCTCTCTCAGCGATTGATAGAACATTTAGAGAAAAGTAATCAGTTAAGATTTATAAAACACAATGAAGATACACAAATATTAAAATGTCTTTCAACAAAGACACAGTAAATTTGACTGACTTGATATTTATAGATCATTCCGCCCAACAAAAGCAGAACACACATTCTTTCTGAGTGCCAGAGTATTTACCAATATAGACCATATTCATAGCCATAAAACAAGTTTCAGTACATTTAGAAAGATTGAAATCATATAAAGTTGTTCCTTGACCATAGTGGAATTAACTAAAAATAACAGGAAGATATATGGGAAAATCCTCAAATATTTGGAAACTAAGAACAACTGTGGTAAAATACCACGAGTCAAAGAAGAAATCACAAGGGAAATTAGAAAATATTTTGAACTAATTGGAGAAGACACAACTTATCACGTTTGGGAGATGTAGCTAAAGCTTAAAGAAAAGTGAATAACACTAAATGCTTATACATAAAAAAAAGAAAAATTTCAAATCAATGATGCAAATTTAAGAAATTAGGAAAATAAGAGCAAGTTAAACCTAAATAACCTTTAGGAAGGAAAAATGAAGAAGAGAAGATATTAATGAAATAGGAAATGAAAAAAATAAAGAAAATGAGTAAAACCCAAAGCTGCTTCTTTGAAAAAAAATTAATACAGCTGATAAACCTCTGGCCCAGAGATGGCTAACATTTCCTATAAAGGCCCAGATAATACATAACTACTTTACACTTTGTGAGCCATTCAATCTACCCATCTTGAAACTACTGAAATCTGCCATTGTAGTATGAAAGCAGGTACACATGATATATAAACATATGAGTATGGCTATATTCTAACACATTTTATTTACAAGAAAAAAAAAGAAAAAGGCTGCAAGACAGACCTACTACAACAGCTAAAGTTTGCTCATCTTCACTCTAGCCAGACTGACTTAAGGAGTGGCAGACACCGACCACAAATTACCAAAGTCAGGAATGAAAAATGGACGTCACTACAGATTGTGCATACTCCATGATCAGCCATTCGCCCGGGGCAGTACTTACCCACCCCACAACCCTGTCCATGCAGGCCAGAATGCAGAATCATGTGCCTTCGATGCTGATATATGTTTACTGAGGAACTAATTTATGCTAACAGGCAAAATAAAGATCCCTGCCCTCCTGGACTTTCCTTCTTATCAGGAAGATGGAGAATAAACATTGTGTAGATTACCTTGTATGCTAGAAGTGGGAAGAACTGTGAGGCAAAAAGGAAAATAGGACAGGGAAGGAGAGTGGGAGTTCTGGGAGTTTTAAATGATGTTAAGATCCAGGAAGGTCTCATGGAGGAAGTAGCCTTGAATGTTCCAGGCAGAGGGAACAGCCAAGGCACAGGCTCTGAGGCAGAGCCATCCCTGACACATCTGAGGAACAGCAAAGGCCAAACTGGCTAGAGCAGAGTGAAGGAAGGAGAGGCAAAAAGACATCAGAGCTGTACCAGGGAAGCCAGAGTATAGGACCTGATGGTCTATGGTGCAGATTTGGGGTGGGAAGCCCAGCAGTAGAGGGGTTGTGAACACTGCAGGGATAAGCACCATGAATAAGACGAAAGACAGCAACAAAAAAAATTAAAGAGCAATAGTGGAGTCACTCCAAGAACTGGGCCTTTCAGTACTAGCATTAGGGAGGTGCTAGCAAGATTTCTCTCACCTTCTCCCTGCACAAGGAAATGCATCCTAGAGAGCTGAGAACACCTACCTGCCCATTCTCCATTTCTCGACATGCCTTTAGGATCACGGAGACACGAAAGATAAGGGGAGAGAGGAATGATTGGGGACAGGAAAAACAAGGCCAAGGGAGGACTCAGAATGTTAGCTCCCCCCGCCCCCCCAAAGCTAACCTTGAACCCAAACTCCCAGACCAGGCGCCAGAAGTCTAGCAAGGGGTGAGGCAGGGGTCCCTGTGTGGTAATATAGGCCCGGCTTCCGTCTGCTCCCTGATAAAGGCTAAGTTCACCACCCAGATCCTGTTGTCACCCCCACCATGTCCACCCTGTCCCTGACTCCCAGCCTGACTTGGATGAAGTTGCCATTGATGTAGTGGCCGTGTCCCTCCTCCTGGAGCAGGGACAGGACCACTGGTGCCTGATCATCTGCCAGTGGGAGAGATGAGAAAAGGCACCAAGCCCCTGACAGCCTCCTGGATGAAAGCCAGCAGGGATGTTGCACACGCAGCAGGGGTCCACCTAGGTACACTCATGAGCTGCTCAGGAGAAAGGCAGCCACGGGAGTGCCTGGGTGATTCAGTTCATTATGCCTCCCGCTCTTGGTTTCAGCTCAGGTCATGGTCTCAGAGTTGGTGAATTCCAGTGGAGCCTGGAGTGGGGCTCCCACAGGTGGCAGCATGGAGCCTGCTTGGGATTTTCTCTCTCTCCCTCTCTCTCTCTCTCTGCCTCTCCCCTGCTCACACTGTCTCTCTCAAAATAAATAAAAATAAACTTAAAAGAACAAAAGAAAGAAAGGCAGCCACTGCAAGGATTGGCAAGGACCTGGGAGGGAGTGCTCTGGGAGCAAACTGGGGTGGACTGGACTGTGCTGCGGTGAGGGGTGGGTGCAGAGCCCCATCTACTCCTGAAAGCCCCGACTTACATGGAAGCACATCTTTGTGGTGGTTTTTCCTCACATTCCCTGGCCGACTGCCAGCCTGGGTGGAGTGCACAGGCTCAGTCTTCCATGTGGCTAAGCAGGCCTGGATGTCCTGGTTGGGAGGCACACCAAGCAGACCAGGGGAGGGAGAAGGAAAAGAGGAACCAGATCAAAGTCCTAGGGCACAGAGTGGCTTGTAGGGACACAAAGCACGTGGCCTGTGAGAGGCGAATGCAGACTTTTCCGGAAAGCACGGTGCAGGGCTAATGGTAGTGGCCACGCGCCTTCTCTGTGCCAACGGCATTGAGTCATCGCCAGGTCTTCCCCAAGTGGATACGTAGGTATCCACCGCGTAGGTAAGAAAGCTGAGGCACCACCCCACATGGTTGAGTGACTTGGCAAAAGTCCCCTCCCCCCCCCCCCCACCCCCGGAAGCGGCACAGTGAGGGCGGCATTCAGACCTCTCTGCATCTACCCTATACACCCAATTGTATTGTATTGCAAACAATAACTGTAACGTAGTATGTATTTAACAAGCATGATATATGATACATATAACAATATACACTGTATACGAATTATAACGTATAACATTACTTATGTAACAAAATATTACAGATACCTTGTTACTGTTAGATTGTTATTAGTGGCGACTGTATTACTATCCTCCTCAGCTACTCATAATCAGAAGATGATAAGTAACACCTACCAAATGCCTACGATGCTGCATTACCGTTCCCTATGCACGGCTTGCACCTCCCCCCTGTAACGTTGAGAGTGTTTATAACTAGTGACAAAGACGCCTACAAAGTGAGCGCTCAAGATGTGCTAGGCGCTCTTTTAACCTACACCAGTTCCTCACGCCCCTTTAGTCGGCAAGGGCCGCATTTCACCCGAGGAGAAACCAACGCCAGAGGGGCCACGTGAAGCACCCGAGGCCACAGCGTCTATCCGAGCGCAGCGACCACACCCGCCTCAGCGGGGCCTCTGCGCTCTTCCCCCAGCCGTTTCCTTCCCAGAGAGGCCCTGGTGATCAGCTTCCAGCTTGAGCCTGCGCCTGCCTGCCCTTGCTGCGCCGTCTTCTGCTGCTGCCCAGCCCGGCAGTGGGACGAGGTCACGGGAGCCCGGAGTGTGCGCGGTTCCGGAGCGGGACGCTGTCACGAGAGCCAGGGGCGTGCGCGGTTCAGAAGCGGGACGCTGTGACGAGAGCCAGGAGCGTGGGCGGTTCCGGAGCGGGATGCGGTCATGGGAGGCAGGGGTGTGCGCGGTTCCGGAGTGGGACGAGGTCTCGGGAGCCAGAGGTGTGCGCGGTTCCGGAGCCGGACGAGGTCATGAGAGCCAGGCGTGTGCGCGGTTCCAGAGTCGGACGCCGTCACGGGAGGAAGGGGTGTGCGCGGTTCCGGAGCGGGACCTGGTCATGAGAGCCAGGGCCGTACGCGGTTCTGGAGCGGGACGAGGTCACGGAAGCCACGGCTGTGCGCGGTTCCGGAGCGAGACGCGGTCAGGAGAGCCAGGGCTGGGATGGGCGCGGTCCAGCCAGGCAGTTAGTGGATTCGCCTTCTGGGGCCCTGCAGGCGGAGGGCGAAGACAGAGACAGGGGAGAGAGTGACAGAGCCGTGCTGGGGAGAGAACAACTTACCTCGAGGCCGGGAGACAGCCCCGGACGCCGACAGAGGGAGAGACGGAAGGAGGGCAGACCTCCAGACTGTCCAGGACTGGGAGCCGAAGCGCACCGTCTGGCGGTCCGCTCTCGCCCGCTCACGCTGAACTCGCCGGCAAGGGCCACCCCCTCCCGGCAGCCCGCCTCCAGCTGCTCCCGGACGCTTCGCTCCGCGCCACGTCCCACCTGCGGCTCAGACGCCGCGGGCTAGCTGTGTCGTGTCGGAGGACTGAGCCCCGAGCCAGTAGCCAGTAGCCAGCATGCTGGAGGCGCGGCTGGCGGCGGAGGCCCCGCCTCCGGCCTTGCGACCCAATGGAATCGCGCGACAGCCAGCAGGGCGCGCCCCTCGGCCAAGGCGGTCCGGAGCTCGCCCTGGTAGCGCCCGCAGGCCCCGGGACCCGTAGCAGCCAGCGCGGCGGGTCGCCTGCGGCTGTGCGGCGGGACCGAGTCCGGCGCCCGCGCCTCGCTTGGTCTGCGCGCGGGGCACGTCGGGTGACACCGCACAATCCCGCGGACGCTTCCTCTTGCTTGGAAGCCCGGGGCCAACCTTCCGAGTGCCCGCGTTCGGTAGATGGCCATTCGTTCTCGCCTGGCCTCCCCCGTCGGGTCTCCCTGAGACATAGACTGGGCTCCGAGCCGGAGTGGTGCTGCAGTTGTGAGTGGACACGGTCGCCGAGATCGAGCTGCCACTCTTGCCTCGAGGACCCTGGGTTGGGGGTGTTCTTCGCCCGTGCGCTCTGGCGGGGCCCGAGAGAGGTCGCAGGAGGTTGCGGGGGTGGGGGTGGGGGGGATGGGTGACACCTGTGCACCCGTGCTGTGAGAAAGACCTAATGGAAGTGGATGCTTCTGTATCTCCGTATTTCCTGAGGTTCCGTTTTCTGGGTCAGGCTAAGAGGAGCTGGGGAAGCAACCAACCAGTCTTAATTCAAGGATCTCAACCCGCATAAACCTGCCGGGAAACAGAACTGACCACATAGAAGTGGGTTGGAGGGGGAGGGAGGGGAGATGTTCTCAACGCTTTCAAAGAGCTTCTCCGTTTTGCCTCACCTTCAGAAAATAGGCAGGAAAAGGCCAAAGGACAACTTGGTGACCCAGTTCCCCGGGTCACCAAGGGGAGGCTGGAGAAAGCAGAGAGGGGCCTAGGGGTCCCGCCTGGGTAGATGAGTTAGCCCACCCTTCACCAAGGTCATGGGAGGAATTTCTGGGGGTGTCACTGGAGGGGGTATCTCAGGAGTCCAGATTGAGGTCATCAAGCTCTCAAAGGGTAACGGATAGGGTGAGGTCTTTAAGTCATTGAGGGGTTGACAGGGTCATTGGTTCAAGTTGTGGATTTAATTCATTAGGGGATTATTAGAGTGTTGTTTATGTTAGGGATGGGCATACTTTTTTAAAAGTCTTTTTGGTCTTTGGTTTTGCTGGCTCTGGTCTTGTTCTAGCTACCAACTCCACCACGGCAGTGTGAAAGCCATAGGCAACATGTAAAGGAATGAGTGTGTCTATGTGTCAATAAAACTATTTGCGGACACTGAACTTTTAATTTCATGTAGTTTTCATATGTCACAAAACATTCTTGTGTGTGTGTGTGTGTGTGTGTGTGTGTGTAGCCTCAGGCTGTGGTTTGCTAACCCAGGTTTAAGTGACAGAAGTCAAAGTGGATGATCAGTGGGGATGTTTCATTTATTGAGGGATTACTGTGGACTCAGTATTTATCAGTTTCATCTCTAAGACTTCAAAGATGGTCAGTAGTGATCACTGAGGATGGGCATTGATAGTGAATTAATAGGAAGTCAGTTGAGAGTTCCTTGGGTGTTCATGGGGCATTGTCAGTGGATGTTACTAGCAGTCGTTGGAGGTCAGTGAGACACAGTGAAAGTAGCTGAGGGGCTGTTGGGATTGGGAGTGGTAGTTTAAGTAACTGAGAGGTCAAAAGAGGGAAGGTCACTGAGGGCTCCTACTCAGGGCACAACAGTGAATGCCAACGAAATCACTGAGATTTCCTGGACAGTTATTGGTTTTTGGAGACTCAGGGAAGTGGGACACAGAAGTATCAGGAACTTTGAGAATATATGGATGTTCAATGGAGGACTCATGGACACTCTTGAATCCCCGAGTACTCATGGATGCTAATGGTAGTTATTAGGGACTAGTGTATACCAGAGTAAACGAGGAAGAGTCACTGTGGGATCATGAAGGGTCTTTTGTGGACCGTGGTGTTAGTGGATATCATTGGAGGTCAAAGGTCACTGGAAACTGGTGGTACCTGAGGAGTAGGTGCAACACTGAGGGGTCATTGGGCCATCCATAACATCTATGATGGTGACTGGGAGGCAGGGAGGCTGACCCAGAAGCTGGGGTCTGGCTAGCTGGAGATCTTCTGTCTGACTAGTGACTGAGGGTCTGTTTGTCCAGCATGTGTGCGGGGGTGTATCTGTCTGTCTACCTGACTTGACAGTTGTCTGTCCATCCAGCTGGCTTGGTGGGGATGTATCTTTTATCCTGCTGAGGGCCTGGCTTTTTCATAGGCTGGAGTCTGTCTTTACCGGCAGAACTTAAGACTGTAGAAGCTAAAGCTGAGGTTTGGCTGGCTAGTTGATTGGGTAGGTGGGTATCTCTCTGCTGGGGTAGTGTCTGTTTGTCCGTTTGTGGGGAAGGTGTCTGTCCTTGAGGGATATTTTCTTTCGGTTGGCTGTGGTCATCTTCCAAATGGCTGGAGCTGGGGGTGTCCATGTGTCTGACCACAGGTCTGTCTGGATGTCTGGCTGGGTGTCTTCCCGTTTGTTCAAGAATATGTCCATTTGTCTGGCTGTCTGTCCCTCTGGAGTCTGTTTGTCTCCCTGGGATTTTGTCCATCTAGAAGTCTGTCTGTCTATCCAAGGGTCTGTATGTTTGTCCATTTGGGGATCTTTCTATGTGGCTTGAAATCTTATGGCTTCTGAATAGAAGTGGCTGAGACTGTGGCCCACCTGACGTGCTTCCAGCTGGGTTGGCTGTCGGTCTTTTTGGCTGCACTTTCACCCCCACTCCATGCCCCCCTGTCACTGTTGAACTTGCCTGGCCTCCCGACCGTCTCTTCCTGTCTCTCCAAACATCCAAATGCTCCTGGCTTGCCAGCTGCTCAGCTCAGGCTGGGTGTGGAGGGTGGGAAGACCCCTGAGAGCTCCTCTGGTAGCCCTGCCTCACCTCTCTCTTCCCCCAGAGCATTGCACACGCTGTTCTTACAGTGGGATTTACTGCTGCTAGTGGCCCTTTTGTTCACGCTACTGGTCACAGTCCCATGCAGTGGGAGCAGATGGCAGTGCCTCTGAAGGTCCCGAGTGTTGCGACGCCCACATGCCACATGCGGGTCTGCCGGTTTGCCAGCTCAGAGTGCTCACTGACTGGCCACTCAACAGAGCTAAGTGGACTGGTTGCTGGAGGGTGCCTGCAGAAGTTTTCCTGACGCTGTGAGGAACCCAGGCTGAGCTGATGTTGCAAAGGGGAAAATGGTAACTTCACAATGGAGAAACATAGTGGATATCGCCTTAACCCTGGCAGTTTGGTGGCAGATGCACTGAGACTATTGATAATACTACTTTACAGTTCTTCTCTGGCTCCCTTTTGATAGGCAAAAAAAGGGCAGAAAACGTTGAAAAAATTCTCCCACTGCTCCTGTTAAAAACCTGCAGGGGCGCCTGGGTGGCTCAGTCGGTTAAGCAGCCAACTTTGGCTCAGGTCATGATCTCGCGGTCCATGAGTTCGAGCCCCGCGTCGGGCTCTGTGCTGACAGCTCAGGGCCTGGAGCCTGTTTCAGATTCTGTGTCTCCCTCTCTCTGACCCTCCCCCGTGCATGCTTTGTCTCTCTCTGTCTCAAAAATAAATAAACGTTAAAAAAACAAAAAACAAAAAAACAAAAAACCTGCAGGCTGGGTGGGCTGACCTGTTGGTCTAGCCACAGTGTGGCATTTAGCAAACAGGAAAAATGACACTGTCTCCAATGGGAGGGGCAGCTTGTGCCCACCAGTGACTGTAGCTAAGTACCTTTGGAAGGGCTTTTGTTAGTCTCCTTGAACTTTCCTCAGCGGTTTTGGATTTCATTGTTCTGAATTGAGGATCTCTCCTGGTCCCTTTATGGGGCAAAGAGCAGCAGCTCAGAGCTGAGGAAACACAGCCCAGGGAGAAAGCCACCTTATCCTTTCTCAGTCCTGCTGCCAACCCACATGATCTCTCTGTGGAGGGCTTGTTTTTGTCCTCGGAACTGCCCTGCTGTTCTGCTTTAGAGAGGGAGGGGGGAAGCCCTCTTCCTCATCTTTAAAAATGACATCCTTAAAATGTTTATACCAACTTTCCCAGGCCAGCCCCACTTCTTCCAGGACAGAGCCTGGTTATCTCCATCACCTAGAGTGATCTCCAGATGCTAGTGCATGTCTGTGGAGGAAATAAACTCTGCACACAGAAATCACTTCCCTACATACTAGCAAAAAATGAACTTGAAATTATAATGCAAGAAAGATTTCATATTTACTGAAAAATAGCCACCAGGTTTGAAATCTCTAGTGAATTAATAAAGCTAGGCAATGATATTAATGTCTGCTAACATCAAAAAAAGACACACGTTATCAGCCTCCTGGTAAAAGAACACAAGCATTCCTGCCAACAAGATTTAAACCTGTATCTGACCAAACCTTTAGATCTAGATGTTAATGCAAAGGAAATATAAAGGCATAGGAAAATATTAAGTGACACAGCAGGAACAAGATCAGACTGTGGAAACTCTACAAGACAAATAAACCAGTGTCCTAATTGAATAATTGAATATATTTCAGAGAAAAGATTAAAAACAGGGAATCCTATAGGTTACTAGAGACTTAGGATGTATACACAAGTATTTATGGCGGCACTATTCATAATAGCTCCAAAGTAGAAACCACCCAAATTTCATAAAGTGATAAATGTGGCATACAGATACATTATTCAGCACCAAAAAGAAATGGAGTACTGACAACAGGGGTAAACTTTGAAAGTGTACTGCTAAATAAAAGAAGGCAGTCACAAAAACACCACATGTTGTATGATTCCATTCATATGAAATACCCACAATAGGTCTATGGACCAAAAGTACATTAGTGGTTGCGAGGGGCTGGGGGTGAAGGGATGGTTGGAGGGGAATGGGGAGTGACAGCTTATGGGGACGGGGTTCCTTGCTTGTCAGAGAAACAAAATGTTCTTTTTTTTTTTTTTTTTTGAAACAAAATGTTCTAAAACTAGAGCGATGGTTGTACAACCTGTGAAGATAATAGAAGAAGTTTAATTGTATTTTTTAATTGTATACTTTGGGTTAACTGTGTGATGTATGAATTATATCTCAATAGAGCTGTTTAAAAAAAGAATGACAAATGACTTGTAATCATTTGCAACGAATGGACCTAATGTGGATCCTAATTCAAACTAACATACTGTAATCAGGGAAAACTGAACAGTAACTGGATATTTAAAATAACATATTTGGAATATATAAAATATATATTTGGAATAATTGTTTTTTTAGGTATAATATGGTATTGTTATTCTTGTTATCTTTTAGAAATATATGCAGAAATATTCATGGATAAAATAACATGGTGTCTAGGATTTGTTTCAAAATAAATGAGTGGCGTGGATATAGGGAGTAGGTGGGGCTACAAAGGAAACCAGACTGGCCAACATTGAGAGAGGCTACGATATGGTCCTCTCTTGCTCTTATGCTTGAAATTTTGCACAATTAAATATTTAAAACAATCAATACAGAGGTGAACAGTCATTTCTATAGAGAAGGAGAGCTAACAGTTCACAGAGAACACACACATACAAATTCCCAATAGTATTTGACAAGATGCACAACACCTGTCATAATTAAAGAACTACAAGTCATTTTGCATCTAGAGCTTGGCTTATGTTGATAAGTCTGATAGTACTCAGTACTGGCAAGGACACAGAAACAGACCTACTGACAGTGGCTGGGACAGCCTCGTGGGGGACAATTCAGCAGCATCTATGATCATTTTAAAGACAAAATTCCACTCGCAGGAATTTATTCATCAGATATACTCACATAAATGTACACAGAAGTATGTTCAATGATGTTTTGAAGCAAGATTTCTGAGAGTAAAAATAGGAAACAACTTGAGTGCGCATCCATTAAATAGTAAGTGGATTCACGTGTACTGGGTATCTATGATAACCTAGAGGTATCCTAAAGAGATTATTAAAGGGAAAGACACCAAGTTTCAGAATGGTGTGCACAAGATGATCCCTAGATATATATGTCTATATATAGATATATAGGTATATAGACGGTAGACAGATTATATATATATATAATATCTATATCTATATCTATCTATATAATATATAACACATATCTATATAATATGTATATTACATATATTAATAATATATATATATTTTAAGGCAATAGTCAATCGTTTCTGGAGAATACGGCTGGATAGTTGGGGTCATGGGGAGTAGGAAGGTGGCTTATTTTTCACTGTGCACTTCTGTATTTTTTTTAAACATGAGGGTGTGTTCCTTTTACAACTTAAAGAAGTGTCAGTTTTAGAGAAGTATTTCCAACATCTTTAAACTCCTGAAGCCAATCAGAACAAATCAAAGTGCCTCTCCTGCACTCCAAAGAAAAGTGGGCAGGGAACCCAGAAGGGAGCTCACAAAAGTGGTCAAGAAGTAAATGAAATGTCTACTCACAGCACTGAAGTAAAGTCTCTCTCCTCCCTGGATCCCAGTGCACTGGTTCCCTTCTGCAAGGCACCATTTGAATGTTTACCCTCCTAGAGATAATGCAGTTCATACACCAGCACAGGGCCCTTGCCCTTTATTTTGCAAACCCATAACATATCACATATGGCATTTCACCATGCTTTTTACTTAACACTCTATCTTGAGGTGTTCTTCTGTGGCTGCAGTGTTTCACTCTGTGGATGCATCCTAATTTATGTAAACTTAGTACTACTGATGGACACCTAGGCCGTTTCCCTGTGCTAGAAACAATGGTGCAGATGGTTGCATGGTGACCACTGTGCACAGGGTGTGCAGGTCAGGCACATTCCCAGGTCTGGCCACTGGATCAAAGTCGAAATTATGAAATTTCCCCTTAAAGCTTTGCATCTATTCAATACTCAATTCCCCACAGTATGAACCATACTGAAACTTTTTCATCTTTGCCAATCTGGTAAAAATGGTCTCCTGCTACAAACTTTCTGGTAGCAAATATCAAAAGGCTTACTACACTTATGCATCTCCTTGGATCAGAAATTCCACTTCTAGGAATGTGCCCTAAGGAAATAAGGGAGAATAAGGGAAAGTGGGCATGATGTTCACTGCAGCCAATCTGGTGGACCAATGCCTAAAAGTGAAAAATGAATACATTCTCTCTCCTCTTCTTCCCCACCCCTTGGCCCTCTCCATGGCTTTCAATCACCATTACTGTTTAGCATGTCTCTTTTGTTAACTTTAAAACTTCCAGTTATTTACCAACAAAAAATGGGTTTATCTGGGAATAGTAGGGAACTGTAATCCAAGACAAGCAGATCGGGCAAAACCATAGGAAAGTCCAGAGAACAAAGGAGAGGAATGGAATGCTCTTTTACAAAGGAAAATGGGAAGTTGGGAGGGGTGTTCTAAACAAAAAGTCCATGCAAATAAACTGGGAGTTCAAAGTATAGTGGCTTTTCATTGGCTGAGTTGTGACTGTCTCTCATTGGCTGGGCTGTTGCCAGGGTAGTAGAAAACCTTTCTCCTGCAAGAGGATGGTGGGGAATAGCAAACCAGCAGCTAAAGTAGCAAGGGACTTAAAAGGTTTTTCTTCCAGTTGGGTCTGCAGTTAACAAGGAATGGTTGGGGGTGAGAACACCCCCTGCTGGCCTATTAACCTCATTGTATCTGAAGTTACCTTTTATTTTCACACCTCAATTTTTTTGCTTGAAGATTTTCAATAACTTAAAAATATGCTTTAAATAACAACAGAAGGCATTTTTAATTATTTTCCTTTTAAGCCTTTACTGTGAAAAATTTGAAACATACAACAAAGTAGAAAGAATGTAACAAGCCCTCTGCTAAATATGACAATTAGTATTTTGTTTTAGCTACTTTTCCCCCCTCTCCTGAAGCATTTTCAAGCAAGTTACCCAGCTGATACTTCACCTCCAAATACTTCACCATGTCTCTAAAAACTAACGAAACATTTTCTAAAGGAACTCCAATATTGTCATTCAATAAGATTAGCAGTAATTCCTTTAAAACTTCTACTTTTGAAATGTCTCATTTATATATAAAAGTTACAAGAACAGAGCACGGATCTCTCATGCCCTTGACTTGGATTCGCCACATGTTATTATTTCTGAATATTGAGAAGAATACTAGAACATGAAGATCAGTTGCAGACATGAAACGGCGTTTCCTGAGCCCAACAGCCCTCTGCTCTCCCTGGGCCACTGCTCCCTGGCCAGGAGAGATGCTCCAAATGGTAGGCACCAAAAGCCCACACCCACTTCTGCCTCCTCTCTTGTCCTTCACATTTCAAAACTGTATAATTTATTAACTGATTTTCTAGAAAAGTCAAACAAAAGATGCACAAATATCCCTTTAATTGCTGTACCATGCCTCAAATTGAAGGATCCCTGAGTCCTCAGATATTATCTGTGCAATACACAAGTGCTACAGTGGACGTTTCCCCTAACTTGTCTCTTGCTTTATTTTAACTACTGTTATTTTATTGACAAACTTTACAAGCTCCCCTGGTCAAACATCCAGGTAAAGCTGTCCAGGCCTAACATTCAGGCCTAAACTGTCCTCAGCAGCATCACAGGGACCATTTTTGACCCTAGCATGGTGACTCAAGAAGTAGAACCACATTTTAAATGCTAAGAAACCTACCAAACTGCCATCTGAAAAGACTTTACTCACAGGTTCTTCCACCAGCACAGTATGTTTTTCCAGGGAAAACAGGACTTAACATTAACTTGGATTATCCCCCCATCTGCAAAGACCTTTTTTTCCCCAAATAAGGTCATATTCACAGGCGCTGAGAATTAGGCTGTGGCCATACTGGGGGGGGGGGAGGGGAGAGGGAGGGGGTGCCATTCAAACAACTGCGTGTCCTCATGCCTCACCTTCAGTAGGTGTGGGGCTCCTGCCCTTCCTGTTTTCTGTATCTCCCTGTACCTCTTGCAGACATGGCAGGCCCGAGGATGCCTCCCTGCTTACTGAGTATCCTCCATTAACTTGGATACTTAACATTACAAAAGTTAACATTTATACCACTCATCCCAATGGCTGAATGCAGCTGATAAGCAAAACACACACCCAATGGTCTAAAGCCCTCCACTACCAGTGAGCCTGTGTGGATTTTCTCAGGAACTTGAAACAATTACACTTGAAGGCTAATTTTAGCACAAATTCACAATGAAGGGAATACTAAATACTTTGCATCTTGTTTTCTGCCTGTCCCTGGCTGAAAATTGGCCCTCAGCACAAAGGCAGCTGTTCTAAGTGAGACTTCTGTGCTATTAAAAAATAAGGAGCACCTGGGTGGCTCAGTCCGTTAAGCATCGGACTTCAGGTCATGATCTCATGGCTTGTGGGTTTGAGCCCCATGTCGGGCTCTGTGCTGACAGCTGAGCCTGGAGCTGCTCCGGATGTGTCTCCCTCTCTCTGTCCTTCCCCAACTCACGTTCTTTCTCTCTTTCTCAAAAATAAATGTTAAAAAAAACCCTTGATTTTCTGATGGGCTATAAATCCAATGACAAGTGTCCTTATAAAAGACACAAAGGACACGGACAGTAGAGATCATGTGAAGACAAAGGCAGAAACCACAATGCTGCAATCACATGCCAAAGAACACTAAGGATTGTTGGCAGCCACCAGAAGCTGGAAAAGGCAAGTAACGGAGGAGGGGTTGAGAATACAACCAACACCTTAATCTGACTTCTGGTCTCCAGAATTTAAATGAATTTGTTGTTTTAAGCCACCCAGTTTATGGCAATTTGTGACAGTAGCCCCTGGAAACTAACATAAAATATTATACTACTCTGCTTTGTATATATTTTGGAATTTCTGTAACTTACACAAAAATTTTAGTGGCATATTCTTCATGAACCGAGGCGATGGCAAGGTGAGAGAGGCTCCAGAAGCCTCTGGATTCACGAGTGGAGGCAAAAGCCACAGACATCACGTGAGGTCCTATCACCAGCCCCCCTCAAGCCCCCCCCCCCCCCCCCCCCACTAGGCCACTCCTGCTCCTGGGACCCTCATGAGTACGTCCAGCTCAGGGTCTTTACACGGATCATCCAGATGGCCCCTGCTGCTTCACGCTACCCTGTAGCTCTCCACTCTCCATGCCCCTGCCTGACTTGTTCTCAGGCCGCCCCATTGTGGTTTGATGGATTTCTCTCCGAAGGTTGTTGCTTGGGTGCATGCTGTCTTCACGAACATTCTGTGTAAAACCCGTACCACTGTCCATCCCCAGTCTGAGATGAGTTCTCAGAGGGCCTCTGACTTTCCAGTCACAGCAGCATCAAATCTCCCAAACCTTCCCTATGGCTAAGGTACAAGCCAGCAGGATGGGCCTGCCTCGTCCTACACACAATATCAATACCAGGCCTCAAAATGTCCCTGAGCTGTCAGGTTCCCCCCGAGGGGACCCCAGGAACACTGTCCCTCACATTCAGCCTGACAGTGGGCTTGTCCTGACCACACAGAGACAAATGTGGTAGTGTGGCACACAGACTTTATTCTGACCCCTCCCTTCCTCCAGGATCCAGGTCTATGTCCTTTTCAGTGAGTGGGCTCACTCAGCACTCAGAAAGACCCTCTTGCGTGCGGTGTTGGTATACGGGTGCCAGCGCCACTCCACATCTGCGGTGGCCTCCTGCTCCAGCGTGCCCAGGCGAATCATATACACTGGGGGGATGGAGATTGGAACATTGTCATCTATACTGCCAGACTTCCTCCCCATCCCTGACCAGAAGTAGAGTAAAGCCCCAAACTCACACTTCAGTTCAAAGCGAGGCCCAACCTCAGTCAGCTCCACACTGCGGTGGTTGGTCTTCCTATATACATGGTGCCTGGGGCGAGGGGAGACAGGAGGCAGATGTGGGTCGACAATAAACAGCAGAGGGACACAAAAGTCAGGACACCATTCTAAGGCCAGCCCATGGACCCACCGGAAGGAGATATAATCATCTTGGTTCGCAAAGGTGATGACCCGGTGGCTGTCATCTTTGGGCACAGGGAACAGGTAACGGAGTATGTCAGAGACCTGGGTCAGAGGGAAGGAGAGCGGCAAATGCCCAGCCTGGAACTCCCTGCCCCCAGCCCTCACCCTTTGGACCCAGACTCACCCGCTTGCCTAGGCGGGAGGAGAAGCCATGCATGATGAGGTGAGGCTTGGCCTCTGACACGGTTCCCAGGTCAGGGATGTCATGCCGCATGACCACATTGCACAGTGTGAAGTAAGCAGTGGGGCCGAAGGGCAGGTGGCTGACAATGAACCCCACTGGCGGGGCCAGGCAGGCCGTCAGAGACCCACTCTGCTCTCAGACCGTCACCCCAGCAACCCCAGCAGACACCTTGGTGCCTGCCCACCAGACTTACCAGGTGTGCCTCGATGCTCATGGACAACCAGCAGGTCAGTGACCCCGTTGGCTTTGCAGGCTCGCACCAGAGCCCCCACCTCATGCCGGCCACGGTTCATGCGCTGGGCACCCGGGAACACCAACTTCAGCTCCTGCACACGAACACACTAGAATTAGGACTGGGACCACTAGTGCCTTAGCATCTCCCACTTGCTCCCCACTACTGGTACCTTTGCAAACATCTTCAGGCGAGAACTGGGATCTCGAGAGGTAGTGATCATGACCTTAGGATCCTCAACCCCTGCCCATCGATATTCATCATCCATGTGGTTGGTCACACCTGTCAGGAGCATGAGGGGCAAGAACAGGACATCGCCTTGGGAAGTAAAACGCTAACTTGAGGGAGCGTGAATCTGTCTAGAGCAACACTGTCTGGTAACACCTTCGACAATGAAAATGCTCCACACCTGCACTGGGCAGGAAGGTGGCTCCCCAGCCACACTGATCACAAACACAAGTGTGACTGAGGCACTAAGTTTTTAAATATGATTTAATTTTAGTTCATTTTAATTATATTTATCACACAGGGTTAGTTGCTACCATACTAGCACAAGTCCAGATTGTTAGGCCAAAGGTAACAGACTCCTTTCCTTCATAACAAAAATTTATGTCTTTGATACCTTTATTATCTGTTGAATAACGCAACGAATGAAACATGTGGATGCCAAGGAAGTACCAGGAGCCGGGGACATGGCAGTGAACAAAATGGACACTGTCTTGCCCTGGCAGAGTTCCTATTCTAGTAAGGGAAACAACAGACAAAACAGAAAGTGGGATAATATTGTATGTGTTACATAAATGGAATTGGGAGCAGTAAAGAAGAGCTGTTCTGAGGTGCCATCTGTGCAGAGCCAAGAGGGCACTTGGGAGAGTTTTGGGAGCAGGAGCTGCAGAGCCTTTCCTTCAAGGTGTCTGAGGAATGACATGGAAGCCAGCAGGCTCAAGTGCAGGGAGAAAAGCTGGCCCAGTGTCAGGAAAGTTCACCTTCACCACCGGCATCATCAAACTCCAGGGATCCCTGTAAGGCCAGAGCCTCCCTGCGTAACTCCGTAGGAATCAGGCGGTTCTCTGCAGGGGGAAGACAGAGGGGCTGAGTAAGACACAAGCATGGATCCTTCATTTGAACAACACTGTGGCTTACAAAAACTGTACAGACTTGATGAAAAAGTACCTTTTTTACTCCTTTCTGTGCAGAAAGAAGATTCATGATTTTTTGGCAGGAGGAAGGGAAAGACAAAACAATTTGTCTTACATGCCAACCCGTTAACAATGGTTACAGGTTGTTTCTTGTTCCTGAGTTTCATGGTTTGAGGGCTTTCTACAAATATTTAATCGCAAGTATATACTGTTTTTGTAATTAGAAAAAAATTAACAAACTAATTTTTTTAAAGAATAAATCCAGAGTGCTCTGTACAAAGGTGGACCAGAAATCCTGAAACCCTCTGATAACAAAACTGCTAATCTTGCAGGGTCTGCATACTCAGTGTAGAGCCTGAGGTGGGACTGGAACTCACAGACTGTGAGATCATGAACTGAGCTGAAGTTGGATGCTTAAATCCGACTGAGCCACCCAAGTGCCCCCAAACTGCTAATCTTGATGCTTTGGGTCAGAGGTTTCTTCTGTGAACTAAAGCTGTACTTGGCAAAAGGGCTGGGCTGTAGGCAGAGCTGAAGTACAGAATATGAACATGCCCTTGGACCCAAGATTTCTTTCCAATATGCCCTGGAGAAATTCTTGCACATGGAAGAAAAGGTTCATAGCAGCAGTGCTGTTCTTAACTGCCCCAAACTAAAAATAAGCTCAATACCAAGCACAGGGAAATGGGAGCCCCCACTACACTCAACTGATCTTAGAAACAATGCTGAGTGAAAATATAAAGCTGTGAAAGAATACATACAACCTAAAAATTACATTTAAAACTAAAAATCGAGCCATATGATTTAGGGATACAAACAAGTATGACCTAAGCACAAAGAAAAACAAGGAAATGGTTTATTTTCAAACACTATTCAATGTTGTGGTTATCTGAGTTGGGGTAAATATTCTTGAATTTCAATATATTGAGCATTTTTAATTTCTAATGTGGGCAGATAGGTCACAAGTGTTTAACACAATGCTTAATGCAAACATATATATACCAAACATACGCACTTTCTGTCTAAACCATAAGAAAATCAAAGTGAATTTAAAATAATTAGAGGTATTAAGCTAAAGTACTATCAGAATAGAAAACAAAGTTCCATCCACACAAGAACCAAGAAAATAGGGATGGATACGGGACTTCCCATTAGGCATCTGTAACACTCTTCATTAGTATGACAAGTAAAAAGCAGAGAAAATACTTTTTTAAAAAAAGTGGAGAAAATACTGCAAAGTTAGATCCTAATTAACAACTCAAATAAAATTAAGTTCTCTGCAATTTAACAGTTTTAAAAAACAAGGGAATCATAACAATACTAAGACAGTAAGATATTCTTGCTACCTTGTACTGAAGGTAGCAAAAAGAAAAATAAGGGCGGTGGGAGCGGGAGGTAAAATATCTATAGGACAACGTAAAGAATTTAAATTTGGTAAGAACACACTGTAAACAAAATTAATAGGCAAACTGTAAAATCTGGATACTGCAGCACAAATGTAAGTAATTCATACCATCACGGAAGGGGCATCTGCAAACCAACAGGAGACCCAACAGGCAAGGAAAACGGCCCAGTGTTTTAGCCACACTAAGAAATGCTAATAAAAGGGTTTTATTCCGTTGGGTTTTAAAATGCAAACCAATGGTCTTTATAATGACGTGTTTAGAGCTGCCTAGGGGCGGCGACCGGCAATACCTTCGAGCGCGCGCCGAACCTTCTCTTTCTTCTCCTGGGCGGCTCGCTGCGACTCCTCGCGTGCCTTGCGGTACAGGTACTCCCGGCGAAGGCGGGCCTCACGACGCAGCTAGGGAACAGCGGGTCCGGTCGACCTCTTTCTAGCCACACACGGCCGGGCCCCGAGAGCCACCCGCCCCAAGTCCAGGAACCATCCCCAGCCCTCCGCGAACCCCCAACATCAAAAACAGGAGCTCAAACATTCCTCCTACCATTCTGAGCGCGGCTTCCACGTGGGTCCCGGAGAATCTGCCGGCTCAGCCCGCGCAGCTCCACCCTCGATTCTGCCCTCAACCAAGAAGGTAGCCAGAAGCTTCACTAGACTCTGCTACTGCTAGAAGCGCCCAATGTTAAGATGGTGAAGGGTGGGGTGGAAGTCGCAAGGCGATTGGCCAGTCTGGAAACGCATGCTCACTGGAGCAGCCAATAGGCTGGCGTCAAAGTGTTGTCCCACAGGATAGCAGTTAATAAAGATGTCTGTGTGTGGCTTCGCTACTTTTCACTGCTGTGCAGGATGCCCAATTTTAAGATGACGAACCGTTAAAATATTCATAACTGGCGGCCTTAAATGACCCAGCAACTGTAAAAGCAGCACAGCGGTAGACCAGAGGCTCGCCTCCGGGTTCCGGGAATTGAAACCCTTCCTCCCTTAAAATGGCTGCCTCGTCCATCGCCACAGCTATAGCCCTACTTTTAAAATGCAGCCGTCGCCAGAAGGAACTCAGAACTACCCATAATTCTAGCCGGCTGTTCGGTAGGCTGGCCTACTTCAGAGAAACCGGCTAATCAGTTCCGTGCCGCTGCTCTAGGCGCGCTTGCCTTTAGAAGCGACTACCCGGCGACCTCTAAACGTCGGGAGACTAGGCCCACGTCTGGGAACGCCCCTTGAAGGTGGGTCTCGGGGGCCTATTGGCTGTCATGCCGGCATGGCGAACGGCGATTGGACGACCTGGGAAGAGGCTGGTTCCAGACCTCAGTAGCTTGGGCCCATGGCTGCGCCGGACCTACGAGCGGAGTTGGACTCGCTGCTTCTGCAGCTGTTCCAGGACCTGGAAGAACTGGACGCGAAGCGGGCGGCACTGAACGCTCGGGTGGAGGAGGTGGGAGGCTGGGGAGGGAGGGCGAGAGGGCATGCGGAGGTAAACTGAGTTTCACCGCTCTCCTCTCATCTCAGGGCTGGCTCTCGCTCTCCAAAGCTCGCTACTCTATGGGTGCCAAATCGGTAGGTCCCCTGCAGTATGCCTCCCTCATGGAGCCCCAGGTCTGCGTCTACACCAGGTGAGGAGCTGTGCATGCTGGAGCGGGTGGGCGCTGGGGTCCAGGCTGGGTCCAGGCTGGGGCCTCCAAATGTCGACCCTACCTTCTCGTTCTTCAGCGAGGCCCAGGACGGACTCCAGAGGTTCTGGCTGGTGAGAGCCAGCGCCCAGACTCCAGAGGAGGTGGGGCCCCGAGAGGCAGGTGGGTCCCCCTCCCTCCCCCGCTTCTTCCCGCCTGGGCGCTCTCCAGATGTCAAAAACAAAATGTACAGGATAATTGAGGAGATGATTTTATTAAGGGTGTTGCGATGGAGAGAGCGGCCCAGATTGGAGGATCAGAATGTCTCAGCAGGGTAGACAAGTTTTAGATGAGGTCCTTTACAGTTGTGATAGTTTTGCAATCAGGGTAGGTTTCAGTCAGTTGGACAGAAAATGTTTATATGTCTAACTACCTTAGAGGGACAAAATTCTAATCGCAATCACTTATGAGAGGAATGGGGAGTTGGAGGTTCTGTCTGGCCTTTCAGCATGTTCAGGCAAATGAGAAAAGTCAGTGTGTGGTTCTGTCACAGGTTAACAAGGGGGTCATTTGCTGATGTTATGAGAGTCTTGAGAAAGAGTGGTCAGGGCCTCTCATCTGAGTCACAAAGGGAAGGGTTGTTCTTTATGGTAAGCTGCTTTCTGGAACATAAATGGTTGGGGGACTTTTCCAACCATCGGTTTTTGTCAGGATCATGAGCTCAGATCAAGTTCAACATTGTCACTGAGAAGACAAGGAATACTTAATGAAACCCCCAACCTCCAGTCTTTCTTTACCCAGCTTTGCGAAGACGCAAGGGTCTCACCAGAACCCCAGAGCCAGAGTCCTTCCCAGCCCTCCGGGACCCTCTGAACTGGTTTGGAATCCTGGTTCCTCACAGCCTACGGCAGGCCCAAGCCAGCTTCCGGGAGGGTGAGTGGATCCTCTATCTACTGGAAGGACTTGAGCACTAATGCCATGACACGGCTGCGCTTAATCTGCAAAGGGTTTTCCAGATTTTCGCCAGCAGACTTTTGTTGTACACCTGCTGTTTTTTCAAAAAGCATTTGCTGGCTGTTGGTAGTGTTCCAGGCCCATGCTAGGTGCTGGGGATACAGCAGGAAACAAAAGGGATAAACACCCATCATGGAATGTTTATTCTGTTGAGGGGAGAAAGAGAACATGCAAGTAAATAAGTAAGCCCTATACATAATACCAGGTAGGGGATTGTTATGGAAAAATAAGATAGGGTACAGTGGATGGAGTTGGACAGGAGTGGGTAGAGGAGTTATTTTATGAAGGGTGGTCTGGAAAGGCTTCTCTGAAGAGATGGAGAGAACTTTGTGGGTGATCTGGGGGACTGGTGTTGTTGGCAAAAGTATTAGCCAGGGCAAATGCTTTGAGATGAGATGGTGTTTGAGATGGCAGAGAGGAAGCCAATAGGTTGGAGTGGAATTAATGCAAGGGGTAATGCCAGGAGCTGAGGTCAGAGGGGGGCTGGGCCAGGTGATTTGAGGCTGTGTAGACCCTGATGAGGACTTTGGCTCTGAACAGAGGGAGGTGCACTGGACCCACAGAGTGGTAGGAAAGTTGTGGGTACTGGGTGGGAAAAGACAAGAGCAAAGGGAGGAAGCAGGTGCCAGGGAGCAGCCATGCTTGAGATACAGGTGAAGGCTGTGAAGGAGGGGGTAAGTGGTGGGAACCTGTCTGTTTTGAGAGTAAAAGCCACAGGATTTGCTGATAGATCAATCTGAGAGTAAGGGAAGGAGAGGAGTGAAGAATGAGCCCCTAGATTCCACCTGGGGATTCCACCTGAGCCAGACCACCTGGGGACTGAAGCTGCCCTCACCTGTTGTGAGAGGGCTGCAGAGTTGCAGCAAGGGTAAAGTCAGGAGTTGGGTGTGAGTGTGTTCCCAGTGCTGGGTGGTGGAGACTTTGATCAGGTGTCTGGGCACACGCAATCTGGAGTCTGGAAGAGACCTGGCCTTGGAAGAGCGATTTGGGAGCCCACTGCATGACACTGGTGTTTAAATTCTCAAGCTGCTGACACATGGCATTAAAGCTGAGATCAGCAGAGGGCCTTGGAGTGTGGAGAGGAGATGGGAAGAGATAGGGGAGAAACCAGATGAGGAGACTGAGAAGCAGTGGTGAGGCAGGAGCATCACCCAGAGGGTAAGGGACCCCAGAAGAAAAGAAGAGAAAGTGCTTCCTGGAGGGAGGTGATCAGATGCATGGCCAGCTCTGCTGTTAGGCAGGTAGGCTGAAGACTGAACTGGCCAGTGGACTAGGTAGCATGGAGGACCCAGATGACTTAATAGAGGCGTCAGGCAAAAGCCACCTCGATGTGGATCCAGGATGTGGAGCACTCTTGGAGGCAGAGAATACAGATAGAGGGAGAGAACAGTGAAGTACTGTGATAATGAAGGAAAGAAGGAAGGAAATGAGGGCATGCAACAGTGTTATGATCTGTGAATTTTTAGTTCTTGATGGGTGATAGTAAGGGGGTCAAGGAGGTCTGTTGAAGAGGTAGAATTTTGTGTGTCTGGTGAAGTTCTGAAGTAGCCAATGCAAGGCTCTTCCTGGAATATTTTAGGAATAGCATGGAGGCCAGAGTTCTGGAGCCTTTCCAGTCCCTGGGGATGTCCCCTAAGTCATGTGTCACATCACAGATACCATGGTGACAATCGTATCTCTTCATTTAGGCCTGCAGCTGGCTGCAGACATGGCCACCCTTCAGATCCGCATTGACTGGGGTCGAAGCCAGCTCCGGGGGCTCCAGGAAAAACTCAAGCAGCTGGAGCCTGAGTCTGCTTGACCTGTGACCAGAGACAGAGGAGTGAGCGCAGCTGTTCCTTCATGTGGCTGGCTACCTTATCTCAGGCCTTCCTCCTTCACAGATTGCCCCTGCCCCTATTCCCAGCTAATCCCTACTACTTAAAATTTCTCTGGTTTGCATGTTTTCAGCTTTGTTAGATGTGAAAGTTTGAAGAGGCAAACTGATTAATGTTGAAAGTCACTACTGTGAAACCACTTCTAGGCTTGTATTCTCCTAGGACACAGTCATGTGGGGCAGAGGGCAAAGCTGTTAGGTTAGTTCATATTAGTAAATAACCAGAACATCCTCGTGGATATATCAGCTGCAGTTTCTTTACAAGATGCAATACTATCCAGCTAGTGGCAGGGAAGGGCAAAAAATAGGTGCTTCAGTTTCACTAGATTCTCAAAACTGATTTTGATGTAGGAAAAAAAACCAAACATGGATAACAGATCAGGACAGCATGATTCCATGTCAATAAAAAACACAAACACCTGACTAGATAGGCAGTCCTTGACAGGTTTTAAGCCAGAAAGTAAAAAAGATTTGACTTAGATTTTCAAGGGAACTCTAGGAAGGGAACTCCAGGAAAAGACCTTTCAGATTTTTAAAAACCTTCCTTTATCTTTACAGAAGTGAGACCAACCCTCTTAATTTTTGAAGGTCCAGTTGTATTTCCTGTGATGGGAACTGTGTCCATGCTTCATTTTCCTGCTGGGTTGTTGGTATTTTTAGCAGTTTCCAGGAGGTAATCTTTATGTTTGGGGAAAATTAATCCTTTGTTCATATACGAAATATAAATATTTTTCCCAATTTGTCTTTTAACTTTGCATATGGTGTTTTTTTAAAGCCTTTATTATAAAATAAAACACATTAAACTGCACAAAATAATTGAATAGCTTAATGAATAACTAAGGTGAAAGCTGTAGTAACCATCACCCAGCTCTTGTATTTTTCTTTTTAGTCAGTTTTCTTAATAGAGTTGAATTGATCAATCAGCTGTTTTATGATTTCTGGACTTGGGGTTGTAATTGATGTGATAAAGGAATTCTCCAGTGTTTTCCTCAAAAACTTTCAGTTGAGGTACGGAGTGAATCTTGCAACCAATTTGTCTTTTCTACCATAGGTCTACATACATATATACATTATGTTGATTAATCTACCCCTACCGCTTTGAGATGCCACCTTTTATTCTTTCACTTAATCCCAGTGTATACCCCTACCGTATTTTGGACTTCTATTGTTTCATTGATCTTACTGTCAGTTAATAATCCTTGAGCCTTTCACATATACTTTAATCGCAGTGGTCAGATTTGTGATTGGATTGGGGAGAATGTTTTGTTTTGTTTTTGTTTTTGTCACTTTGAGCTTAAGCTGTCCGTGAAAAGCCTGTTGGAAGCACTCAAAAGTAAAGTAGAGAAATTTCAGAACAAAATACGGCTGCTACCAACGAAGAAGCTAAAATAAGATACCATAATCCGTTTTTGCTTTTCACGGAAAAGATAGCAACGTGGAACTCCGGTCCTAGAAGGGGTCCTTTATTTTAGATGTCAGTAAATGACCGTTTATTGTTTGGAGTTGGGCTTCAGGTGTGCCTGCAAACGCGGACTGTGAAGACCTAAACGCTCGGCAATCTGCCCTGGCCCTAGTCCTTTAGATTTCCGGGACCAGGAGTTCCCGCCCCTGAGGAGGCCCGGATGTTCCCACCCGGGGGCCGAGTCTTGAGAAAGGGGTCTTGAAACTGGGGCTGGTGGAGCTGCAGTCAGAGCGAATCTCCATGGGCGGAGCGAGCCCGGTAGTGCGCCGCTGTTGTGTGGGAGTGCACATGACAAATTGACAGAAGTGATGTATACGAGATGAGAAGCAGGTTGCCGCTGACTCCCATATGGTCTAGCGGTTAGGATACCTGGTTTTCACCCAGGCGGCCCGGGTTCGACTCCCGGTATGGGAAAAGAGGTGTTGTTTTGTTTCTTCAATTGGCTGGAATTTTGTTTCTTCTCCCAGTGGAACACCTCAGATAGAACTGGGCATTTCTCTCTATTTAAACCTAGAGAAATTGAGGCCCAGGGAGCTCTGGGCCCCAGCTTTCTGTATTTTTAACGAAGTGTCAATTTTCACCATATCAGTAACTGTTTTCTCTATCAGCAACTTATTAATTATAGAAGATACCATATACATTATAGAAGTGAATACTATTATATTTAAATATTAAATAATATTTAAAATATTCAAAATTTATTGCCAATCTCAGTGGAGGGTGACCACTGTCTGGCCCCTCCCACACACCTCTGGGTAAGGACACCCTCCAGGAGGAAGGAGGGGCTGGGTGGAATCAAGACACTTGCAGCCTCTGCTCCAGAGACAGTCCAGAAGCTGGGCTGCAAGGGTTGGAGCTGAGTCTCTGGAGGAGCACAGGATGAAGTGCATGAATGGACTGGAGAGAGCCAGTTGGAAGAAGTCTCTGACAATTTAACTTTCTCTGGTCTTGTGGCCGCTTCGTTTGCCGAATGGTCCAGTGGTTAGAGTTCTGTTTTGTTTTCACCTGAGCAAGCCGGTGTTCCCCCTACCCTTTATGAAAGTTACTTAAAACTTTAAAATAACCCCTCACTCAGCCCCCCCCCCCCCCCCGCGCACGTGCACAATTCCCATCAAAAACTACAAACATGAGTCACTAAATGCCTTCCTCAATTTTCCACCTCCTTTTCTCTGGTTCACTTAGTCAATCCAGGGAGGTTATGTGCAGGTCCTGCCTTCAGGAGTAGACCACTAGACTAGTTTATTCATTCACACATTTTGGGGGGAGAAATTATTTCTATTATCATATTACTTTAAAATATTACATGTTAAATATTAATATTATATATAAATAAAAATATATAATTAATATAATATTAACATATTACATGTTAAAATAGATACAATGGAGTTTGGAAGTCATCACTCCTGTCTTCACAAGAAAAAAAGCTGAATAAACTAAAATTTAACAACTCTTCTCAGATCCATGAGAAAACTGAAATCACAGGGCAAATTGCTGCTTTGAAACCTGGAAAGAAGAGTGAATACAGAGAGTCATAGTATACCAGGCTCGGAAGCCGCTGCTGGAGCCAGCAACAGGTAGAAAA
This sequence comes from Panthera onca, assembly GCF_046562875.1. Classification (NCBI taxonomy): domain Eukaryota; kingdom Metazoa; phylum Chordata; class Mammalia; order Carnivora; family Felidae; genus Panthera; species Panthera onca. The sequence goes on from NC_138339.1 coordinate 240,495,478, forward strand.
ACTTAAAGGCTAGTTGACCCTGCTGAGAAAAAAACTCTCTAAAGGCCTGATATACAAGGGAAGCCATTTTATTTTATTTTATTTTATTTTATTTTATTTTATTTTATTTTATTTTATTTTATTTTATTTTATTTTATTTTATTTTATTTTAAATTTTATTATTTTACTTATTTTGACACGTTTAATATTGATTGTACTTTTGCAGAACAAGAGTCCTAGGTAGTTGCTACCTTGGTGGCTTAATTTAGACAAAAATAGCCAAGAGGCATCAATTTATTACTATAGCAGATTTAACAGTGACTCACTAAATTATTTAATGGAAGCATTTTCTAGAAAGTATGGATCTAGTCACACGCATACTAGAATAGGTGAAATATAAGAACACCATATACATTTTGTACAATGCGCTTTTAGTTCTCCACAGTTTTGTTTGGTATAAAGCAAATGTAACTTGGCTCTGATATAGACCATTATTGATATGATTTTCAAGTTTTTCAGTGTGGGAAAGTGTGGCCCTCCTCAACATGGAGCCCATAACACCCCCTGGGCAGGTTCAGATTCAACTCACATATCTGTAAATAGACTAGAAATAGCCAATCAGGTGAATGCTGGTTTTCCTCAAATGAAAACTGAAAAGAAGAAGAAAAAGATTTTGCCAGTTGCATCAGTTTGCTACTCCATTTGGAATTTAGGCATGGATCCACTGGCCATGAAACTCAGAGTCAGAGCCCTCAGGAAAACTGGAAGAAATTCTTTAGAGACAGCAAAATAACCACACAAGTCCCCCCCGTCACACACACCACAGACACTCCTTATTTACCACACTCACACACACACATGCACACACACACACATACACACCACATGCACTGCCCAGCTCATACATGTCACACAGAAACACACGTTCACCACACCCACACCAGACACATACCGCATATACATCACATATATACCACACACGTGCACACATACCCTGCATATCAAACTTCCATCACATATACACATACATATAGTACACACACTCTTACTAATACACACCACACATACTGAACACACAGGCATACCATACATATACTAGAAACACACCAATATATACCACATATATACTACACAAAATAGCACACACTCACCAATCATGACACATATACACCACAAATATTGCAAATAGCACATATATAACACATGTACCACATATATGCCAAACATTCACATGATATACAACTCACAAACAACAAATACACACACAAACGCACACCAGCAAATCTGCAAAACAAACATCAACACCACACATATCCACACACCATACGTAACACACACACACACCACATATGCATGGCACACATACACAACACAAACACCACACAAATACCACACACAGCACGCATGTCACACAAACACCAAATAAACACACACTACATATGGAGAATAAACACGCCAGAGATACACCACCATCACAACTCACATCCCATACATACAGCACACATGAACACACATAAACCTTCTATATAGCACTGATACACCATGCACACTCCACACGCACCACACAAATACCATGAGCACACACACACCACACATATGCCACACATATCATACATATAAAACACAGAAAAACACTTAAATCACAGCCACTTTAAACAGACGCCACGCACACCACACATATAACCATACACCGACACGCCACACATTTACCAAATGAGATATCACATAGATATACCACACATACATCACACAATAACCACACATACAGAACACTCACTCCACAAGTAAAACACACCAAATAAACTTAACAAATCCATACCACACACTGCACATGCCATACATATACTGCAACACAGCACACACATCACATATACACCACACCTATATTTCACACACACATTCTGCATACTTACAACACAAAAGGAACTGTTACATCATGTGTATCCTGCACACGCACCACATAGTCTGCCTTCACACAACATGCATCACAAATATACTAAATATACAGACTACATCTATACTACAACAAGCCACACATATACCACACACGCAGCACATATCACACCTTCACCACACATACAATACACATATGCCACAAATACACACACAAACACACTTCAAGTACAACACACTCACACTATCCAGAGATACCACAAACACACCCCACATTCCCCACACAATAACCAGGTACTTATAACATTCACACACACACACACACACACACACACACACACACACACACACAATCTTCCACATGCAAATCAACACACAACTCATACAGCACTGCCACACCACCCATATACCCCATACACCACCCATATACCCTTCACAGACCACACATAGACTCCACACACACATACACACACACACTCCAAGCACATACATGACACATGCACTACACAACCCCCAACATATAAAATAACTATGCACCCAACACAACCCACACTTGACAAAAACACCATAAACACACCACTCACACACACATCAGAGACACAACATCTACAGCATACAGACCACAGGCTGTACATACCATACACACAACACAAACCAGAAATACCAGAAACAACCCCACGAAACACAAATCAAATACGTACCATGGAGACAACCACTATTATCATGCATATGCCACACTCAATGTACACACACATGACACAGAACACACACAGGCCAAATGTACACCACACAGATAACACACACACGAGATATATATTACACACTCTGCACACGGACCACACATTTACCCCACACACAACCTACACATACACCACACACAGGCAATGTACATATTACACAAAGACTGCCACAAAACACAGCCCTCACAGTCACCACAGACACACTACACATATTCCACACACAAACATACACCACACAAACACCACTCACACCACACATATGCAAAACTCACAAGAGGATACATGCCCCAAACACAACATAGCTACACTATTCATGCACAACACATGTATCATACACACGCACTACACGCACACGTAGAACTATTAGGATGCACACACCACATATGTGTCACACACACAACCTGAACCCACACACCAGGCAACACTGCACATGCAGCACACACAGACTCCACACACCCTGCACACACAACACACATCAACAACATGCCCACATGCAACACGTGAACACATGCGACACTCACACTGCATACATAACACACATACAACACACACCACGCACGCACGCCATGGACCCCCAAGCCAAGCATACACCACACACACACCACATACAACACCCTTTCACCACATACCACACGTACATTACACATTCAAGACGCATATTTCAGAGACACCACACACACAAAAGACGTGCAGCCCTTACACCACACGTACCACACGCACCACGATTTCCACACGTACGTGTGACACATCGACCACGCACACATACCTCACAGGCACCGATCCTCACCACACAGATACTACACGTACCACATATACCACATACGCACACCGCACATAAACCACACACATGACATACAAACCACTCAACACACGCAGAACACATATTCCACGCAAACTCCCACACATATTTGCCACCAAAAACTATACATAACCACACGAACGCCACACATCAGCCACCTGACACCACACATACACCAGGCAAATATTAGCACATGCACCACACACTCACCACACACACTGCACTGCTAACACATACAACACATAAAAGACACAAAAAACCTCACACATACACTATATCCAAGTGTATACCACACACAAATCATAGACCAGCTTTTAACCAAAAATATACTGGGCACACACAAATAGCACGCGCACACTTCATATACACCACAAAGACCACTCATGTCTCACACGCCATACGCACAACACGCATATTCCACACACACAATACACACATATGTGACACACATTTGCCATGCGGACGCTACACATACATGACAAGGAAGCCACATACATATCTCACAAATACCACACATACCACAGTCAAGCCACACTCACATGACACGCACATAATACACGCACCATGCCTATATCACACACCCACACAAACACATACACACACACACACACACCACAAGCCATATGGCACATAATGAACTCAGCACACACACCACCCTCACACAAACATAAGCACTAACGACACATATAATGCACATACATCACACACGCTCCCCACCCACACACCACATAAACACCACAGCCATCACAAAAATACCAAACACACATACCAAATATACACCACACACAACAAACACATTCATCTCTCACACTCACACCACACATGCAGCACACACCCCAAAGACACAGACCACACATACAACACACACGCACAGAGCATGCCACAAAAATACCACCAACACACACACAAAACAGATACTTGGCAGACGCCTCACATATAACACTTCCACAAACACACAAGTGAAACCAAAGGAATATGTCACACACACACACCACGCATATGCCAAATATATACCACACATGCCACACACACACACAAAACAGTCAACCCACAACTCCACACATATACCATACTCACAGCGCGCTTTCACAACACCACACACTTACCATATACACACATAGTAAAGGTATATCGCACACTCAGTCACCACAGAGATACCCACACACACCAAACATACACCACACACAGACACCAAACACCATACATACATCACAACTGGCATTTAAATAAAAACTTTAAAAAACATTCTCTACTAGCCATAGGGAAAGGCCCCATACTTAAGTGCCCAAAGCATTATTGTGCTTCAAGTGACAGTCTTGTCCCTCATAGACATATGGAGTAACACTTTCCCCACCGCCTCTCTGTGTAGATACTTGTGCTTTACTGCTGAAAAGTACCCTTTGCTGCAAGAGGGTTTTAGAAAGCTTCTTGGGGATGTGTAGTCAGAAGTATTCTTAAACACTTGTGTAGAAGCACCAGGAAATGGCCTAGTGTTAGGTGCCTGAAAGTACAGTGGCATTATTCATGCAGCTTTCAGTGTAGATCCAGTAGGAACTTTTGTTCAAACCCTCTATATTTGCACAAGGCAACGTCCATGTTCTTAACTCACAGAAAAACACTTTTCTTAAAGCATTTGTGAATTACCTTCTCAAAGGCAGGAAGAAGTGTGCTTACACCCATCTGTTCGAGCACTAGGGAATGTCCATGTGATGACCTGCCTGATAGTTGTGTTCTAAGTGAGTATTTCAAATTCCTTTTAATACATATAATTACAAGTGTTCTTCCACCTGTTTGGATAAATGCTATGGAAGAGACTTCTTTTTGACCGCCTAACTATGCTGTGCTTAATACATCTTTCATTTGGCTTTCAACGTGCATCTAGTTGGGTATTTTCTCTAAAATCTGTTTATTATCATAAGGGAATGGCCATGCACTTAATTGCCACAACACCATTGTGGCTAAGGCATCTTTACATTAGTCTTTTAGAGTCATCCAATAAGAGAACGTGCTTAAATCCTTCTAAATGATCACTAGGGTGTGTATAGGTGCTTAACTGCCTGAAACAGCCATGCACTTGGTGAAATCTCCAAATATTTTTAAAATACATGAAGTGACAAGTGTTCTTAAATCTCTTTATAGAAGCACTTAAACTTAATGGCTTAAAACTACCCTGTTTCAAGACTGGCTGATGACTTTCAATATATGCGAATAAACTTATCAAAACATTCTATATGAGGAATAGGAAATGTATGGGAGATGCAGGAGAGAAGCATCAAAGGACAAGACTTCCAAAGGGAAGGGCTGGAGAAGGTGCAAGGCCTTAGGACACGTTTACACAGCTGAACGCGGCAGAGGCTCATAAGGAACGCCCAGAGCCATTAACATTGTCCAAGGCCGGATCCTCCTTCACACCTGACCCTTCCTAGTGTTATAGAAACCATTTAACTCGAAATTCAATCTTTAAAGGCTGATTAACACACTTGCTTAGCTGACTTTATGCACATAATCTTTAGCAATTATCCTAATAAAAAGAAGCTTCATTCTGGAGTCGGGGCCTCATTCCGACTCCATTATGAGGACCTTCACTTAACTGCACTTTGCGGACTCATCTTTTGGGACTTCGGCCATACTCCCTGCAACAGAACTGGCCAAGTGCTTCACTGCTTAAAAGTACAGTGTTCTTCAAAGGGCTTTCATGTAGAATTTCATGTACATGGAATAGGACCATTTGTTTAAATACTCCATATTTGCGAGAGGGTAATGGATCTGCATGTATCTTCCTAAAGGTAGAGGTTGTGTTTCAAGTGCCTTGCATAGGCCTTTTACACAGAAAAGATGTGCTTATAGTAAGGCACTAGAGGATGGACATGGCCTTAACTCCCTGAATCTGCAGCGTGCTTAAATTCAGTTAACGTTTTTGGTCAGTGTTGGAGGAAGTGCTCCTAACTCCTGTGTATACAAACTAGGGAAGGGCCTACTGCTTAATTGCCTAAAGCTACTCACTGCTGAAAGTGTCTTACATGTACCTTTTCACAGACATCTCATTGGAACATCTGTTGCAACAGTGTATATGAGGAATAGGAATGGCCACGTGCTTCACTGCCTAAAACCACACTGTGCTTCAAGTGGCTTTCATTCCCCCCCTTAAAGGTTTTTTTTTTTTTTTCATTTTCTTATTATTACTTGAATTCCCTTAGTTAAAATACAATGTGATCTTAGTTTCAAGCATATAGTAGATTGACTCAACAATTCCAGGAGCACCACTCAGTGCTCATCATGACAAGCTTACTACTTAACCTGTCCCTCCATCCTGTCCACTCCAGTAACCAGTCGTTTGTTCTCTATAATTTAGAGCCTTTTTTTGGTTTTCCTCTCTCTCTCTTTCCCCTTTGGGGGTTATTTATATCTGTTTCACTTAGATCTCTGCTTGTTCTTTCATTTGGGATAAATTTCTCTGTCTTCTCACTTTCTCCAAGTCTCCGTGCCTGTTTCTGTGCCAAAAAGTATGTGTTCACAATACAGAAAGGCCATGTGCTTAACTGCTGGAAAAAACTCTACCAGAAGCATCTTTGAGTCAGTTTCTTAGATTTTTCCCATAAGGAGGGGGCTTAAATAATTCCGTATAAGACACAGGAAATGCCTATGTGGTTACCTGCCTGAAAAAGCTGTGTGCTCACTGAGGATTCCATTCACTTGTAAGTTCATGCAGTAGCAAGTCTTGCTAAACTTCTTTGTATACATAGAATGGAAGGGCTTTATGCTTCATGGCCTAAAACTACACTGTGTTTAAAGTGTCTTGAGAGCCTGTCTAGACATTGTTCCAATGGCCGTGATCATAAGAGCCTAAAACTGCACTGTGCTTAAAGCAGATGTCAATTAGTGTTTCAGATGAATGTAGCAAGGAGTGTTTTTAACCTCTCTGTAAACTCTAGGGAGGGGGTTTGGGCCTAAGTGTCTGAAACTCCATTGTGCTTATAGTATCATTCATGTAGCCATCACATACACAGCATAGGATCTCTTGTTGCAACACTCTCTATTAGCAGCAGAAAATGACTGTGTTCTTAACTGCCTTTTACAAAAGGAGCTTTTGTTCAAACATTCTGTTAGCAAAGGGAATGACCATGTGCTTCTCTGCCTAATTGTGTTTTGTGTCAAGCCTAGTTCAAAAAGATTTTGGATACACAGTCATAACTATTCCGATTCTGGTGTAGAAGCACTGGAAATGCCCTAGCTCTGAAGTATCTAAATCTACATGGTGGTTAATGCATCTTTTGTGTCACTCATAATGGACATCTAGTATAAACTTTTGTTTAAACCCTGTGTTTTTAGCCTTAGGGAATGTTTTTATGTTTAATTGAGGACAAATGCTCAATTAATGCTTAAAGCATTTTTGAGTTAGTTTCTTGTATTTATCCAGTAAGAAGTGTGGTTAAATCCTGGTAAGCACTAGGGATTGCCCATGTGTTTGTTTAACTACCTGAAATCCCTGTGTTCTCAGTGAGGGTTCCAAATGTCTTCTGAATAAAATGTTCTTAAACTTCATTAGATCAACAATAGGGAAGGGCCTTCTATCCAAGTGCCTAAAACTACACTGTACTTCAAACATTCTTTATTAGCCTTTACACTGATCTCATAGGAAACTTTGTTGAAACACTATATATTAGCAATAAACAATGGCCATGCACTGAAGTGCCTAAAACTATACTGTTTTTCTTGTCACTTGCATGAACCTCTCACCATTTAGTAAAACGTGCACCTGGGGTGCCTGGGTAGCTTAGTCAGTTGAGTGCCTGACTCTTGATATCAGCTCAGGTTGTTATCAGTTGCTGGGATCAAGTCCCACATCAGACCCTGCACTGATAGTGTGGAGCTTGCTTGGTATTCTCTCTCCCTCTGTCTTTACCCTGCACACCTTCCCACACTTGCATGTGCCCTCTGTCTCTCCCTCTCTCTCTCAAAAATAAACATAAAAAAGTAAAAAATAAGTCTTTGTAAAAAGGTGCTCCTTATGTGTACTCCATAAATATTATAGAAATGCCTTGTCTTTTTTTAAGTTTACTTACTGAGAGAGAGAGAGAGAAGAGAGAGAGAGAGAGAGAGAGAGAGAGAGAGAGAGGAGAGCATGCACCCGTGGGGGCAGGGGCCGAGAGAAAGAGACAGAATCCCAAGCAGGCTCCACTCCGTCAGCACAGATCCCAAGGCCATCAACACAGAGCCTGATGTGGGGATCGAATGCTTGAATTGTGAGATCATGACCTTAAACAAGATCAAGAGTCAGATGCTTAACCGACTGAGCCACCCATGTTCCCAAGAAATGCCTTGTCTTAACTGCCTTGAACTACAGTGTGCTTAAAGCAGCTGTCAACGAGCATTTTAGATGAATGTAGTAAAAAGTATTCTTAACCACTCTGTTTAAACCCTAGGAAAGAGCTTTGTCCTTAACTCTCTGAAGCTACATTGCACATTAAGCATCTTTCATGCAATGTCTGAAACAGCCAGCTTGCTAGGAGAATCCCTTCATCCTCACCATTGTCCAATTCTCATCTCTCATAAAGAACGCTGGTCTTCCATGTATCCATTGTCACCACTTTGCTAAATTTACGGGGGAAGTTATCCCTAGGGTCCATTCAGAGTTGGGCTCTGTGAGGAATATCCCCTGCTTGGAAGTGGGGAGTCTGGCGATGTCCCTGTAACTGTGGGGTAAATGTTGCACAACAGTCCCTTTGAATTCTGTTTCAGAACAATTTGGACATCCAGAGGCCTAGGCCATGTGAAGGTGCCTTGTGTAGGTTTGTGGGTAGGGTGAGCCAGAGGTTTCGGAAGGGAGCTGGTCTCTTTTCTGGGGTGAGTGGAAATTAAATTAGACATCTTCTTTCCAGTTTGATTCCATTCCCATTGAAAATGTAGAATATTGGCCCTCCTGGGGGCCCTCCCTTCCCATCACTGTTTTTTCTAACTAGGTCTTTGCTCACACTTAGGAGCCATGGGGCTCTCACACACTCAGCCAGCACCCAGGAAGAGGCAGGGAGTTTCTACGTTGGTCCTGTGTTCAGTGAGAGTGACCAGTGACAAATATCCAAAGAGAAGATGGTCTGTTAGTCCCTGAGCACGTGGTGCTTAGCCAGTTGTGCTATGGAAGGTGAAGGAGAACCAGTTTGCTTCATTCCCCTGGCTGCTTGAGATGCCCTAATTTTCACTAGCAGACAGTTCACACATGGGCAGTATGCTCCAGAAGCTGGTGAGTGCAAGAAAAGCCCTTTCCAGGAAGACAATACCAGGTTCTGGTTCCAGATGCCTGAGCAACAGGCAGGAGCACCCAGCAACTACAGCTCCACCACTGCTGTTTCCATCCACTGATGGCAAAAGTGGGAAAAAGAGACAAAGCCAGGGATTTCAGGGTCCTGCTGCAAGAAGAATTCAGGACAATTGCTGACAGGGATCCCAGGTGTACCTTGTAGAGGGCTCGCTTTGCTTAAACTCTCAGGCTTTTAGTATTGGTAATACAGTCATACTGCTAGGATATTGTGCTGGGTACTTCATTTTCAACATTCCCCCATTAACATTTCTAGGGAAGAACTCTGGCCATCTGTGGTTTCCCTTTATACACCATTGTCTTTTCTCGGGAAACAACGTTCTGCATGGAATCCAAACAGAGATAGTGTCTCAGAGTCATATTTTATGCTTCCAACTTGGGAGTCTGGTGGTATCCTTGTGACTGTGATATGGATTTGGCATTGGGACTTTCTCAATTTGGTTTCAGAACTATGTGGACATACAGAGGCCTAGGGCATTTGAAGTTACCCAAAGGAGAATGTTTGTATGTAGTCTAATTCAGAGGTCTGGGGAGGGAGCCAGGATTCTGCATGGGGTAAAAAGAAATGAAGATATATATTTCCTTCCTGAAGGAGTATATGGACATCTAGAGGCCTGTCATTGAAAGAGGTCCAGTGGAGAATGTTTCTATGCTGGACCAGAGGTTGCTAGAGAGAGCTGACCTACTTTATGGGCTGAAAGGAAATGAAGTGAGACATCTGCTTTCCAGATTGATCCTTTTCCCATTTGGAATGTCAAGCTTTGGTCTTCCTCCTCCTAGCAATTGCCAACCCATTGCTGTGTTTCTAAATACAGTTTTATTCACATATAGGAACCATGGAATTGTCACTGACTCAGGTGGCACCCTGGGGTAGGCCACATACTCCCATTCTGTCCATGTGCAGAGTCTGATGTCCCAGAAGACAGGTATCCCTCCTGTCTCTGAGCCTTCCATACTTAGCAGGCTAGATATCATGGGAATGGGTAACCACATAGAGCTCCTGCCCCTAATTGATGGTGATACCCTCTTATGGAAGAACAGACAGTCTGTGCTAGTGCAGCATGCTCCATGACCTCATCAGTGCACAAAAAGCCTTTTGAATAAATGGTGCACTTGGACCTTGTTCTCAACTCTTGATCATCAGATGGAAGCATATTCTTCATATCTCAGAACACTGCTGCCCTTACATGCTAATAGGATGGGGAGGAGCACACCAGAAGCCAAATTCCAATTCTCATCCTTCATGAATGACTATGGCCCTCAATGTATCAAGATTCATGGCATTGCTTTATTTCCCATCACGGTTTGACATGTGGCCCATAGAAACTCAGTCCTTCAGGGTACTACCTCTGTCTTCCTAATGTCCAATGTGGACTAGCCATTGTGACTGTGGGACAGGTGAAGGCAAAGGGGCCCTAGCATTTTGGTGTCAGGACCACATGGACATCCAGAACCCTAGGGAACTGGAAGGGTTCCAGCCAAGACCTGCCTGTGTGGAGGCTGTGCCAGACATATAGAAGGGAGCTAGCCCCCTGGCTGGGCCTAAAGGAAGAGAAAAATCTCCTTTCCAAATTGATAACATGCCCGTTAGATGGAAACATTGCACTTTGGTCCTTGCTGCAGCCATTCCCTCTCCCTTACTGTGTTTCTGACTGCCTCTTCATCCATCCTTAGGAATGATGGAGCCATCACTCACTTAGCTAGCAACTCTGGGTAGGCTGCAAACTCCCACGCTGTTCCTGTGCTCAGTGAGAGCTATCAGGCTCTACTCTACCAAAGGAAAGGGTGGTTGGTGCTTGTCCTTCTGTGCTATGGAGGGTGAAAAGGAGCCTGCTTGCCGCACCCACCTGGATTGAGTTGCATTCATTCTCAGAAGCAGACAGTATGCACATGGGCAGTATGAACTGGGAGGGGGTCAGCATTGGAAGAGCCATTGCCAGGAATTAGGGAACCAAGAACTTGTTGCAGATTCCTGACCAGGGGCCATCAGGACCCAATAACCCCAGGTCAAACATTGTTATCTTCCTCAACTGATGGGAAAAGTGGCAGGGATAGACCAAGCCAGAAATCACTGGCTCCTAAAGAATGAATGCAGGCTTCTTGCTGACAGGGCTCCCAGGTGTAGTCCCTCAGAGGGTCTAAGCCCACAGGTCTTTCTTATTCCAAATACAACCTGGTTGATAGGAGACTGCTCTGGGTAAGTCACTGTCAACTTTCTCCAGATCACATGTGTGATGAAGAACTCTGGCAGTGTGTGTCTCCATTGTCATTCATTAGCACTTTTGATCAAAGAAGGTAAAGTATTCTGAGACAGTGTCTCAGAGTAATATATTCTTGTTTCATCTTGGGGCTTTGGTGGTGAGCTTGTGATGGTGATAGAGGTACTGCATAGGGCCCTTCTCAATTTGGTTTCAGGATTATGTGGCCCTCTCCACACCCAGAGTGTGTGAAGGTGCCTAGGAAGAATGCTTGTGAGTAGGCTAAGGCATAGGAAGTGGATGGATCCCTGTGTGGAACATGTGTGGAACATGGGGAAGGGAAGGTTGGGATCACCCTTCCCGGTTTCCCTCGTGCCCATCTGAATGCACTGTTTTGACTCACCTTGTAGTCATTCCTCTCCCATTGCTGCTTTCCTAACTTGGTCTCAATTCACACACGGAGACCCTGTGTCTGTCCCCTATGCCAAGTGAGATCCCCGGTTTGGAGGTGAGTTTCCAAACCTTTCCTGACCCAATGCAGGGCTCTCAGAGGCTGATGTCCCAGAGGACAGTTACACCCCCTGTCCCTGATCTTCTGGTGCTAGTCAGGATACAGTATCATGGGAATGAGAGCCATGTGGATCCCTGCCCTTAACGGATGGAGCTACCCTCTATTGAAAGAACAGACACTCTGTGAAAATACATCAGGCTCCATGACCTGATAAGTGTACAAAAAGTTTTTTGAATAAATAGTGCACCAAGGCCTCGTTCCAACCTCTTGATTGTCACATGGAAGCACATTCTTCATATCTCAGAGTCTCTGCTGCCCCTCTCGATGCATATGATGGGCAGAAGCGCACCAGAAGCCAAAGATCCCCTCTATTTCTTAAGGGAAAATGTGGGCCCCTTGGTCACAGGGCTCCAAAGGCATCCTTTTGCAGCACTCCTGGAGCCAAAGCCCACAAAAGGTGCTTCTGATACCTGAGCAAGCCAGCTTGCAAATACATTGTGCTAGTCAGATTCTTCTAAACATGAAGAACTATGACCCTTGTTGTATCCAGTTTCATGACACTGCTTTATCATCCATCAAGGTTCATTTTTGTGTCCATACAAATTCGGTCTTTCTGAGTACTATCTCCACCTTGCAGATTTCTAATGGGGACCAGCCCTTATGACATTGGGACAGGTAGAGCCAAAGTGGCCTTGGCCTTTAGGTTTCAGGACTACCTGGACATCCAGAGTCCTTGGACATCAGAAGGGGTCCAGCTGAGAGCTGTGTGTCGGGGGGCTGGGTCACACGTTTTAGTGGGGAGCTGGCCCCCTTGCTGGGCCTAGGGGAAATGAAGATAAACATCTCCATTCCACATTGATCTCATTCCCATTGGATGGAAATATTGAACACCCTTTGGTCCTGGCTACAACCATCCCCTCTCCCTTCCTGTGTTTCTGACTGCCCCTTCTTTCACCCTTAGGAGTCATGGAGCTGGCACTCACTCAGCAGGCACCCAAGGACAGGCATCATATTCCCACTAGGACTGTAATCAATTATAGCCATCAGCATCAGATAGCCATCCCAAAGGAGTATAGCCCTCCTGTCCCTGAGATTGGTGCTAGTCTGTTTGTAGCAAGAAGTGGGGGGTGGGGTGGGGGGAGTGGAGCCAGCTAGCCTCTTTGGTCTGCCTGATTGAGGTGCCTTCCTTCTGAAAATCAGACAGTTCACACAGGAGCAGTAGGCTCCAGAAGCTGGTCAGCACAGAAAGAGCCTCTTACAGGAAGAGGACATCAATGCCTGTCTCCACACTTTTGAGCCACAGCTGGGGCATCTCCCAGCTACAGCACTTTCACTGCTCACTCCATTGAAAGATGAGAAAAGCAACAAAAATAGACCAAGTCCCAGGGCTCTCTAGGTCCTTCTGAAGGAAGAAGGCAGGCCTGGTGCTGACAGGGCTCCCAGATTGAGTCCCTAGAGGGCGCTATTGCCTAAACCCTCTGGTGTTTCTCCCCACATCCAGCCAGGATGCCAGGAGCTGGTGCTGGGCACTCTCTTCTCCATAGAATTCCCCTTCCAAGCAATGAAGAGCCCTGGCCCTCCTCTTCTACCTTGACACGTCATTGCCCTTTTGTAAAAACAAGGTTCTTCACACATCTCTTTAGAATCAGTGTCTCTGATTTAGAGGCAGTGTCTCTGCCTTCCACTTGGGAGTCTGGTCCAGTCCTTGTGACTGGGGGAGAGATCTTGCCACAGGGCTCCTTCTTCATTAATTCTCTGGGTTTCAGAAGTATGCAGCCATTCTGAGCTAAGGGATTTGAAGGGGCCCAGCAGAGGATGTCTGGTATTTAGGCTAGGCCAGAGATTTGGGCAGAAAGTAGGCCTCCTTCTGGGCAGAGACAAATGAAGAAAGCCATCTTTCCAAGTGTATCCGTATTCCCACTGGAAATGTCAAGCTTTGACCCAGTGGCGCCCATTTCCTTTCCATCATTGTGTTTCTCACAATGAATTTTTTTCTCCCTTAGGAGACACTGAGCTGTCACTCACTCAGCTGGCACCCCTGGGTAGCCTGCAAACTCCCACTCTGCTCCTGTGCTCAGTAAGAGCTATCAGGATCTGCTCTACCAAAGGAAAGAAGGCCTTGAGTCCCTGGGTGCTTGGTGCTTGGCCTGCTGTGCTATGGAGGGTCTAGGGGAGCCAGCTTGCCTCACTGACCTGGATGACTGAGGTGCCTTCATTCTGAGAAGCAGACAGCTTGCACATAGGCAGTATGAGCCAGGAGGGGTCAGCATTGGAAGAGCCCTTGCCAAGAATGAGGGAACCAATTCCTTGTTGCAGATTCCTGAGCAAGAGCCCTCAGAACCCTATAACTACAGCTCAAACAGCGCTGCCTCCCTCAACTGATGGGAAAGTGGCAGGGACAGACCAAGCCAGAAATCACTGAGTGTAAAAAAGAATGCCAGCTTATTGATGACAGGGCTCCCAGGTGTAGTGTTCAGGATGCTCCTGTGGCCTAAGCCCACAGGCCTTTCTTATTCAAGATACAACCTGATTGATAGGAGACTGCACTTGGTACTTCATTCTCAGCATTCTCCAAATCTCATGTCTGATGAAGAACTCTGGCAGTGTGTGTGTCCCAAGGCCACCCCTGAGCCCTTTTGTTTAAATAGGGTTTGGATGGGGATAATTCCCAGACAGTATCTTAGAGTAATATCATCTTTTTCAGATTGGGAGTCTGGTGGTGTCCTTATTATGGTGACCTCATATTTCCAGGTACCACAGAGTTGCACTGAAGTACCCTAGTCCTTCCTCTGGAGTCTGGGCCAAGGATGGCCCTGGATTCAGGAGAAACCTACCAATTTCAGGAATTTCTGGCCCATATTTGGGCCTTTGAGCATGCAGCTAAGAAAATGGATGCTGGTGCCCCATGGCAGAGCTCTCTCTGACCTCTTTCTTCTTTCTGTCTTGTCACTTCCCCAGTGTCTGCTTTTTCCTTTCAGTGTGTGTGTGTGTGTGTGTGTGTGTGTGTGTGTGCCAGTGCACATGTGGGGTTTTGGGTAGTAAAATGACCCCAAATGGAGAGCAAGTGGGCATGTTTCCTCCCAGAAAATTAAAGTCTTTCTTTTCTAAAGCAAACATGATGGGAGGGATTTGAGCCAGGGCCTATAAAGGCAGAGCCCAGCTTTATCCTCTGGACTCTTCCCACCTCCTGTGATCTGGGCCAGTCCTAGTGTCTTGATCATTTCAGTCACCCCACAGTACAATGAGAGCTTGGAAACATAACTACAAACTCCAGTTCTCAAGAGGGTGTGATGTTAGGCTCCATTAACACTGGGGAGCGTTCAGGTACACCTGTATACTAAGTATACCGGTTTATTTTAGAAAGGTATAAAAAACTTCATAAAACAGGCAAATGTTTGGAGCTGATGAGGAAAATGTCAGGTCTGTGTCCACCACCAGATATGCAGGACATCACTAACCCAGTAGTGCATGAGTGTGCTCCCTGTCTTATGAAGTACGGTAAGGAAAGACTCTTCTCAGGAAGTAGGTCTTATGCAACCACCCAACCCCACAACCACCTACTGTTCCCAGTAGAGAGGGCATGGATATCAAACAGGAAGAAGCACTGTATCTCAGAATCAGTCTACTTCCACACCTGCCTCTGCTGCTCGGCATATAGAGATCTGTCCTTCAGGACATAGATCCTTTCCAAAGTCACACAGTGCTCCAATGATAAAGTTCTTGCTTTGGTTAAGGAATCAGATTTGGGAACCTGCAGTAGATGTCAAAGTAACACAAAGTGGCACAAACAGAATACAGATGTGTTTCTTCTTCGTATAAATGAACCTCGGATGTGGCTAGTTTATAACTGATTATGGATTGCCCACCATGGGAGATCACATATCATTGATCTCCCTGCTCTAACATCTCAGTATAAAATTTCCTATTATAAAATTTTAAAAAGCAGAATCTATACCTAATGCATTATATTGTCACTGGAACATCAAGTCATTTACATAAAAATTAATTGGTCCTGAAAAAATTTTCATTAATTATAAAATAAATTCAGATAAACTAAAACTGTTACATTGAGCTATATTTTTAATTTTTTAAATTTTTAATGTTTATTTTGAAGAAGAAGGAGAGTTCACACACAAGTGGGGGAGGGGGAGAGAGAGAGAAAGAGAGAGAGAGAGAGAGAGAGAGAGAGAGAGAGAGAGAAGGAGACACAGAATATGAAGCAGGCTCCAGGCTCTGAGCTCTCAGCACAGAGCCTGATGTGGGGTTTGAACTCACAAACTGTGAGATCATGACCTGAGCTGAAGTTGGACGCTAAACCAACTGAGCCACCCAGGTGCCCTTATACCTTTTAAATTGATCAAGTAATTGAAATGTTTTCCTATTTTTCCCTGAAAAGCACTTTATCTACAGACATCCTATCTTCATATTTCTGATTTCAATGTTTATTAAGCACAGCCCCAAAACAAAAGTGATCATGTTTGTGAGCAATGTTCTCCGAGATAAAATGTCTGAGTCAGGAATGTGGGGTCAAAATGGAAGTGTAAAAATAACAAGATCAAATCATCTGCTCATTTTTTTCCTAGTTTTATTTCCAAATTTTTATTTAATTCTTGTTAGTTAACATACAGTGCAATATAGGTTTCAGGATTAGAATTAGGTGATTCCTCATTTACACACAACACCCACCCTCATCATAACAAGTGCCCTCCTCAATACCAATCACCCATCTATCCCATCCCCCACCCACCCAGAAAAAGAAGTCAATGAATTGATCCCATTGACAATTGCACCAAAGATACTTTGTAAGATACTTAGAATTCAACCTAACCAAAGAGGCATAAGCTCTGTACTCTGAAAACTTATGAAGGAAATGGAAGAGGACACAAAAAAATGGGAAAACATTCCATGCTCATGGTTTGAAAGTACAAACATGGTTAAAATGTCTATACTATCCAAAGCAATCTATGCAGGTAATGCAATCCCTATCAAAATCCCACCAGCATCTTTCACACAGGTACAACAAACAATCCCAAAATTTGTATGGAATCACAAAAGACCCAGAAGCGGCAAAGTAATCCTGAAAAAGAAAAGCAAAGCTGGAGGCATCATTGTTGAACATATTCCAAAGAGCACTTAAAAAAAATAACAGAGAAAGAAAAAAAAATGCTTAATGATTTATTGTGACTGACTCACTTATTCCAAGGATGCTTGTTTTTATTTTGTCTTTATGCTGATAGTTCAGCAGTAATATCATTAAATCAAATGTTTGCCACTCAAATATTTGGAATAAATGAAGAAAAAAATGGGAGCAGAATGTGTTGTCATGAAGTTTCAATGTTTCTTTATGACATTTTCTAATCAGAAGAATTTCAAAATATTCAAACTCATCATTCCTAGGTGATAGTAGAATTTGACAAAAGTCAGAAGCCACACATGACAGACTGCCTTTCAAGTGAATTTAGATATTTCTATATTTGTGTCAGATATCACTTACCTGTTTGGAGATCACACAGAATTACTCAAAGCTCAACCTCTGGAAGGCTTCCCACTTTAGTCAAACATGTTATATTAATGTCTATATAGCCAAAGACATAAAAGCAAAGAGTGATGTGCTCTCTGTGTTTAATGAAATCCAAAGAAAGGTATCACGCAGCAAAGCAATCCAGTTAGATGTGAAATAGAGTAGAGAATATAAAACCCAAATGCACTTCAGTGCAGGTGGTCCTGGAAAGAGCCCACCTCACTTCAGGGGCAAGAAGAGACTGAGATCAGAGGTCAGAGTCAGGAGCAACTGGGCTGTCCTTAGACAGTGACAAGAAACTCTAGGCAAGCTCCCACTCGGGTGGTGTGCTGCCACACAGCAATTAGGTTTTGATTGCTTCGTTGGGGAAGAAAGGTTTTTCTTCTGTTCCTGAGAACTCCGTGCTTGGCAGGACTGTGTTGGCCCAGATGGTCACTCCCTGCTCTCTCCACACCTCCTGGAATGCCTGAACTTCCTTTATTCTGAGACACTAACAGTTTGTCCGTGCAAAGTCCATACCTTGGAGAGGCAAGGATAGAAAAAAGTAAACTCAATAACTACAAGAACAGAGCCCATTTCCACAGACTTGGGTGTGAGCCAGGAGCCAGACAAGAGCCCCCAAACTACCACTGTTCTATCACTGAAGGAAAGGAATGGAAAAGAGTGACTGCCCTTTTGCACACAGGGCTCCTAAGTGTAGCTCAAGGATGTTCCCTTTAGATTTGGCCCACTTATGTTGGTGACACCAACCTTACCTTGGGAAAAGTGCTAGTGCCCTCATGTGAAGCTTGATACCATTTTCCTCTGAGATGAAGACATTTGGCCCTCGGTGCATCCCTTCAGATTCCCTTGCTGTTTCATTAATGAGGATTTCATTAGGGGACATACACAGACATAATCGGGGAACATTTTCTGATTTTAATCATGGAGTTGTGACTGGTTCCCAGTAACCTGGAATAGGCTGGGCAACAGGTGTCCATGGAACTCTTCTGCAAGATGAAGGAGGCACAGGGCCTTTGAAACTGTTCAGCAGAAGAAGTTTGCATGTGCACGGGGTGGATGATGTTGGGAAGGATCCGATCTCCTTTCTGGAGAAAGGGCCTAGGGTCAAATTCAGGAGCTACAGGGCTGTCCCTCAGACAGCACCCAGTAATTCCTGGAGAGCCTGCACTCACACCGTGTGTCATCACATAGCAGTTAATTTCTGCTATAGAAAAGGAAAGGTTGACCTCCTGCCAGGAAGAACTCTGTGTTTGGCAGGATTCTGTTGGCACAGGACCATAGTCCTGCTCTCTGTCCACCCCTTTCAGGAAAGCCTGAGCTACTGACCTCCTGACACACTCAGGGTTCATGCATGTCAAGTGCATTCATTGAGCAGCTTAGGGCACAAAAATACTCAAAGACTAAAATGTAAGAGCCCGAATCTGCAGACTTGCCAGGAGCAAGATCCTATCTTGTTAGTAACAACTGTGTCTGTCCACAGATAGGAAGGGCTTGAAAGCTGGTGATGGCTTGACACATTCCAGACCTTATTGAAGCTCGGGTGCATGACTTTGCCTACATAATTCCTTGGTATAGCCAGTGCATGGTCCACTTCTCTTCAGGCCACAGGTCTTTCTTACTCCTTGGACACCAAACGTGCCCAGAGAATTGTGCTCGTAGCATTATCTACAGCTTCATTCTGTTCTAATCTGAGATGAAGAACTTTAGCCCTCAGCATACCCTTTTTAATTCCCTTACACTTGACCATGTTTTCACTGTGAGACATCCAGTGCCAGAGTCTGGCAGCCTTTTTCTCCAATTTTATTTGTGGAGTCTTGCCAAGTTCCCATTAGTTTGGAAGATCTTGAGGAAGAGGTGTCCCTGGGGTTGTCTGCCAGGTCTACCTTGAGAACTGGAGGTATTGGGGACTTGAATGTGTTAAGCACAGGAGGATTACTTGTGAGTAGGGGCCAGTGATATTCAGAGATAGTTGGCCTCACTTCTATGGCAAAAACTGATGGAAATGTGGCCTTCAGGGTCACAGTCAGAAGTGAAAAAAAAAAAAAAAGCCACACTGATAGGGCTGATTAATTCAAGTGAGCGTACATGAAGGTTGTCTTCTACACCCATAACAACTAATTTCTGGTATCAAGGGAACAATGTTGTCCTCCTAAAAATTTGGGGCACTGAAGTCTTATGTTTGTTCAGTGACTATTACTGTGCTCTGTGCCCCTGCCATAGACTGCCTGAAAATTTTGCTTTCTGAGACTCTAAAAGTTCCCGCATGCCCAGTCTGTTTCCAGAGCAGGTGAACGTGAAAGAAGCTGTTACGGAACCAGGCTGGAATGCTGGCAGAAAAACCAAGCAGCACTCAGACATCTTGGTGTATTGGAGATTTATTTAACACCAGCGGGCTCAGAGGAGACCGTTTCTCCAAAGATCCGAGCCCTGAATGTGAGTGGGAAGGGTAATTTATAGTTATCAGCCTCCGTATTTGTGTGTGTGTGTGTGGGGGGGGGGGGGGGGGTGGTGGTTTGCGTGTGCAGCAAAAAAAGGAAGAAGAATCCAGAGGAGGGGTCTCTAAGCCAGAGACCAGAGTTTGTTTTAGCCCATTCAGCCATCTTTGGTGTACTTTATTCACTTCTCCAACATTCCCCCCTTTGATGCCTTTAAAAAAACTTTTAGTAGGCATCACCTTTCAGTTTTACAGTTGATACTCTCGGAAGGCTAAGATACATGCAGTTTGGCGAGCAGCAGTGATTTCAATAAAAGATACCATGACATTCAGTATATGGGGGCCGATGGATACAAGTAAAATTATGGAAAGAAGGGGCCCCGCCAGGGCAGGAAGCCAGGATGCCCAATCTGTGAGATCCCATCCTTTCCGCTGATTGATATTTTCCTGTTGTCCATATTGAATTCTTTCCTTGAGTTCCTTAACCTTAGTTGTAACTATTCCTGACTGGTTTACAAAATAGCGACCTTCCTCCCCCATAAAGATGCAAGTCTCTCCTTTTTCTGAAGTGAGGAGGTCAAGGGCTCACCTAGTTTGGAGGGTCACTGTCGCCAGAGAGTTTATTTGGCTTTGTAAGGTTACCAGAGAATCTGCCACCTGTTCCATGTCTTCATTTAGCTCTTGAGATAGTCTAGGGTATAGTTCTATGGATGAACCTATGCCCCCTATTCCAGTTCCTATTCCTGTCGCAATTCCTTCAGCTATCAGAATGGGTAGTGGGATTGCCGGTTTAGCCCAGGACTTGGGGCTAAAGGCTGTTAGGAGCTGATCTTCAGTGTACACGGATATCTCTGGAGTTAGGAAGACGGAATAACATATCAGAGTCGAGTTGGCCTCTAAGCATCGGTAGACCAAATGAGAACATAGATAGAACACCCCAGGGGTTGAACATGGGTTGTATTCCTCTTTAAGGTTATATTTCTTCCGTAGAGAGAGGTACCATTCATACCTTCAGGGACCGTACAGGTTAGATTGTCGGCATTTGTGAGATGGATCCCAGTGGCCAGGGATCCAATTAAGACAGAGGTGTTGGTTTTGAGAATTTCAGGAGATTCCCAGGTCAAAGGGAGAGGAGTGGCTAAGTAAGCCCTCCAGCTGAGGGGCAAGCACATCCAGCAGGTTTGGGTGTGATTGTCTATTTTATGGAGGACTTGTAGTGTTGACCCAACACTGGAGTGGGGAATTGGTAAGCATCTGATTTAGGGCTGAAAGGTTCAAACCCTGGGAGTCTGCTGGGGGAGTGGTCACCTTTATGGCTTGTATTACCTTGTCCTGGGTATGCTTAATAAGGACTATGCCCTTTTGAAGGGCCCTGTCTTGCCTCCCTCCCCTGTCCAATATCCCTCGAGATCCCCCATTGAGGAAGGTAAGTGTAGCAAGCACTCTGGAGGCCCTTGTTGTGACATGGGTTCCTGACATTTTGGGTTATCTTTACAGTCCAATACTTAGTCCTTGGGGCACCAGGTGACTGACAGAGAGTGGCTGTTTTTCCCTTGTAGCACTCTTTGTGGAGGGAGGTGAAGGCACTGAATGCCCTTGACCCCCCTTATTGTCGTATAACAATCCTGGGGGCAAAGTGGGTAAGTGGCAGTTGTGAGGGTGAGACAGGTTATAATATACAGGTAATACTTAATAATCCTCCCATCCAGAGGAGGTATGTGAGACCCGGCATGCATCTTTGTCCCATGCCCAGCTTGTTGGTGCAGTCTCTATCAACCCAAAAGCAAGAAGATCAGGGCTATGACACCAGTAAGGGACAAGGGCTGGCAGAGTTGCATCCAAGCCCCTGGGCTCCGTCCATATGTTGATTCCTCAAGCTTCTGCCATGCGCAGGCCAGCCAGCTTCTGGGGTGTGACTGGAGCAGGGCTGGAGATCTCAGGAGCCAGTGTCTTTTTGAGGGTCAGTTTAAGCGGGTTGGCTGGATGTGGATCACTTCGCCAGGTTGAGGGTTCCTCTGAGTTGGCCTTCTTAGCTCTGGAGTGATGGACCCATGGGGTGTTACCTGAAACTGAATCCTCTATTTGGTTGTATATCTGTAAAGTCCACTTCCAAGTCTTCGAAAGGGGCGGGTTTCTGGTAACTGTCAGATCAGGTTTAGGGAAGATATGGTTTGCATATTTAGAGATCCATCCTGTTTTCTAGTTGTTTAAATAATCATATGCTCATGGGGTCTTATTATTATCCCCACAGAATAACAAGCATAGAAGATTGCCTATACATGAAATACTGTGACAATTTTCTGAAGTTTACCTCAAGTTGTCTAGTTTAGGCAAACAACAAACATTTAAATGCAATCATAACTAGAATTTAACATCCATAATGGTGCATTGTTGAAACATAGTTGTTCTCTCTAAACACTCCCCCCCCCCCCCTTTCCAGAGATAGCCAAATTGAGACCAATGCATTTGTAGACCAAATGCAGTCTTAACAAATCTGGCCTAATTATTTACATAAGCTCAGCAAGAATAGCGATTGATCATGAGGATCTCTTAAAGTTTACTTTGTTGGAACCTTTTATAAGGAATCTCCAGGTTGAACTTTTAGTAGCCTCTCCAGGCCAGAAGCCAAGCCAAATACTTCTCATCAGACAGGCCTGCAATACCTGTAGAATTGGGCGAATTCCTCTTCATGAGGTCCCCAAGATATCCTGAAGTTCCTGCACCTGCCAGGAAGTGACCTTCTTTACCTATCTGGTGAGGCTGCTGGGAACTCTGTAAGCAAGGCACCAGGCCCACATTTCCAAGGGGCTTTATGGCTCCATGTTTTATAAAGCCAACCCTAATTCCTTAAATCTGTCTGGTCATATCTGAGTCTATGAATGTCATCCTCAAATATGACATTCCAGTCAAAGCTTTGGTAAAATAACCAGTATTTCCAGTGGTGACCTGTTACAAGATGAACAGATTCTTACTGAACTTATGCAAACAATTGTAATTGCCATGAAAGAAAGAATACTCATTGAGAGTTTTGAATTTCAGGGGAGTTATGTAGAGAGAAGAGATAAATGCTTCAGTTTACAAATGCATACTTTATGACATTTTTGTATGTCATAGATATCTTAAGAGAAAGTTTTCTTAATCTGGAAGATGAAATATTAGAGAACCAGCAATATTTTCAACAAGAATCACAAAACTATAATCTTCCTCAGTTCATTTAATCCCATGTTCCTAATTCTTGTTCAATTTGAATGCAGCTTTTTAGTTCTGGAAATTTTTACCCATTTTAGTATTAATCTTAAAGATGTCAAATACCTGTATTTATCCCCAAAGTTCTTTTTATAAACACGTTTTGTGAGAGAATAAGAACAATTATAAATGGCAAAATCTCGGAAATAGACATCGTTAAAGATCTGAGAGTTCATTATGATGCAATTGACAAAGAAATTCGGTTATTTCTGTAGCACACAACATCTCAAGTAATCAGAATATTAAGTGATGACCTTATATCAAAACACTAAAATTTTAGGAATTGCATATATTCGGGCAGTTACAGAATTTACCTGTGCAATCTAAGGTTTACTATTGTATGACAGCTTTTCCAAATAACTTAACATCCCAAATAAAAAGACCTAATTGGTCAAGAAGACTTCATTTACCATTTAAATCCTGAGAAGTTTGTTAAAGCCCCAGAAGTCATAAGTGCATCCTAAATAGGATTACAGATCATTACAAATCTTAGCATTTTATATATTCAACCAAAGTGGCAATAAAAGATCCCAAAGGTGAATGTATAGCATTATACAGTTGTTATCAAAACCTAGCTCCTTTAACATTCAGAAGTTTTAACTAAGTAATCAAAGACCTGATAGAGATGAGACCTAAAACTTTGATTTTCCCGGAGGATAAATCTTTGTTTGCATTGTCTTAACAAGAGCAGATCAACAGGTCAAGAAAACTTTGTTATTTGAGCAGAGAGAAAAGCAGGACTTCAACCTTATACTAGTGTACTTTTAAAATTCCATTCATCTCAACCTTCTATAACTTTCTTTTGCTTCTAAAATTTGGCCCAAAGCTATTTCTTTCCAAATAACCAGTCCCATTTAGGACAAAATTACTTTCTTCTACCCTCAACGAAACTGTATTTCCATTCCTTATATTTTTCTTATATATGTCCTATTTTCCTACATACAGAGTTGCTTTCTTTATTTTCATCAGTCTTAAGTACATTTAGCAGAATTTTAACTCTTAGGAAGCCTTAGTCTCCAATTGAGGACTTAGTAACCAGTTGAGAGGTGTTTACATCAGAATTTTTTTAGATGGTAAATTCATGAACCAATTAAGTACAAAGCATGTTTTCCAATAGGTCCAAATAGCCTTAATTTCTCAGCAATAAGAAGTTAAAAACGCAAACCTATGTTCAATAATCAAAGCTGTAGCATTCCATCCTATTTGGAAAGTTTCAGGTTACCAAGGACCTTGAAAGTTATCTTAACAATTACCCATAAAAACTTTGAGACAAAATTAAGTATCATTAGCAAACTGCAACAGAGATAACATGAGCTTATTTGACCTTTGCTGATAACTTTAAAGACAGGTCCCATAAACTTAAATTAGTTTAAACATCGAATATGTTTCACCTGCATCCACCTAAAAGTCAATCAATTTTTCCCCATTGTCAATTTTCATTTGGGCACCAGTGGAGATATCTTAAATGGGTGGCCCAAGGGGGAGGTACACTTTGCTCCTTGACTTGGAGGGTGGGAGGAGGAACCAATGGTACCTGAGACACTGAGGATGGTATAGGACCACACCCAAGTTGGTGCAGAAACATGAGGGGGAGGGGAAGGCAGAAGCAGCAACTGCTTGGGAATATTCCTTAAAGTCCCTGTCCCGAGGTAGACTAACCACAGTTGGCTCCAATTATAGCTGTTAACCTGGGAAATGAGGGAGAATCCCTCACATTTATTAAGCAGAGGAACAGGGAGAGTCAGTGTCCCCTTTTAGTCTGGTTCTATCTCAGCTAGACCAATAAGGTCCCCTTCTCCAGGTTCCTCCTGATCTCCGCTGGCTTTTTGGGACTTCCCCTGGTTGGGACATTTATTCTTTTTAATGTCCTTTCCCCTTGCAGCTGGGCATATTTATGGCCTTCTCAGCCACCTGCTCTGATCCTCCTGATAGCCTCTTGATATCAGCGGATGTGGACGAGCATCTGCAGAGTGCCTGCGCCTGGCCTTGTGGGGGAGGGTCTTTTGGCCTGGAAGGGGAGGAGAAATGGGCAGCTGCCCTGGCAGCACCCTGGCAGCAGCAGCGAGTCCACCGGGGGAGGATTTTCAAGCTCAGGGGAGAGGGGAGGGATCCTAAAGAGTCATGAAGTGGGGAACATTAGGGGAGCTGTGAGTCGCTT
Organism: Panthera onca; assembly: GCF_046562875.1. Classification (NCBI taxonomy): domain Eukaryota; kingdom Metazoa; phylum Chordata; class Mammalia; order Carnivora; family Felidae; genus Panthera; species Panthera onca. The sequence goes on from NC_138339.1 coordinate 240,521,273, forward strand.
CTTTGGCTCCCTGGGTGAGTCTCTGGATAAAGCAGTTAAAACCTTTGCCTGGCTCTCATGGCTCCATCCTGACCCCACAATGCTCCTGTGAGGCAGAGTCACAAAGACAGAGGGACAGGGACGCCCCCTCCAGTGAGGAGACCAGCCCGATGCCCACCTGGCAGTGTCCTGAAGGAACCCAGGCGATGCTCAGCTCCACAGGTCCCAGCCCTGCGACCCATGATCAGAAACATTCTGATATCGCCACAGACCGAGCCCCATCCATCATGGAACCACAGATGGGCCCACTCAGACTCTGTAGCCCCCTGGGGACCCCAAGGGCTCCTGCCTGTGGAGCCACAGAATCGGACTTAGCAGGCAAGCTAGACCAAGCCGCATATTCACATTCACATCCACACCAGAGGTTATTATATTTCCTACCATAGATTCCCTACCTGTGAGACTTCTGAAGTATCAGGGAGTGATCAGGTCCGCCTTCCACCCTTGGGAGTGGGCCTGACTAGATTGGGCCCCAGCCTTACCGGTTCCAACTTCGGGTCCAGGTCCTTATATGCCAAGTCTCCTCAAGTCCATCAGGAACGGCGGAGCAAGGCCGGCCTGAAGAGGACAGAGAAGGTGACTGCCGAAATTTAGGCAGGGTGCGTGCTCTCCCTTGTGATCCCTCATTCCATCACCACCTCGCTGTTCTCCCAAACCAGTGGCAACAATGGGCCAGTGCGGTTGGGTTTCCCAGTCAGGGAACCAAGTACGTTAGGGAACCAGGCTGGAATGCTGGTGGAAAAACCAAGCGGCACTCGAGATCTTGGTGGATTGGAGATTTATTTTACACCGGCAGGCTCAGAGGAGACTGTTTCTCCAAAGGTCTGAGCCCGGAATGGGGAGGGTAATTTATAGCTGACACCTCCATATCTGTGGGGGTTTTCACGCACACAGCAAACAAAGGAAGAAGAACCCGGAGGAGGGGTCTCTAAGCTAGAGACCAGAGTTTGTTTTAGTCCAATCAGCCATCTTTGGTGTACTTTATCCACTTCTCCAACAATGTCAAAGGTCCCAGCCCCATTCCATTTTCACCTGAGGTGAACAACTTTGGTCCTCAGGGTGTTTCTTCAGATTTATTATTATTATTATTATTGCTATTGTTATTGTTATTAATAGTGTGAAGACCGGTTATATAATATGGGTTTGGGGAAGGTAAAGTCAAAAGGCAAGTTTACAAGGGGACTTTCACATGCTAAGCACTCACAGATTAGTGGAGGCCTAGCTATGTTGTCAAGCTAAATTTGTTTTGTTTTTCCCTGTGGCAAAACATTAACATTAAGACAGTAGAGAGTTCCTGGAGAAGCATTTTACTCTGACAGCCTCAAGTATTTGTCAATGGGCTGCAGGTGACAAGGAAATTACATTTTAATTTTTTTTAATTTTTATTTCTTGAGAGAGAGGGGGAGAGAGTGAGAGAGAGAAAGAGAGAGAAAGAAAGAGAGAATATGCACCAGGAGAGCAGGAGAGAGAGAGAGAGAGAGAGAGAGAGAGAGAGAGAGAGATATTATGAAGCAGGCTCCAGACTCTGAGTTGTCAGCAAAGATCCCCACATGGGGTTGGAATGCAAGAACTGTGAGATCATGACCTGAGCCAAAGTAGGAGGCTTAAGGGATTCAGCCACCCAGACACCCCAGGAAATTCAGTTTTATATGCCATTTCCTTCTTGCCTTTGTTCCTCCCATCACTATGGAGGACAGGGTGCTGTTGGGGCTGTAGAAAACTGAGTCTATAGGTTTCTGGATATTAGCCCTGCATTTTTCTTGTAATTTACTAAGATACTTGTAAATTAATGGAGGCTCTATCAGTTTACCCATTTGTTTTCTGCCCTTTCCTTTGTCCTTCCGCAGCCAGGAGTGCCTGAGGAATGTCACACATATCCCTCCTGGGGTTGGGGCAGGTAATGCTAGCTTGTGTTTGGTCCTCAGATTTCCTTCTGCTCCCTCATGAAGCAGATGGATGTTTCCCATTTACCTAGGCCACGTGTGTTTTTTCCTTCAGAAAACAGTGAGCTTGCCAGGAGATTGTGCTATTCTCTTTATTCCCAGAAGTATCCCATTCTCACCTGATAAGATCTTTAGCTTTCTGTGTATCCATTCCCATCCCCTTGCTATTTTTAAAAATAAGTCCCCATGGTGGGGAATTCAAGGACAGACCTAAGAGCAATGTCCCTTCATTTTAATTGGGGGGCTTGGCCAAGTCATCCTGACTCTGGCATAGATTGGACAAAAAGCCCCTTGGAACTTTCCTCTTAGAAATATTTTGACAATAAAAAGACAGGGCACTTGAAGCTTGCCAGACAAAATGTTGGTGTATAGGCAAAGCCAGAGAATTGGGAGGAAGCATCCTTACTTGTGGGGAGAAGAGCAGCAGAGCTAGTCACTTTCTTCTCAGTTTTGTCCCATTCTCTGCTGAAATGAAGGCCTTTGACCCATCATGTATCCATTTTGATCCCCTAGCTGTTTTTCTAAGGAGGACTTGAGTCACACTGAGATGTGATAGGGCTTTCACTCACATAGCGTATGTCCAGGAATTGGTGGTCAGCTCCCACTCCATTCATATGGTAGCCTAGGGCAATCAGTTTCTGATTTTGGGGATCCAAATAAAGATTAACTACCTGTTCTTGAGAATGTGGGGCTTGGCATTGATGGTTACCCAGTGTGCCTCCATCCCCTGGCTGCTTGAGAAAAGCAAAAGATTCCCAGATGGTCATTTAGCTCCCAGAACTGGCCAGTGCATTGCCTATTCCAGGAATACTTCCACAGAGCCTGATTCCAAACACATAGGTATCAAAACCCATTACATCAAAACCATTGGTGACTATCCAATGTAGAGCGGAATAAGAAATCCACTCAGTGTCAGAAGCTTCTCAACCCTTTCTGAAGTCTCAATGAACAATTCTTGCAAAGCTGGTTGCCAGGGTAGCCAATGATGGTGTCCTTTGCCCCAGCCACGAGGTTTTTCTTATTCTCAAGACCTCCAGCTTGCCAAAAGAATGTTCTGGTCACTTCATTCTCATATTTATCCCATTTGCATTTGATAAGGAGAACTTTGGCACTCCATGTATCCATTTCCATCATTTTACCCTTTATCAAACCAGGTCTTCCCAGTGAAATATTCACAGACAGCATCCACGAGATATCTCCTTGGCTTTTAACTGGAAGTCTCATTGAGATTACCTTACTCAGCCATAGGTTGAGCAACGGGGCCCCTTGAGACTTGCCTTTCCTAACTATGTTGACAAGGGGAGGCCTAAGGGTTTGGAAGGTGCCCAGAACAGAATTTCTGCCCATAGGCCAAGTCCAGAGGAGCTGGGAGGGAGCTGGCCTCCCTTATGGGGCCAGAAGAATCTTACCTACTCATTTCATTCTCAGCTTTATGCTATCCTCATTTGCAGTGAAGAACCTGGGCCATTGATGTCTCCATTCCTATCCCCTTGCACTTTTTCTACCTAGGCATTCACTGTGGGGATTTAGGGCCAGGATGTAAGAGCAATGTTCTCTCATGTCACGTGGGGAGTTGGGCCACGTTCTCCCAACTTTAAGAAAAGTTGGACAACATGGGCCCACCCACAGGGCTTGTCTTTCAGCCTTACCGTTGGCCACAAAAGACATAAGGTATCTGAAGGAACCCAGCACAGAATGTTTGCATGTAGGCAGGAACAGAGGGGTGGGATGGAGCTGGCCTCAGTTCTGCAGAAAGGGGAAATGAAGCTAGGCACCACATTCAAAGTTATATCCTATATCTCTCCGAAAATAAAGAACTCTGGCCCTCCATATATTACCATCCTCTTGCAGATTTTCTAACAAGGTCTTGGGTCACACTTAGGAGAAATGGGGTTGTCACTCACATAAAAGCACTCAGGGATTAATGGAGACCTTCCCCTCACTGCCTGTGCTAGCCAAGAGCAATCAGTTTCTGACATCCAAAGAGAAAATTGCTCTCCTTTGACTGAAAGTGTGATGCTTGACAGGCTGCAGGTGGCATGGTAATGTTTACCCTGATTGTGTCCCTCACTTGGCTCACTGAGCTGCCGTCATTCTGAAAAGCAGAAGGCTCTCAGATGGGCAGTTTACTCCCAGATATGAGTCAGTGCAGAAAGAGCACAGTCAAGGACTCCTGCACCAGAGACTTGTTCTAAACACTTGAAGGTCAGCAGGGAGACCATGAATCACTGAATGAATGTTGCATCTATAATTGATGGAAAGGGCAGGAGAAAAGGTAATGGCCAGAAGAATTCCTGGCTTACCAAATTTCTGCATGAACATTTTTTGCAGTAGGGGCATCATGTGTAGTCAATATACATTTCCCTAGGCCCAAACCATTGGTGTGTCTTACACTTGAGATTGTGCCAGTCACTTTTTTCTTTGCTTTATCCTATTCTCCTCTGTAAGAAAGAACTTTGGGCCTCTGTATATCTATGTCCATTTTGGATTTTTTTTTCAAACTAGGTTTTCTCTGATAGGCATTTGGGGCCAGATTTTAGGAAGAATTCCCTCTCATTTAACTGAGGACTTGGGTCAAGTTCTCTGGACTCTGGAATACTTTGGGCTAAAACTTGTGTTTTAGAACTATGCATATATGAGGAAACCTAGGGCATTTGAAGGTGCCCAGCATGGAATGTTTGCATGTAGGCAAGCCCAGAGGAGTTGGGAGAAAACCAGTCCTGCTTATGGAACAACGAAACACTGAGCCATACAGTACATTTTCAGTTGCATCCCATTCTCATTTGAATTTCAGATGGTTTCCTCTGGAATGGGATTCCAGGTAAAACCAGTAGTATTTTCTCTTCCCCCAGTGCAGAGGTGCTTCCTATTCTGAAGACAGCCAGCTTCAAATAGATTATACTAGTCACTTTATTCTCAGCTTGATCCCAGTCTCAAAGGAAGAACTTTGGCTCTCCATGTGCCCATTTACATTCCATCACTGGTTTTCTTTCCTTTTTTAACTTTTAAAAAACATTCATTCTTTTTTTGAGTGAGTGAGAGAGAGAGAGAGAGAGAGAGAGAGAGAGAATGAGCTGGGTATGGGCAGAAAGAGGGAGGCAGAGGATCCAAAGCAGGTTCCACACTGTAAGCACAAAGCCTGATGCAGGGCTTGACTTCACAAGTGTGAGATCATGACCTGAGCAGAAATCAAGAGTTGGCTGCTTAACCAACTGAGCCACCCAGGTGTCTCATCCCTTGCTGTTTGTCTAATTATTTCTTGGTTCCCACTAGGCACAGTGGGCCTGTCAAGAATTCAGTGAAAAACCAGGGATTGGTGGAAAGCTCCCATGTTGCTCCCATGCTAACTGAAAGCATTCAGTTTCTGATACATAAAAGGATTCATTGAGCCCCTGTCACTGATAAATTGATACTCGAAAGCCTGGAGTTGGCATGGTAACAGTTAGACAGCAGAACTCCAACCACTGGTTGCTATCAATGTCTTCATCTGAAGAGCAGACAGTTCACCCATTTGCAGTATTCTTCAGGACCTGCAGAATGTGCAGAAACAGCCCATTCAAGGACCAGTGCTCTAGAGCCGCTTTCCAAATACCTGAGGGTCAGCCACAAGACAGAAACTGCTAACTATGTATTACGACTGCCTCAAAGAACAGGGCAACAGAAAAAAATCCAATGCCAGAAACTTTCCCCCTCCTTCTGAAGGAGCAATGCAGGAGGTTTCCCTTGGTCCTAACCCACACAGTGTTCTTATTCCTGAGACAACCACCTTGCCAGGAGATTGTGCTAGTCGCTTCATTTTTTTTGCTATATCCAATTCTCTTCTGTTAATAAAGCACTTTGGCCTTCTGTGTATTCTCCTCCATCCCGTTGCTGTTTTTAAAGCTAAGTTCTCCCTGTTGTCCATTCAGGCACAGTGTCCCAGGGCCATTTTCTCTACTTTTAACTAGGAAGTCTGGCCAAGTTCTTGTCACTCAGGGGTATGCTGGTACACAGGGTCCCTTAAAAATTGCCTTTCAGTACTATGTTGACAAAGAAAAGCCCAGGGAATTTCATGGTGCCCAGCAGGAATGCTCGTGTGTAGTCAGGGTCAGAGGTTTCAGGAAGGAACTATCCTCACTTCTGGGACAAGAGGAACATGGAGCTAGACAATTCATTCTCAGCTTTATCCCATTCTCAGCTGAAATGAAAACCTTTGGCCCTGTGTGTAGCCATTCCAATTCCCTGGCTGTATTGATAACTATGTCTTGGGTCCCAGGCAAGGCTAATGAGGCTGTCCCCCACATAGTGAGTGCCCGGCCATTCCTAATGAGCTCTGACTCTGGTCTGTCCTAACCAAGAGCAATCAGTTTCTGATATCCCAAAGGAAAGATTGCCTTCCTGGGAGTACTTAGTGTTTGCCTGGCTGATAAAAGAAATGATGGTTAGCCAACTTGCCTCCCTCTCTGGCTGTTAAAGATGCTTTCACTCTGAAGAGCAGTTTATTCACCCATGTGCAGTATTCTCGGTGACCTGTTTACACAGAAAGAAACCATTCAAGAACTACTGCACCACAGCCCAGTTCTTTTTTTTTTTCTTTGACTTTTGATTTTACTTTTTTATTTCTGTTTTCATTCCTTTCTTAAAACTTTTTTTTTCAGTTTTACTGAGACCACAGCCCAGTTCTAAACACTTGTGCACAAACCCACTACTCTTTTTTAAAAATATAATTTATTGTCAGATTGGTTTCCATACAACACCCAGTGCTCATCCTAACAAGTATCGTCCTCAATGCCCACTACTCTTGAATCACTGCTGCCTCTATCCACTGATAGGATGGGAAGGGAAAACAATGAACTCCAAAAGCTTTCCCTCTCTTCTTTCTCAAGTAGGCATACAGGCATCATGCCATGAGGGCTCCCACTGTAAACGATGGCATTTTCCCTTTGCCCTAGCCCATATGTGTTTCTTATTCCTGAGACAGTCAGTTTAGCAGGAGGTTTTACTAGTCATTTCATCCTCAGACTTATCCCATTCTAATATTTCATAGGAACACTGTCCCTCTGGGTATCTTTCCATCCTTTTACTGTTTTTTAATGTTTATTTTTATTTTTGAGAGATAGAAAGAGAGTGAGAGAAAGAGTGCAGGCAGTGGAGGGTAAGAGAGAGAGGGACAGATGATGCAAAGCAGGCTCCGTGCTGACAGCAGAGAACCTGATGTGGGTCTTGAGCTTGCAAATGAGATCATGACCTCAGCCATAATTGGATGCTTAACCGACTGAGCCACCCAGGAGCCCCTTCCTTTTTCTCTTTTTATTTTTTTCTTTTTTAAATATTTATTTAATTTTGAGAGAGAGAGAGAGACAGAGTGCGAGTGGGGGAATTGCTGAGAGAAAGGGAGACGCAGAATCCAAAGCAGGCTCTAGGCTCCGAGCTGTCCCCACAAAGCCTGAATTCCTCTACCACAAAAGTGTGAGCTATTAGATATTTGTAGGTTTGTTTCAAGGTGTGTGGATAATGCTGTCAGAGAAATGGATAACTAGCAGTCTACTAGGTCCCAGCATCTGCTCTATGCTCCGCTTCCTCCCTGCCTCTCCTCTCCCAGGATCCCACAGCCACATTTTCCACTTTCCTAAACAAAATCAGCATCTTTATGTGACTGATATGAAGGCAGTGGCCCTTTAATGTTCCAGGATAAATCTCAGGAGCTACAGGCTCCAGGGCTGTGCAAGGGATCTCAGGCTTCTGCCATTTCCCTTTCTCTGTTCATCCCTGGTTAATTCTCTGGTTCATCCTCTTTACTCATGAGGCATCCTCATGTCAGCTGGGACAATGACCCTCTATTTCCAAATGAAGACCCTGTGGGTCCAACAAGGAGTGGCATTGTACTTGGACTCTAGACTCAGTGTACAGTGCTCTGACATGTCCCAATCCCAGGTCCCCTATCCTAGGTCCTCACCTATCCCTAGGTCCTCACCAACCCAAGTCCCCAAGCCTCTAGGCTCTCAAAGATTTCTAGCAAGTATAAAGCATTTCTCTGGTATCTCAGAACACAGTGAGTCACTGATGTAGAACCAAGGCCAATTGACGTTTGTGATTATATGGAACTCTGGAGAAACCTACTTGTAACGTAACACTCTATGGGAGAACACTGAGGCCTTTTCTTCTGTAGCTATTGTCTAACCTAATAGGAGTTACTCATCCTAATTCCAGGTACCCAAAGAGTTGGACTGCAGGACCCTAGTCCTTTCCTCTGGAGGCTGGACCAAGGATGGCCCTGGGTCCAGCAGAAACCTATGAACATTAGGAAATCCTTGCCCATCTTTGGGTCTTTGTGCATGCAGCTAAGAAAATGCATGCTGCTGTCCCGTGGCAGAGCGTTCTCTAACTTCTTTCTTCTTTCTCTCTTGTCACTTCTCCTGTGTCTGCTCTTTCTTGAACACAACTTCAGTATGTGTGTGCCAGTGCACATGGGGATTTGGATAGTAAAATGACCCCAAATGGAGAGCAAGTGGGCACGATTCCTCCTCCCAGAATATTAGAGTCTCTCATTTCTAAAGCAAAGTAGATGGGGGAGGGGGGTTTGAGCCAGGGCCTAAAAAAAGGCAGAGCCCAGCCTTATCCTCTGGACTCTTCCAACCTCTTGTGATCTGGGCCAGTCTTAGTCCCTTATCATTTCAGTCACCCCACTGATTCTAAGAGGGTGCACCTTTTACCAAAAGAACAGATTTGGACCACATGATGGCCACTGAAATATCCATCAAGGATCCCTGGAGTTGACCATGGGATTTCTAAAGCCTGAAAGGAATTTCAGAAGGGGATCTGGGGCCAAGTGCTAAGCATGGAACACATAATGGACTGTCCACTGCACCCAAATCCTATGCCTGTCCAGCCACTAACAGTGGCACCCAAATATGCCCTGCTGGGAGATCACTGGACTGGTGAAATCCACATGACCTAACTATAATCCTAGTCAATGCTCTTTCCTGATGGGGGTACAATTCCTTGGTCTGAGAGCAGAATGGTTTTGGGGCCCATAACTGGTGCAGGAATATTCAGCATGGGATTTGGAAAATCGCTATGCAATTTCCAAAGCAGAGAAGGAAATGCTGACAGGGGATCATGAGGTCAAATCTAAGCTCTGACACACACAATGCCAGACTTTGAACTCAAAGATTAAGCCTGACCTGCACCCTACAATGCACACTCAACTCAGCCCTCTGGGGAGACCACTGTACTGCTGGGCATTCAGGCCCTGGTGCCTCTTGAGACCTAACCTGAACTCCTGGCAGGGCTCTGGCCCTAGGAGGGCCCCACATGGAGGTCTGGGAAAAGAACAGATTTGGTCCCAGTGGCCAATGGGGAATATCTCAGTGTGGAAGACAGAATATTGCCATGACATTTCCACAGCCAGAATAGAGATGCAGGAAGGGATCCTGAGACGTTGCCTAACCCTGGCCCACACAATCTTGTGGCTCTTAAAACCAAACTCTAAGCCTGACTGGTGTCAGACCATGTGCCCTCAACCTAGCCCACCTGGAAGACCACTGTGCTGCTGGTGGTTCAGCCCCCAGTGCCTCCTGGGTCCTAACCCTAACCCTAAACAGGGCTGTGGCCCTAAGTGGGCCCACCATTGAGGTCTGAGAAAAGAATTGATTTGTCCCAGTGGCCAATGGGGAATATCTCCGCGTGGAAGCCAGCATTTCACCACGACATTTCCACAACCAGGATGGAGCTGCAGGAGGAGATCCAGTGTCCTTGCCTAACCTTGGCACACACTATCTTGTAGATCCTGGATCCAAACCCTAAGCAGCTTAAGCAAACCAGGTTACATTTGCCAGTAGCTTGCTGTGCTATTTGGAAAGACAAAATAAGGATAATGAAGAAAATAAAAATCCTGGCATTCAAAGACAGTCACAGCCTATTTTTCTACATATGAGCACTATTTTCACAGAGTGGAATCACAATGTGAATTTGGTTATTTGGTTGGATAAACTGTTTTTGTGTTTGTGTTTGTGTTTGTTTTGTTTTCATTTTAATGGGGTAAACACAAGTCCATATATTTAAATATCCATTTATATTGGTTTTCCACCTTTTTTACTCTAGTTATCATAGGGAATAATCTTCACCTGCAGACAGTGACCTAAATAGTTCACAGAAATGAGAGCAACAAGTAACCATAGAAGGAATGCTAACATTTTCCTTAAAACAAACAAACAAACAAACAAACAAACAACAAAAAAAACCATAACAGAGTGCCTGCACCAGTTTGCATAAGGGGATCCTGTATTATTTTGAGAGAGTGGGAAAGGTATTGGAGAAGAAGATTTCTGTACAGTAAATATTCAGAAGATTTTATTCTTCTGACCTTTCAAGGCAATGCCAATTTTCATTTCTTCCTGTGATTTCATTAAAATAGCTTCCATGTTTGAACCAGTGAGTTTCCTCTTTTAAAAAACATCTGAGCTCTCTCACTACATTGACTGTTGGAGTCATAACTAAAGACTTTTAGGAAAACTTTTGCAAGAAGTTGGTTCTTAGGCAACATGGCTACTGGAGTTTTTCAATTCAGGTGAGAAGCTAACTTAGAAGTCTTTCCTGAATTGTGCTAATTCTACCCCACACATCAATTCTAAAGCCACAGCCCCTGACTCCATTTGTTTTGCCTCCATTTTCTGCTGAAAGCAAAATCTATTTTCATTGACTATGGATAAAAGAGGATGAACATACACACACATATACACATACATCCACACAGCTCAAGTTCAGCTCTTCTGGTCATTTTGTTTTCTTCACTGTGTCTATTCATTTGGAATGCTTTTACTTTTTTTTGGCTACCCTTCTCTTGGTCTCTTGCCCTGTGTCCAGAGCTCTCATTTCAGATACACAACAATGTAATAACAACAATGACAATTTACAAAGCACCTTCCATGGCTGCTTCCTATTTGACTTTTCACTCCTGTGAAGTAGACAGAGTGGAAATTATGCCATCTTATCAATGAAGAAACTGAGTCCCAGAATAGTTACACTCATTTAGCTAAGGTCACTGCTCAGGGCCAGAGTCAGATCTAGAGTCCTGGATGAGGTGATCTGGGAGACCCAAATCCCAGTGCAAATTCAAATGGAAGTCACATGTCCTCATACAACTTGCTAGGTGTCATCTCTGAACCTAAATGTCCTAGTTGTAAGAAAGAAGGGATAAACTAATCAGTAGCCCTAAATCTTTGTGTGTATATAAAAATTACCTGGAGTGTTAATTTTAGGTACATATTCCCAATTTTCACCTCTCAGAGAGTATGATAGACCTGAAGTAGAACCTAGGAATTTACATTTTAATGATTTCCCAAGGTATTTCTGATGCAGATGTTCAAAGTGCATTCTTTGAAAAACAGAATTATATTTTATCCGAGTCCCTCCAGCTCTGACAGTGATAAATTCTATGATATGACCATCACAAGGCAGGGCTGTAAGTTGTACTAGTATTTTGTGATTTGGCGACCAAGGTAGTCAGACACAGAGAACAGCACCCTGAACATGTCAATTTCCCTAAATTCTGCCATCTCCTTTCTCACACACAAAATGTAGATAATAATTCTTATGTGGGGGCAGGGAGTGGGGTGGGGACTGAAATCTCCAACCCTCTGTAATCACAGGGTTTGTGCCCCTGGCAACCTGCCCCCATCCTCAGGTGCCTCCCAAAAGTTGCCTCACTAACACATTACAAAAGACATCTTTATAGGTCTCTTCATAGTAAATTCCAAGAGTTTTAGGAGAGCTCTGTGCCAGGAACAAGGATGAAGACCAAATATATATTACTTATAAATGACAATACTAACTATCATCTAGACTGCTGTGGACTGAATTATGTCCCTTCCAAATTCATATATTGAAGCCCTACTCCTCAGTATGATGATATTTAGAGTAGGGCATTTGGGAGAGAATTAGATTCAGATGAGGTCATGAGAATGGGCCTTCATGATATTGCCCTTATAAGAAGAGATGTGTTCTCTATCTCCTTGCTATGTGAGGACACAGCAAGAAGGCAGCTGCCTGAAAACCAGGAAGAGGCTCTCAGCAGAACCCAACACTGCTGGTACCCTGATCTGACTGCCAGACTCCAAAACTGTAAGAAAATAATTATCTGTTGTTTAAGCTACACAATCTATGGTATTTAGCCCAAGATGACCAAGACATGGATTTTTTGACTACTCAGTAGATAACTAGCATTTATTTGATAAATGAATAACATAAGCCTTCTCTAAATTCTGCATCCAGACCCAGAAGAAGCAGTAACACCTGGACAGTTTCCTTCAAAGTTATATGTATGTGTGTGTGTGTGTGTGTGTGTGTGTGTAATGGAATATTACTCAGCCATCAAAGAGAATGAAATCTTGCCATTTGCAACTATGTGGTTGGGGCTAGAATGTATTAAGTGAAATAAGTGAATCAGAGAAAGACAAATATCATATGGTTTCACTCATATATGGAATTTAAAAAACAAAACAGATGAACATAAGGGAAAGGGGGGAGAGAAGAGAAGGCAATAACCCACAAGAGACTCTTAATGATAGAGAACAAACTGAGGGTTGATGGAGGGATGTGGGTGTGAGATAGGCTAGATTGATGATGAGTATTAAGGAGGGCACTTTTGACGGGCACTGGGTGTTGTATATTAGGGTTGGATCACTGAATTCTAATCCTGAAACCAATATTACACTGCATGTTAACCAAAATTTAAATAAATATAAAACTGAAAAAAATAAGCCAAAAACCCCCTAAATAAAATGAAATAAATCATTGTTTTTGTTTTTGTTTTTTTTAAATCTGCTCTCTCTGCTCCTGAAGAAAGCATTTCAAGGTGGGGAGTTCTCTGTTGCTGGAAAGTCTCACAATATTCTAGTGTGTGTGTGTGTGTGTGTGTGTGTGTGTGTGTGCATGTGTTTAAAATTGTCTGACCTACCAGTGTGATGTGCCAGAAAGAGCCCAAGATGTGCAGCAAAATAATCGGATTTGGGGACACAAGTTTTGTAAGCCTGTGTGACCGTAGATAGATTATTCAACCTGAGTCTCTGTAAAATAGGGGCAATAAAGTCCATCTCACATGACTGCTGTGGCACTCTTAGTTATAAATCCCTATCAAGATAGAAGGAAGTCATTGTTGCTGCTTTACAATTTCAACCTACTTGAGAGTCCCTGACTCAGTGTTCCTGCTTCCTGCATCCCACACTGGTGAACACAAACAGACCCTCCTGCCTCCTACTAGTAAGCAGTAGCCCTGCACCTTCTCTATATGTCATTTGGAGCGAAAGTTTGGAGGTTTCCTTCCTAGACCTGCAAGCGTTTGCCTACATTTGACACTTTACAGGTACCCTTGTGGTATTTTCTGACAAGGGCTCACAGGTCTTTGTCATAGTTTCCACAGAAGAGTGGTAGAGTACCCCTGTATCTCAACTGGACGTCAGATTAGAAAAAAGTACGCTGGCTTTGAAGTCAGATGGGCTTGTTTGCAGAACCTAGTCTGTTCCCTTACCAGCTGGGCCATCTTGGGCTCCTCATTGGCATTTATTGAGACCCACTTGGTCATTACCTTTATGAAGCCACTTTCTTTTTTTAAGAAAATACAAAAATATTAAGAGAAATAAATTGTGTTAATTAAGACCAACAAACAATTTCATACTACTAAAAGGATTGTCATTCCATCACTGTTGTAAACAAAATGAATCTCCCACAGCAACTATCTTATAGATACAGATGAGGAAACTGAGGTTCTGAGAGATTAATCTATCCTGAGACACCAAGTTTATTTTTATTTCTATTATTTTTGTTGTCTATTTTAACATCACCTTAGAATTGAGGAAAAACCCATCATGGTAGAGGAGGAATGGATAGGTGTAGGGACAGGGGTTGGAGGGAAAAACCAGGAAGTCATTCCCATGGACTAAGGCAATTCTGCTTCAAGGAACTTCCAGCAGACTCCTAGATCTTTTTGCTGGGATCTAACCCAGTCTGATCCCCTCACACTCTAGGATCATCCATGCAATTTTAACCTGAGGGCATCCTTTTACCCTTATTCATGGGCTCATTTTCTCACTTTCCTGCTCAGTCACACAAACTATTAAGCAATTACCACATTCAGGAATGGGCTCTACCTTGAAGACACAAAGATAGATGGACACAGGTCCTAGCCCTTCTGGAACTCAACTTCTAGTGGAAAAACAAATAGATAACAATACCATTAGTTTATGAACCATGGCACAGATGTTTATTGATCCCTTATAAGCTGGAGGAGCATCTCAAAATAATACAGAATGTCACCCGCCTCAAAGCCCACAACTTCATAGGTGATATTGGGAAATAAGGTAAAATCCTAACACAGAATGAAAAGCAAGAGTTCCCAGGGTCTCAAATCAAGGACCTCTGTCTTAGAGGATGGAGGAAGGATAAATAGAAGATGTGATGTTTGTGCTGGGTTTTTAAGGACCATCAGGTTATCAGGCAGAGGAGCAAGGGAAGGAACACCTAAGGAGATGGAACAGCATGTTCAAAGGCAGACCTGAGCATGGGTCTGGTATATTCAGGGAACAGGTGTGTTGGCTTAGTCAAGAGAGAATCAAGGGGATGAGGAAGGAAGGGAGGGAGGTCTGAGAGCAGAGAATGAAATGCCTGGTATCCCAAGATAAGAAGTTTTTATATCATCCTATGGGTAACAAGAACCCAACAAGGGCCTGACAGGTCACACTTTGTTTCTTGTTTGATTGCTTTCTTTGTTTTAAGAAAGGTTGCACCATCAGCACTATGAAAAATGAGGAGGCAATAACGTGCCTAATGAAGTACTTGGTTGAGAAACAATGGCATTAACTCAGGTGTGGGAAAGGAAAGGAGAGTTTAGAGTCAGGAGACATTTCTGAGCTCAAAACCAGAAGACTACAGCTAATTGCTTGTAAGCACTTCATCTGCATTATCTCGTGACGTCCTCATAATAACTTGGGGCTTAGATGTGGCCCCAGTGTCAGTCCAGCTCCAAACTGTACACCCTGAATCGGTAGCAGTACTGCCTTCCATACTAGCTGTGGATGAAGAGGAGGAGGAAAGAGAGCCATGGAGTTTTCCATCTATGGAAAGGCTTTGGGGGAAAGGAGGTACACTTACTGCTGGACACTTGAAAGCTAGGATGGTCATTGCTCAGTCCATTGCACAAATGGATCTGGAGCTCAGAAAGGGATCACCATCTATCATTAAGGAATTGCAAACTAAAACAGTCATGAGAGGGGTGCCTGGGTGGCTCAGTCGGTTGAGTGACTGACTTCGGCTCAGGTCATGATCTCACGGTTTGTGAGTTCGAGCCCCGCATCAGGCTCTGTGCTGACAGCTCAGAGCCTGGAGCCTGCTTCAGATTCTGTGTGTCTCTCTCTCTCTCTGCCCCAACCCCACTCATGCGCTGTCTCTCTCTGTCTCAAAAATAAATAAAACATTAAAAAAATAAAGAATAAAACAGTCATGAGATACTACTACATATCTGTTGGGTTGCCTAGAATCTGAAAAACAAAACAAAACAAAACTGAGCTGGAGAAGATGAGGAGCAACAGGCACTTTCATTCACTGAATGCTTTGGAAACACAAAATTGTATAGCTCTTTTGGAAGATAATAATCTCATAAAGTTAAATATAGCATTACAATATTAACTAGGAGTCATGCTTCTAGGGACCTGATTTGAAAACTTATATACAGACAAAAACTTATAGCAGTTTTATCCGTAATCTCTAAAAACCAAAAGCAACCAAGATGCCCTTTGATAGGTGGCTATGTCACCTGTGGTACGTCAGTTACCCATCAATTAAAAAGAAATGGACATGGGTGGCCCTTAAATGCATATTGATAAGGGGGGAAAGCTAGTCTGAAAGGGCTATCTACCATATGATTCTAATTATATGGCATTCTGAAAAAGGCAAAACTACAGAGATCGTAAAAAGATCGGTGGTTGCCAGGAGTTCAGGGTTTGAGGGGAGGGTTGTGTAGGTGAACCAGAGAGGATTTGGGGAGAAGTGAAACTATTCTGTGTGATACTGCACTTGTGCTTTGTCAAAACCCTTTGAACTATACGGTAGCAAGAACGATCCTAAGTGTATGAAACTAAAAAAAATAATTTAGGAGGTAAGAAGAATTCCAAAATAGAATGCATAGTGTAATTTTTAAATCTAACTGTATTACAAATGGATGAAACAGCATCACTGAAAGGAGTGTGTGTGTGTGTGTGTGTGCGTGTGTGTGTGGTGGGGGAGGCCAGTAAGGCTGGAGTGAAGTGAGAGAGAGGAGAGGTAGTAGCAGAAGTGGCTGGAAGCAAAACAAAGCCAGTTTGTGTAGGATCTTTGAGGCCATATAAGAACTTGGGCTCTTACTCTGAGTGAAATGGGAAGCTTCAGAGGGTTCGGAGTAGAGGAGAATTGTGATCTAACTTGGATTTTAATAGATCTCTCTGGCTTATGTGTTGAGAATAGGTTCCAGGGATGAGGACAGCATATTCAGCAGATCAGTTAGGAGACCAGTGCATCATTCCAAGTGACAGATGGTGGTGACCTGAACCAGAGTGGCAGTAAAGGAGGTGCTGACAAGTGGCTGAATGCTGAATGCACTTTGAAGGTAGAGTTAGCCAGATGAAGAAAATGAGAGAAAGAAAGGTGTTTCCCAAGGGCTTTGGCCTGAGCAACTAGAAGCATGGTATTTCCCTTCACTGAGCTGGGGAAGACTGGTAGGAGAAGTTTTAGAAGTTTTATCTGGATCTCAGTTTCAGGCATGAATGTTTATGATGCCATTAGATATCCAAATGGAGAAAAGCACAGATTTAGAATTGGAACTTTGTGTTCAGGAAAGATGTTTTGTCTATAAATACAAATTTGGGAGGTAAAGTGATGAGTTAAAAAGATCCCAGGGGCGCCTGGGTGGCTCAGTCGGTTAGGCGACCAACTTTGGCTCAGGTCATGATCTCACAGTTTGTGAGTTTGAGCCCCGCGTTGGGCTCTGTGCTGACAGCTCAGAGCCTGGAGCCTACTTCAGATTCTGTGTCTTTCCCCCTCTCTACCCATCCCTTGCTCACACTCTGTGTCTCTCTGTCTCTCAATAATAAATAAATGTTAAAAAAATCAAAAACAAAAAGGAGGATTCCAAAGGAGCACAGCAGAAAATCAAGGGAAGGTGTAGAAAGTTGGACCTTAATGAAGAGGGGACTCATCACCCCAGAGGCTGATGTGAAGAGAACTTTGGGAATGGGGTTGCAGGCATATTTGCAAAGTTGCAGGAAGGTGACAGTAAGAGGGTGGGGAGCGAATCCTGGAGAAGGCAGTGGAATGTGGGGCTGTTTGTGAGGGCCCAGGAAGCAGAAGCCAACCAAAGCAAGCAGATTTGCCCCAGGGCAGTGCTGGGAACCCACCAGGATGGCAGGCAGGGCTCCCCTGTGACCTCCATCTCAGGAAAGGCCACCTTGCCACTAGTCATCTGATGTGCCAAGAAGTTTTGTGGCCACAAGTACGAGATGCCAACACGTGATACACCGTGATAGGCCCCTGTAGCAACTGGCCCAGGAAGTCTGCACGCATCTCCAACCATTCTCCCTTCCTCCCTGTGCCTGCGCCTGTGCCTGCCAGGACCCTTACGCTGGCTCCAGGTACTCCAACTCCACACCCACCAGGGCTGGCATGGCCCCTGCCCTGGCCAGGGAGCCAGCCCGCCTGCACCCCTTCCTGGTCAAGCTGGGGCAGGATTCCAGCTCCCTTCTGCTGTTGTTCCCTCACCCACCTTCTACCCTAACCTCTACTGGAGTCAGAGCACACACTGGGACCCTTATAACTGGAAAATACCGGGGTCACCTAATTCAACCTCACAGCTGCAGAGAAGATACCAAGAATATTCATTCATTCCACAAATACATGTTGGACTGCCATTATGTGCTACTGTACCTGACACTGTCTCAGGAGCTAGGGATACACTGGGGAGGTCCCTGGCCTCGTAAAACTAATGTCTAGTGAGGAAAACAGTATAAAATGAAGATCGCAGAATTAAAAATATAGTCCCAAATCATGCAGTGTTGGAAAGTAGCAAGTTCTGAAAGAGTATGTGGTTAGTGGATGGTAGGGAGAGAGTTCCTCTCTGAAGACATGATGTTTAGACAAGGAACTAAAGAATGTATAGAAATTGGCCAGGCCAAAAAAAAAAAAAAAAAAAAAAAGGAGGAAGGTGTGGGAGAACATTTCAGGCAGAGAAGGCCCAGAGAACCACAGCCCATGACCAGTAGGATCCTGTCTCAACTCATGTCACTTCCTTAGTGTATCCCCCCTCCTCCTACCTCCAGATGGAAACCTCCGTAAGTGAGGTTACTCAAGTGTGAGAATATGTGTTTTATATTTCCACTTAGTTGTAACATTGCAAGTTCTTCCTCTTTTCTCTTTTAAATACCAACCCAGAGAATTTCATTACCTAAATTTGACAGAATATTTGTTTTTCAGGTGTGGACTTTGGTGAGTTCTTTATAGATTTTGGATACTAGCCCTTTGTCTGATATGTCATTTGCAAATATCTTTTCCCATTCTGTTGGTTGCCTTTGAGTTTTGTTTACTGTTTCTTTTGCAGTGCAGAAGCTTTTTCTCTTCACAAGGTTCCAATAGTTCATTTTTGCTTTTAATTCCCTTGCCTTTGGGGATGTGTCAAGTAAGAAATTGCTGTGGCTGAGGTCAGAGAGGTTTTTTCCTGCTTTCTCCTCTAGGGTTTTGATAGTTTCCTGTCTCACATTCAGGTTCTTTATCCATTTTGAGTTTATATTTATGAATGGTGTAAGAAAGTGGTCTAGTTTCATTCTTCTGTGTGCTGCTGTCCAGTTCTCCCAGCACCATTTGTTAAAGAAACTGTCTTTTTTCCACTAGATATTCTTTCCTGCTTTGTCAAAGATTAGTTGGCCATACTTTTGTGGGTCTAATTCTGGAATCCCTTTTCTATTCCATTGGTTTATGTGTCTGTTTTTGTGCCAATACCATGCTGTCTTGATGATTACAGCTTTGTAGTAGAGGCTAAAGTCTGGGATTGTGATGCCTCCCACTTTGGTCTTCTTCTTCAATATTACTTTGGCTATTCGGGGTCTTTTGTGGTTCCATACAAATTCTTGGATTGCTTGTTCTAGCTTCGAGATGAATGCTGCTGCAATTTTGATTGGGATTGCATTGAATATGTAGATTGCTTTGGGTAGTATTGACATTTTAACAATATTTATTCTTCCAATCCATGAGCACAGAATGTTTTTCCATTTCTTTATATCTTCTTCAATTTCCTTCATAAGCTTTCTATAGTTTTCAGCATACAGATCTTTTACATCTTTGGTTAGGATTATTCCTAGGTATTTTATGCTTCTTGGTGCAATTGTGAATGGGATCAGTGTCTTTATTTGTCTTTCTGTTGCTTCATTATTAGTGTTTAAGAATGCAACTGATTTTTGTACATTTACTTTGTATCCTGCTACTTTGTTGAATTCATGTATCAGTTCTAGCAGACTTTTGGTGAAGTCTATTGGGTTTTCCATGTATAATATAATGTCATCTTCAAAAAGTGAAAGCTTGACCTCATCTTTGCCAATTTGGATGCCTTTTATTTCCTTTTGTTGTCTGATTGCTGATGCTAGAACTTCTAACACTATGTTAAACAACAGCGGTGAGAGTGGACATCCCTGTCGTGCTCCTGATCTTAGGGGGAAAGCTCTTAGTTTTTCCCCACTGAGGATGGTATTAGCTGTGGGCTTTTCATAAATGGCTTTTGTGATGTTTAAGTATGTTCCTTCTATCCCAACTTTTTCAAGGGTTTTTACTAAGAAAGGATGCTGAATTTTGTCAAACGCTTTTTCTGCATCAATTGACAGGAAATAACCCAGTGAAGAATGGACAGAAAACATGAATAGACACTTCTCTAAAGAAGACATCCAGATGGCCAACAGGCACATGAAAAGATGCTCAACGTCACTCCTCATCAGGGAAATACAAATGAAAACCACACTCAGATACCACCTCACGCCAGTCAGAGTGGCTAAAATGAACAAATCAGGAGACTATATATGCTGGCGAGGATGTGGAGAAACGGGAACCCTCTTGCACTGTTGGTGGGAGTGCAAACTGGTGCAGCCACTCTGGAAAACAGTGTGGAGGTTCCTCAAAAAATTAAAAATAGATCTACTCTATGACCCAGCAATAGCCCTGCTAGGAATTTACCCAAGGGATACAGGAGTGCTGATGCATAGAGGCACTTGTACCCCAATGTTTATAGCAGTATTTTCAACAATAGCTAAATTATGGAGAGAACCTAAATGTCCATGAACTGATGAATGGATAAGGAAATTGTGGTTTATATACACAATGGAATACTACTTGGCAATGAGAAAGAATGAAATATGGCCTTTTGTAGCAACGTGGATGGAACTGGAGAGTGTTACACTAAGTGAAATAAATCATACAGAGAAAGACAGATACCATATGTTTTCATTCTTATGTGGATCCTGAGAAACTTAACAGAAGACCATGGGGGAGGGGAAGGAAAAAAAAAAAGTTAGAGAGGGAGAGAGCCAAACCATAAGAGACTCTTCAAAACTGAGAATAAACTTAGGGTTGATGGGGGGGGGGGGGGAGGGAGGGGTGGGTGGGTGATGGGCATTGAGGAGGGCACCTGTTGGGATGAGCACTGGGTCATTGTATGGAACACAATCTGACAATAAATTTCATATGAAAATAAATATAAACAAACAAAACAAATAAATTTGACAGAATAACAAACCGAAAGAGTTCAACAAGTATCCTTGGCTTCACTGGGCTAGAATCCAGACCAAGAGTCTCTGATTTTAAGTAGCAACATACCTTTAATTTCCTCAAACACCAGAAGTCTACAGATCATGAAGCTCTATCCACCTTCCACAAACCACACATCACTCAGAAAAGTCCTTGGAGTTGTCATTTCTGGCTTACTATATACATACACTATTCCCTGTGTGCCTGGGTCAGTAACATGGTGGGGTACCCAAAGATAACTTGAAGAGTTAAGGGGCCACATCCAGATCCATGGCCACCAGACCAGAAGATGCACACCTAAAATGTGAATCTCATGACATGTATGTAAAAAGAACAAGAAAGGAGAATAGTTAAGAATGGAGTTTAATTTAGTAAAAAACAAGAATAAAAACTCCATATTGGGGTTCATAAGAATGCTGACATAAAATGAAATAATGTCTATGGGTGCTCCATAATGAAATGGACTAATTGATAGAAATGAACAATGACATTGTCACACCACACACACACACACACACACCACATACCACACACACCACACACATCTTCCACACACACGCCAGCCATACCCACATATACCACATACTACACACACATATACACCACACATACACCACACACACATACCACACACACACACAACCACACACACACGTATATACCACACACATACCACACACACCCACCCCCCCACATACCCCATGAACCACACACACACACACACACACACACACGCACACACTTTAGCCACAATTTGTGTCTCCCTTTAGCATTTGCAGAATTATAGGGAATGAATGATCAATAGCACTTGCTATCTATCATATTTGTAGTTTCTGCAACAAACAGCAGAGATTTGTGGCTAGAAGATGACTGCTAGATGACTTAATTGTCCTTAAGGTAGATTTCTGGAAAAACTATACAAGGCAATGGTGGTGCAGGGGGAAGGGCCTCAATCTAGGTTCTTGACCACATCTCCTCACTTATTCATCTGGGAAATGGGAGCACAGTGTCCTCCTTGCACCTTTTTGCAAAGGTAAAATGGGGCAATGTATGTAGGAGTGCCTGGATCTGGTTGTACAATGCCTGTGGATGTCTGGGAGGTGACCATGAAGGATTTGAATAAAATGCTGAAGAAGAAGAAGGAGCTATGACTCATAGACAATGATGAAATAAAAATCCAAAAGATTTCAATAGATTTTAACTATGAGGAAATACTGCTATTACACTAAATCAGGACAAACTGGAGTCCCACATTTAGGTTGAAAAATGGGCCTGATGAGGGCATGAAGGGGTAAGAGGTGGGTTAGTAGCAGTTGTGATGGAAAGACCCACTGGGCCAGTGGAGCAGATGGTGTAACCAAAAGGCAGTCTTGGAATGCATTGCTAATATTATTTTTTTATTGAAGCATAATTGACATGCAATGCTATATTAGTTTCGGGGATACAGCATCATGATTCAACAATTATGTACATTACTCAGGGCTCCCCACAGTAAGTATAGTCAACATCTGTCACCACATGTTACTACAATATTAGTGACTATATTCCTTATGCTGTATTGGCATCTCTGTGACTTATTTACTTTAGAACAGGAAGTTTGTACCTTTTAATCTCCTTTATATATTTCACCCATACCCCCCCACCAACCTCCCCTCTGCCAACTACCAGTTTGTTCTCTGTATAAGAGTCTGTTTCTTTGTTTGCTATTGCTATCACTATTACAACATGAATTCAATACTACACCACTTACACAGGATTTTTCAGGTATCACCTTATAAATTAAAGAATATTGTTGGATCAAGGGAAGTAATTGTTCCAATGAACTTTGTCTGAGTAAGGGACCCCTGGGTATTCTTTCCACCCATTGTAAAAGGAATGTGAGCAACCTAGAGAACAGCCTGGAGAACAGAAACTCACCTCAGTGCTGGCATGCGCTAGCTATGTGACCTTAAGAAGGTGACATAATCTCTCTAAGCCCAGCCTCAATTTCCTCTGCTGTCAAAGAGCCCTATAGAGCTTTCTTGAAGATTAAATGAAATCATGTATATCATGTGCCCAACAGAGTCTGGATAAAGAAAAGACCACTGAGTATATTAGGCACTCAGCTATCTCAATTATCCACATATGGGTGTCCACTCTGTGACTCTGCTGTGATCTGGTTTGACCCAGGTCAGTTTCCTTCTGATCCCCCCCGCCATCTTCACACCCTGGCTCCTTCTCCCTCTCCCACCCTCCATGTGATGAGCCAGTGGAAGGGACCCCATCCAGGACAGACCAGACAAACTGCACTTGCCACTTGCTCCAAGACAAGTCATTAAACAATCACAGCACTAGTTCCCCCTTGGAATTCTCCATGTCTAAAATGCAGTCTCCTAGCACTGACTATGCACCAGGAGGAGATAGAGACATGAATGGGGGAAACATGGTCCCCACTCTCATAACACTCAGAATCTAGTGGGTCAGACCATATAAAACATATATACACATGAGTACACACACAGATTTATAATTATGTAAAAAATAATTACAGATGAACAGAGTGCCAAAGAAGAACTGAATAGGAGAATCCTAATTCCGGGGCCTCAAGAGATGGATTCTGAGAAGAAGGAACTCACGAGCTGAGCCTGGAGGATGAGTTAAGAAATTTCCTAGCTTGCCGCACATGCAGACAGCTGCATCACTCTTGGGTACCAAAGTGCTCCCAGACACCCTGAGAAGGATCCTCCAGCTCCCTACCATGAAGAGGCACTTCTTACTCTAGCTTCTGCAGAAAGTCCCCCAGAAGTCCCTGCCACACCTCACAGGACCTCCCACCCCACCTACCACTCTTCCCAGATAATAACACCTTCCCTTCTCTCCCAGCCAGCATTTCTAATTAAGGCCTTGCCCTTAGTCAGACCTGCCAGGAAGAACCTGCTGGGCCAGAAACACCTGTCCCACCTCTGCTTCTGTGTGGCTCTAAGCTCTGGAAAATGTGTGCATTCCCCAGAGCCACCTGGCAGCCCTGGGGCAAGGTGGGGTGAAGTGGCAGGGGTCTACAGTCTCAGACCCCTTTTGGCTGTTTCTTTCATGCTGCCGTATTCTGCATGCTGGAGAAAGCAAAAGAGAAAGGGAAAAATCAGGGCAGACACAGAAGTAGAAGCGCAGCAAGAGGCAGAAAATGAGAAGCACCAAGGAGAGAGGGGGAGGCAGCATGAGAGAAGGAGAAAAAGAGAGACAGGCACTGGTGGGAGGAAGACATACAAAAGCGAGAGAGGAAAACATAGCCAAAGTGGGGAAGAAAGAAGCCAAAGAAATAGAGGAAGAGCCAGGGAGCACAGGTAGGGGTTAGGCAGGGGAGTGGTGCCCCCAACCCTGGCTGTGGCCTCCACAGTGAGAAGGGCACAGAAGACTCCAAGAGTGGCAAGGGAACTTTGATGGTGAAGAATGTCTTTCCCCAACTCTCACTGATGGGGACGGGGCACTGGAAGGTGGGAGCAATGAATGGCCTGGAAAGAAGATGGAACCAGCCTGTGAGAAATCACAGGGCTGCACCAGTGGGTAGTTTCAGTCAGTGTGAAGACATGGGGATTTTCCAGTCTGAGAAATATCTCAAGCCCAGCTGAGGGAAGAGCAGCTGCCCTCCCAGGCTGGGAATGCTGCCTGTGTTCACTCAGCCCTGCCCTGGTGTGGCTCCTGCCCTTCCTTTCTTGCGCAGACAAAAAGGTGCCCTCAGTGTGCTCCTGGATATCCTGAGCCCTGACAGGTGAGGCACAGCCTGGAGAGTCAGGGCTGGGAGGGAGATTGCGGCGGGGGGGGGGGGGGGAGCAGTGACGAGCCACCAAGAGGCCCAGGTAAAGTTCATGGGCACTTCGGGGAGGAAAATGTGATTTCTGGTCTGAAGAGGCAAGAAGGCTTCTGGAAGAACTAGCCTGGATAAGTGTCTTAAAAGCTGGTGGAATTGCAGTAGTCAAGAGCAGGGAAGGGAAAGCGTGGGCAAAGGCTCCAAGATGGGCAAACCCAAGAAGCAAGCCCATACCTTGACCACTTGGGCTCATTCTATGGGAAAAGGTAACTTGGAGTGAGATTGTAGAAAGCCCTGGTTGCTGTGCTTGCTGAGTTGTTTACATTACCCTGTCAGAAAGGAGGGACCATAAAATGATTTTGACCAGAGTTATGAAAGAAATGGTGCCATGCTCCTTCCTTTCTTTAACTCACAGAGTGAACTTGGAACAGGTCTTCTGGCCCTCTTGGATTCAGTTTTTAATAACATGTGGGGCATTAGCCAGATTAGTATTTTGTTCTGGAATCAAAGAAAACTTTATTTGGCTTTTTGTCCCCCAAGCTTACAGTTGTTGAAAACAACTGACAAGATGACCTTTAGAGTCCCTCACAACCTGACAGCCAGGGACTGTGAAAAAGGTGTCCCTCCTTCACCATGGGCTCCTTCAGACCTGCCAAGACCTGTGCTCAGCAAACTTCAGGCCAGCCTGCTCTCCTAGGGAGTGCCAGACTCCCAGGGGCTGCCTCAGCTGGTGCCTGCACAGGCACATCCTTCCTGTTGCAAATAGGACTAATAGATACTGAAGGAAAGAGAAAGTTCTTCTCTACCCTGAAGGTCTTCGCTGGACGAGCAATTACATTTACAGGACACAGATTAACAGTAGGAAAAAAACCAAAGTTTTATTAAATGTGCACAGAGGCCCAGGAATGAAATTAAGACCAAAGAAGTGACCAGGCAGGCAGTTTTTATACTTTTCAGACAAATAGACAATAAGTCTGTGAGGTACTGACAGGACAAAGAAAACTTAACACTGGGAGGCTTCAATTCATAAGGGATTTTAAACAGATTTTGGGCTGGGGTAGTAAATTAGTAAAAAGTAACAAGGGTTGTTATACAGCCTCCTCTTTTCTAAATTTCCCACCTCTGGTGATAAGGGTGTCTCTTTCCCTCCTGCATCCCTTTTCACATGGGATATGTATTCCTTCTCTCGGGGGGCGGAGGAGGGTTTGAGTGTCCTTCTTGCACAGACTGTCTCTGAAGTGACTTTTTTAATGTTTATTTATTTTTGAGAGAGAGAGAGAGAGAGAGAGAGAGAGAGAGAGAGAGAGCACAAGCAGGGGAAGGGCAGGTAAACAGGGAAACAGAGGATCCCAAGCAGGCTCCATGCTGACAGCAGAGAGCCCAATGCAGGATGTCAAACAGGCAAACCTGGAGATCATGACCTGAGCGGAAATCGGCCGCTTAAGGGACTAAGCCACCCAGGCACCCTGACGGGACTTTCAGTTAAAATAATCGGTATGCCCAAGAGGCACACTTTGGGGCAGCCTGCTCTTGACCCCTACACAAGCTATTGCCTGGTGCAAAATCACAGCAATAACAAGAATAACCATAGCTCCACAAACTTTAATGGAAACATTATCACATGCCAACCATGAGGTCTAAGACATTAACACATTTTAATTCACTTAATCCTCACAGCAATCTTCTGATGTGGCAAGGGGCACTATGAACCCCGCTTTACATGATTGAGGGGAGTTGGGAAGAATTTTTCTATACTGAGGACTCAGAAGGGCCAACTGCACAGAATGGGCTGCCTCAGAATTTGCCTTTAAAAAAGCATTTGACAGTTGAGTGCTCTGCTTTTACTCAGATTGTGTGGGTGAGACCAATAAAAGTCAATAATATGGAGGAGACAGTAATCCAGACCACACAGTTTTGTTGATTTGAGGAGGCCTTGATGAGTGCTGGGGGAGATGGGGAAGTCAACAGCCCTGTTCACAGCCTGCCTGGGGTAGGGTGTAGGGGAGGCCAATGAGACTCTGAGGCCTGGGGATCAGGTTTGAATCAAAGGCACAAGACCCTTCCTCAGTCAAAGGGAGGATTGTAAGAAAAGTCAAGAAATTTGAAGGATAATTTTTATTGTGAGACTATTTCTTAGCATCTTATATCCACCTTATTGGGTCCTCCCTGTGTGAAGGCTGGGAAACTCATCCTCAATGTTTTAAGAGATAGAGAACCATTATGTTCCTCTGGGAAGTTGTGCCCCCAAGGAAGGAGCCTCTAGAAGAGAGAGCCCAGGGGGTTCTCCTGGAGCTACCTCTGATGGCTGGGTAAGTCAGGAAGGGGCACTGGGCCTACTTGACACTTCAGATAAATAATTCCTTCCTTTGCTTACATGCCAGGTGGCCTGAGGACAAATGACAAAAGGACAGCAAATCCAGTAAGATCACAGACAGTCTCTGAAAAGAAAAAAGACTGTAAAAATGAGAGGTTGTTAAAACCTGCCTTATTGAAGAGATGTAAAACACTCTAAGGGCAAGGACACAGTACAAAGGTGGGGGGTGCAGAAGTCCCTATTTCTGGCTACTTCTATTTATCCCTCCCCTTCTTCTTCCTGTCCGCCCTCCCCCCGCCCCCCCCCCCCCCCGCCTTGTTTCCAGATCAGGAGAAACAAGATCCAGCTGATATACTTCCAGTGAACAGCAAAATACTGTCTCCCCCAACTGAAAGTATCTGGCTTCCCTCTGGGCAGCAGGAGACCGGGCCAGAAGGGCTGCAGAGTGCCGTGCTCTGGGTCCCCGCTGAGTCCCAAGGCCAGTGGGCACAGCTGGGCAAGGGAAGGCTGCAGGTACAGGTGGCTTGTGTGGACACAGCCCAGTTGGACCTGGAGGAGTACTGTCTCTGCCCTCGGGGAACTTGGGGAGGACAGGACACAGGAGCCTAGAGGCACATCAACCATTACAGACAAGTGACCAGAGCTGGCTCTGAACCTCAGACTGGGAGGGGCAAGAACAGAGAGAAAATGGCAGGATGGGGGACAGTCCCAGAAGGTGTCCCCAAAGAGAGGGGGTGGTGGAACAGACTGGAAAGGGAAGCAGGGACTCGACCCACATATTTGTTTATTCATCCACATCTCCAACAAATATCTGTAGCACACACAAGACTCCAGATTCTGCTGAGGAACCAAGGACATGGGGGCAAATAAACCTGGAAACCCTCACAATCCAGTGGAGAGAACAACCACACCTGTAAGCAATGAGCCCTGAAATAAGGGCTGCATCCACATGGGGACAAGTGGCTGTGTGAGCAGAGAGGGGTTTTGGGCCTTGACCTGGGTCCTGTGTGAGGCTTGGGGGCTGCTGGGCAGATGGCAGGGGAAGTACATGGGGAAGAGGGGCAGCCAGAGAGGGAACTAGAAGCCAAACAAGGATCAGCCCATCTTCCCACCTGGCTTAGGAGCTGGGTGCCCAGGGGAGGGGAAGATGAGGAGTGAGGAAGGTGGGGCTCACTCAAAGGGCTGGTAATGCCCAGCTCCAGGGTTTGGGGCTGCTGGGGGGTGGTGCTAGCAGGAGAGAATCATCCTAACCTGAGAAAGGAGGGGCAGGATGGGGCTGACATGGAGGGGACACAAGGTGTTGAGTCAGGATGGAGGGTGAGAACAGGGGAGGCCCAGCAGCCAGGTGGGACAAGCAGTCTCAGAAGGAGCAGGGGTTCCTTCAGTGTTTGAAATGAGGCCAAGTCTTAATGATGTTGTACAAAGCTTCCCCAGGAGACAGTGTATTGACAATATCACTGTGCCCCACCAGCAGGTAGTTGGGAGTTAAATACCCCTTGTCCGCTGCACACTGGATCAGGTTCTGGGCTGCCTCCAGGGCTGCAGCATTGGGTGGGGTACCTGCAAAACAGAGTTATCCATCTGTTCTAGGATTCCAGGGCACCCTGCCTAAGGAAGGACCCATTCCAGAATCACCCCTAACCCACCCCTACCACCAAGCTAATATATTCCACTATTGCCACCCTATAGACAGAAAACCAAGTCAAGACTCAGATTTCTCAGCACCAAAGTTCTTCCCACATGAAAATAGCAGAGTCTGGGATAAAACATACAATTATCTGGGGATGTAAAGAGCCTTTGTCTGCTGTAAATACGTCTGCCTGATAGTTCCCTACTGGGGGAATTTAGCCTCCCATAGGATATTTGGCACTGTGTAGAGACATTTTTTGGTTGTCACAGCTAGGCAAGGGGTGATACAAGCATCTGGTGGCAGAAGCCAGGGATGCTGCTAAATGTCCTACAATGTACAGGGCAGCCCCTATACAAAGAATTACCTGATCCAAGATGTCAATAGTGCTGAAGCTGAGAAACCTTGCTTTGGCCACAGATATGCTTCCTGCACCTTCACATGCTCAGCCCCATCTGCAGGTACCTTCCTGGGTCACCCCTTGCCCCACTCAATGTCCATTTTAGTATCAGCCTGAACCAGCCCCAAGTGGCAAAGTCTCCTCTTCCCAGAGGTTCAGCAAAAGGCCTCTGAGTCTAAACAAACTCTGGTCAAGAGCTGGGAGCAATGACAAATCTCAGTGTACACTTTGGATGCAGAGACAGGGGCTCATTCAGGGCTGTGTCAAATAAGGCAAGGGTCCCTACATTGGTGCCATCATAAAAAACTTAGCAAAACATATGCACAAAGATATTTTCCCCTTGTCTTGTCAGAAGAGAGAGGCATTTGGTTGGATGTGTGTGGGCATTATGCCTGGGGGATGGGGGTCATTCCTGGTCACACTTAGCTTTGTCAAACATCAAATCAGAAGCTTGGTAAGTCCAGGATATGCAGGCTCTCAGTGATGCCTGAGTTTGATGCTGTTGTTGTCCACGTGAGACACACTCTTTCAGACACCATACCATGAAAGGTCATTGTCACTGCCCAAAGCATCCACTTACCCAAGAAGGTCCCCATGAAGGCAATGCCCAGGGCAATGTCATTGTAGCCAGGAGCACGGGAGCCTTGGACATTCCAGCCCACTCCTTCATAAATGACACCATCCTGCCCCACAAGGAAGCTAAAGGACCATGACAGGAGAAGGAAATCAGCATGACAGGCACTCTGCGATTGTTTCATTTATTCATCCATTCACTCATTCATTCAATCACTCATGCCTTTACTTAGCAGACACTGATTAGTCATTAAATTCTAAGCACTGAGTTACAAAAAAGACAGTCTTTTCCAGAGGTGTGCTGGTAAACCAGCTCTCATCAGAAAGGGGGAAGGGCAGGAAGCCCTGGTTTATGCCCTTTATTGATTTCTGTGGTGTAAAACTCCCACCATGGCTGATTTTAATCCACCAGTGATTTAACAAAGGTTCACAAAATTCCTGGATCTCCCAGGAATCCCCTCTCATGAGCCCATCCAGGTCTAGCACACTGCTGCTTCCCCAAGGAGCTCACAGACTAGGGAGAAAAGAGTGACAGCTGCCATCCCTGCAACCTGGTTTTCCTCATACCTTGCCAGTGTTTCCCTGGTGATCTGTGGCCACCTTACCACTAAAGACAAAATACACTTCTCCAGCCCTACCTTGCTGATCCCTCTGTATCCTCAAACATTCTCTCCCCTTTACTTCCATCGCACCCTACTCTCCCAGTTGTCTTCTGTGGCTGTCCCTCATTCCTCTGCACCTTGTCTCCCTGTGTCCTTTCCTTAAATGTGGGGTACCTCAAGATGCTGCCCAGGACAAACCCATCTACCTTCTTGAAGATAACTTCAACTGCCATTGAGCAAAATTCATGTGTCCACAGCTGTGCCACCTTCTTCCCCACCAGTTCCCCTTTCCAGGCTCCCCATCTTAGTGAAAGGCACCACCTCCTGTCCTTCCATTGGTCCCAGCCAGGAATATGAGTATAAGCCCACCGCTTCATCCCTCAGTAACCATGGATTGTCCATGGCATCTTGCAACCACTGTCCCTGATCAACCCTGGCATCCTCATCACTAACATTACACTAATCTCCACTGACCTCTTAGATCTGTCTGCTTCTCCCCATGACAGCCTCATCACCACCCTGGTCTTGCTTGAATTGATCTCACCACCTGCAGATTTGTCCTTTTCCGTTCCATTCCTGAAGCTGTGAATGATCTTCCTGATACAAATCTTATCTCAAACCTGCTTTTATGCCCTTGGCACACAGTGGGCACACACTCCCCAGCTTAAGTGAGAAGATCCCTCATAATATGCCCCCTTGTTTGCCTCCTTACCTTCCACCATCCCTCTCTTTGGCATCTGTTTTTGTCATTATTATTATTTTAAAAATTTTAAATGTTTACTTATTTTTGAGAGAGCGAGAACACAAGCTGGGGAGGGGCAGAGAAAGGGGGAAAGAGGATGGAAGTAGGCTGTGCACTGACAGCAGCAAGCCTGATGCAGGGCTCTAACTCACAAACTGCAAGATCGGGACCTGAGCCAAAGTTGGACACTCAACTGATTGAACCACCGAGGCATCCCAGCATCTATTTTTATTATGATAAACTTCCCTCAGCTTCTCAAAGACACCATTATCAGGCTGGCATCCAGGACTTTCCACAGAGGTCCTTTCTCTCTGCCCAAAACACTCTTCCC
This sequence comes from Panthera onca, assembly GCF_046562875.1. Classification (NCBI taxonomy): domain Eukaryota; kingdom Metazoa; phylum Chordata; class Mammalia; order Carnivora; family Felidae; genus Panthera; species Panthera onca. The sequence goes on from NC_138339.1 coordinate 240,552,414, forward strand.
CCTCCTCCGATGAGCTCACTCATTTCTTAGATCCCAGTTGATATGTCATCTCTTGAGTAGTGCTTTCTTCACACCCAATTCCCCCACAAGCTACCAAGAGGTAAAAATGTCTCCTGTTTACACTCTGCACCCTCTATCATAACACTTAATGTACTCTATTAGGCTTTATTCATTTAATTATCTTTCTCCTTCAGCAGTTTTAGCTCCATCAAGGCAAGAACCATATCTGTGCTACATCTGCTAGTGTCCCCAGAGTGTAGCCTCATGCCACAAAGAGTAGGCACTCAGTGTTCTCAGTGAATTAATTTACAGCAAGTGGGTATTTACTCCTGACTACAGATCGCCTCAGGGTGAGAAAATGGCAGTGCCATGAAAGTTATGGCACAAGGTATACAATAAAGGTCAAAGTCAAGGGACAGGAAACTGGCTGCTGAAACCTGAATGGGAAAAGGGAAAGGTCCTCTCTCAGCACCCATCACTTTCCAGGTTAGGTTCAAAACATAGAGTCAATATTCAGGTATCTATTATGATCAAAGAGAACAGTCCTGTGAATAATCCTGCACTGCATGATCTAGAAAAGCACTTGACAAGTCTTAACAGGTGAAAGGTGTTGGAGGAAGCTTTCTCCTATTTTGAAAGGGTTGTAACTATAACAGGATGGAGAGAGGAGAGGCCATCACCCCAAAATCACATACTAAGTAATGGTAAATCCAGCCAAGGAAGGGCCATTGCACACAGCTATGCTTCTTGCACCCTGCACAGAGTGCCTGGCCAGGAGGCAAGGAAGGACTAAAATCCAGCTCCACTAGCTAATCCATAAAGTCTCTAGAGGAATGGCCTCCTTGATTAATGTGTACAAATATGCTATCTAGGCTAGTGCTATCTATGCTAGTCCTTCCTGAGACTTAACATTCAGTGTGATTGTTCCTGATGGATATGAGATGGTGTCTAACTTACCTGTGAACTTGGAAAGCATGCTGCAAGAAGTTTCTATTCTCCCATTAGGTCAGTGTGCTTTTTATTAAAGGATTACAGATCTTGGCATTAGAGCAATCAGAGGATATTATCTGGTGCCTCCCCCTGCCTTCAGACAGGAAGATATTCTCTATAGGCTTCACAATCTTGCATGTGTATGACTTCTAATATCTTGCCAGCAGTCTTGACCTCCATCATATCTATATACAATCTTTAAAAATGACACATTTTGAGGGGCACCTGGGTGACTCAGTTGGTAAGGCATCTGACTTTATTTCAGCTCAGGTCATGATCTCATGGTTCATGGGATCCAGCCCCTTGACGGGCACTGCTGACAGTGGAAAGCCTGCATGGGATTCTCTCTCCCTCTCTCTCTGCCCTTCCTGCACTTGCACTCATGCTCGCTCACTCTCTCTAAAAACATATAAATAAACTTAAAAAAAAATAGATACATTTTGAGAACATTTTCAAGGAGAATGACCACCCCATTAGCTATATCCTAAGTAAGGCTCACCTAGGGTTGTGTGAAAAATCAACATGGTCATAGATGGAGCACCTTTCATATGGCAGGCACTCAGTAAACATTACTTTCCTTTCTCTCCCATTCGAAGGTTCAGAGTCTGCTCCGAGGTAAAAGAAGCCCATATATCCTCAGGTCCACTTACTTATACCCAACGTCACATGAATTCAATCTGTCTATGAAGAAGGACTGGATATCTTGGACCAGCAGGTGGCACTCATCAGACATGATGCAGGTTCTCCCAGCGGTGTGGAAAATGACAACATACTTAGCTGGGAGGTTCATCTTGGGACAGTGCGTCTTCCTGGCCTCCCATGCAGATCGAGGGACAATGTTGGAGCAAGCTGGGGAGGGGAGCCAGAAAACATCAACGTGTGGACTCATGCCCACTCATGCCAACCACCCCAATACTGAACATCCCCATGCCATCTGGGCATCCTGACCTAACTCTGACTGTGGAATTCAGGAAAGCCCACCTGGTAGTGGGGTATATCTGCATGGTAGGATTGGATTCAAAAGGCAGGAATCATAGACATGGGATCTAACCTTAAAATAGAACCCAGAGGAGTGTGTGAATGTTGATCCTAAGGGTACATGGATACTCATTCCCAAGAGCAAAGGGTACTTATTTATCTGTATGATTGTCTTGTGTATATGTGGATGTACATGCATAACAGGGTCTTTTGGACAAATCAGTTGAATTTTCATCTGAAAGCATGTCTTTGAGACTCACTTGTAATCCCTAAAACTCTGTCAGTGTAAGCAATTATTAATATTAGCAGATGGCTAATCCAAGGACAGAGATCAGATTTACTCAGAGCTTTCACATAATAGAGCTAATTATCTTTAAAACTTTATTAAGTCCAGGAAAAGGCCAAAAGTGGTTATTAACTACACTGTCAGTTTTGGGTTTCTTTGAAAGAGAGAGTGAGAGAGAGAGGGCTAGAGCACACCCTTGCACAGCATGAGCAGGGAAGGGACAGAGGGAGGGAGACGGAGGGAGGGAAAGAGAATCTTAAGCAGGGTCCACGCCCAGCGCAGAGCCTGATGGGGACTCAATCTCATGACCATGAGATCATGACCTCAGCCTAAATCAAGAGTCAGATGCTTAACCAAATGAGCCACATAGGTGCCCTTATTTTTTTTTTTTTTTTTGAAGTAAACTCTACTACCAACATGGTGCTGGAACTCATGACCCCAAGATCCAGAGTCACGTGCTCTACCAGCCAGTTGCCCCTTAACTATACTGGTTTTGATGTTGTAATTTGTTAAACCCCAAATCTACCTTTTATCTAGTGTTTATTACCTGAATTTCACTAACCCCTTCCTGTGAAGTCAGTATAGGTGGTGACTTAAGCACTTCAATCAATCAATGTTGTTCAGGTTCTTATATTCAGAAAGATGCACATTTGTGCTTTTGTGCTTGTCTGTGTTAGATGCCTATCCCTCTCCATGTTTTCTTCCTCCACAGTACTTTTCACCTTATAACATATCAAATATTTTACTTGCTTATTTGCTTATTGTCTTTTTCTACTCTCTAGGTTGAAACTTTATAAGGTTACTGCTTATGTGTTTTATTCCATGATATCTCTTCAGTGACTAATTGTTGACTGACTCAAGAAATTAGTACACATATATTATACCAGGCTAATGCCATAGCTCTATCATTCTCAGAGTCTGAGGTATAAAGGGGTGACCTGGAGAGTCTGTCTCAAATTTTACCAGCCCCAAAGTTTCAGAGTTGGATGACCAGTTGCCTATCAGAAGGGATCCAATGAGAGCTTGGCTAAAAAAGTCACTCTCAATGGCATTTGGAAGTTATAAGGGCATGGGGTGGGTGGGTAGGTTTAAAGGGAGGCCCAGTAGGGTTGAAAGTCTTACCTTTCTTAGGACTTGCCTTCTGCAGAGGGGCCAGGCAGTTTTCACCTTTCACAAGAAGTGGCTGAACATACACGGAGGACAGGTGGCCCTTCAGGATTGCATAGGAGATCAGACCCTGCATGGCTGACAGGGCAGCAGGGCTAGGACCGTGGCCTGAAAGAGAGCCATCTGTGGTAACCTGGGTCTGGCCTGAGTCTCAGGGTATTGTGGAAGAAGGATGAGAGGCCCTGCCAGCCCCTACATAGCTGTTGGAGGGGAACTGGCTCATCCCCCAGGTTGGAAAGCCTAAAAGTCAAGGATCTACCTGGTCTAGGATGAAGACCTTTCCCAGTGACCTGATAAGACTTCATTTATTGCTCTTTCTCCGTGGAAGAGCTGGAAGGCAGCACTATGCTCTGGAGTGCTCAGCTGGCCGGGCCAGGGTTTCCCATTGGCAGGCACCCTTCCAGGCATGTGCCAGCCTCTTTACCTGCATTAACTTCTTTGATCCTCACCACAAACCTCTGAGGTGGATGCTATTATTAGCCCCATATTTACAGAGAGGAACTTGAGGCTCCAAAAAGTAATGTGCTCAAGACCCCAGAGGAAACAGAGTGACACCGAGATAGCAATGAGTGGTCACAAAAACAAACCAAGCTGAACACACAGTCCTCTGGCATGCTGGAAACCACCCTGAAATTAGAAAAGAAAAGTGTGGCCTTGCCTTCTGATTCTTCTTCTTGGGTCACTTCCTCTCTGGAGCTCAGGTTGTACTCTGTATAACAGCAACCAGGAAACTTGTCTGGATTTTCTCACAGAGTATTGGGAGGGGACAGTGAGAAACTAGCTGAGCAAGAATTTTAATAGTAAGAGTGCACAAACTCAGTGGAATGGTCCTGGAGCATGTATGCTAGGACATGGGCTGGGGGAATGGGCAGCAGTAAGAATAAAAGAAAGTGGAAGGGACTCAGGGATTGGAGGCCTCAGAGTGGTTTTAAAAATTATACAGAAAATCTTGGGGTAAGAGAGATGGGAGGAGGAGGTTCCTGGCAAGAAATGGGAAACAGGGCCTGGCACTGAAGAAGGGTGAGAGCCAGAGAGGAAGATGTGAGTCACTGGTAGAAGAGAGCAGAAGCCCACATTCCTCCATGATGAGTGCATAATGGTGACAAGGCTGCAGAGAGAACTCTGGACAGCACCTCCACTGTGAGACTGTCAGAGGGAAAGGAGCCAACTCAGAGACTGAGAAGGAAACCAGAGCAGGAGGAAGAGAACTAATACCATTCATTCATGGAAGCCAAAGGAGAGGGGAACTCCAGGAGAGTGGATCATTGGGGAAGTAGGAGGTCGAAGAGTCAGTGTGGAAACAAAGAAGTGGGTAACTCTTTGGAGAAGGGCAGCTGGAATGACCATTACCTTCCTTGGTGCCAAAGAAAGCAAAGCCCAGGGAGATGTGGTTGTAGCCCTGGGTGTGCATGCCTTGGATGTTCCAGCCAACACCTTCATATACTCTGCCATCGTCTCCAACCAGGAAGCTGTGAAGCAGGGAGATACAGGCTGAGTGGCTGGCACCGTGGTGTATCCCACAAGAGGAACCACTTACCAACCTCCAAAGGGAGAAGTGCTCAAGCTGTGCTCACTACAGGGAATTTGCATGGACTTGTCCCAGACAATGGATAGTCCAAGTCATTTATATTCCCTTAGAATTCAGAAGCTACCCCCACACTGCCTACCTTCTTTGCTCAAATGCCTAGGTTTTATGTAAATCATCCTACACACTCAGGAGGAGGAGAGGTCCTGGTGCCATCACAGTAACTAACACAGACTCAATTACACTGTGAGATTCTTCTCAGCCTCAAACATGGCTTTCCTTCCTCTAAAATGCATGCTACCTGTGTCATCTCCACGTAAGCTGCTCATGTGATTTCTCTTACATAGATCTATCTTACGTAAATTTCTCAGGAAGTAGCTCCTCAGAAAAGCACATGGACACAGGCAGTTTATTTGATAAGGGGTCCCAGAAGCCAGAGTGAGGGAACAAGGAGAGCAAGTCAGAAGCAAGAAACCCAACAAAGCATGTGCAATGCAATTGGGCTGGCTTCACAATGGCCACCTGGGGCTTAGAATCATTACCCACTCCCCACCACTCACCACCCACCACCAGACAGGGTGAACTTCCAAGGAACTGAGTACATGGACCTAAGATTGTCCCTGAGAAGGGCCAGGGGCTGAGGGAGTTATCTACAACCCCTGCCTGCCAGGGGGTATTAACTCCCTTTCACCATCAGAAATGATGAAAGTCTGAAGTGGAAAATCAGAGAGATGCAGAGGGTACTGGAAGTGAGAAGCCATTACCATGCATAGGGACTGTCCATAACTGGGTGAGGTCAGAGATAAGCCAAGGGCACGTGGTCCTGGACACTAAAAGGGTCCACTGGAGTGGCCACTAGGGTAAGAGATGTCTCACAAAGTGGGAGCCCCCTGAATGTGGTGAAGTGGGACATGCAGCAGGCAAAGAGCCAGTTTTGAGCCAGTCTGGGCTCCACAACTTTGCAGTTGTGTGACTCTGAGCAAATCAGACAACGTCCTTGCCTCAGTCCCCTCACCTGGACCATGGGGATAGTAATGCATGCCTGACCAACCTTGGTGGAGCAAATGAATTCATGCACACAGTAGTCATTTGTAACTGTCAATGTGTTATGTGAACTAGGTTTGGGGGGGCATATACGTATAGTTATTACTTAACCTTCCTTGCTTTCTTTTAGATCTCACAGAAAATTCAAAAGGATTTGGAATTTTGTAGGGGTTTAATATTTTACTCATTATCAACCCAATATAACCTCAACCTGGTAAGTGGAGAGCAGAGATGAGTAAGGCCAAGAGAAGTGTCATAAGCAGTATCATTGATCACGTACTCTCACATATCCCTTGTCCCTTACTTGTAGGCCACATCACACCAGCTGTTGTTGTGCACATGATGGTCCCAGAGTTCCCACAGCCTCTGACTACACGCAGTCCGGTTGTGACACTCCAGTCCAGGGACATGGTGCGTGACAAAGAAATCCACAGGCCTGGTCAGTGGAGTGCTGCAGCCAACAGCTTCTGCCCCCCACTCCTTGTGAGAGACCACTGTGGAGACATCAGTGGGGTAACCACAAGGGTGAGGAGGTTATCACTCGGCGCATCCTGCTCCATCACTGCCTCACTAACCCCCTGGGCCATGGGTGCCATTCTGGGCTGAGTCTGCTTCTTGAGGGTAGAAGAGTCCTGGGAGGAGGCCTTCAGCAGGCAGGCACACCCTCTGCTTCTTACCTCCACATCCCTTCTGCTGTTCCCATTGCAGAGTATGCACCTGTCCAGAGAAGCCTGGATGCTCTGCTCCCTCATACAGGGCATCCCTACCTGGGACAGACTCCACCCTGCAGCTCCTGCCCTGCTCTGCTCTAGGACCTCTGCTTTCAGGAAGCAGCTCCTTCCCACTGCTTCCCCAGGGAAGGCCTGAGAGGCCCATCTGGGCAGCACTAATGCCCCCAGTGCACACTATGTTCACTGACAGTTTGCTCTGTGGCTCTGTGTCCTTTGTCCTGTTCTGAGTGCTTCCTGAAGGAACTACATCTCCTCCTCAGCCTAGGGACTCTCTCAAGGTATGGCCTGACTCTCCCTTTCAGTCCGACGACTCCCTGAGGGCAGGGTGTGGTCTCCACCTTCAGGCGAGGGGGCCCTTAGTGAAGAGGATGAATCTCCCTGTCCTGGTTTCTGCCCTCTCCCAATAACACCCGGACCCCCAAGGCCCGTGGCATCCTAGCAGGTGGTTTGCTCCGTCCACTGTCTCAGCCCCATGCATTCTCATGCCAGCCACAAGGGGCAGTGCAGACCTCAGAAGCACTGGTCACAGCAGATACCCAGCTATCCTTAAGCCTCCTCACCATTGAGACCAAGTCTTCCTTTATCAATAAGCTGAGAGATGTTGCCAAACAGATCCTGAAGGCCCTCTGATATGCGTTTGGCTTGTGTTTCATTCCAGGAGAAAGCACCTGCAGAGAAACATTCCATTTTGCATCAGTCCTCAGAGAACCCCAGTACTAGCCATCTCAGTGACAGACTCAGGCCAGATCACTGAGGCCCTTCCAGGAGACCCCATTATGCTGGCAGAAGGACTACCTCCAGTAGCAACATGTGCATGCTTTTCTCCAACACCAACTCCAGGGAATATCCCAGAACATAGTTAAATAGCCAAGAGCAGGAAGTTGGAAATATATCCGTTTCTCATGAGCTACATCTATACACACAATTGGGGGAAAAATGCAACCTGGAAATAAATGTGTCCAAGCATCTCAAAAGGACAAGGTCCTCTTTTGTATGGATTTTACTGAATAGAAACAATGGGAAGATGATATGGAGAAGGGATTAGAATTACTTGCACAAATCAAGTCTGTTCTTCCAGGGCTGATTTGGGGGCATGTGCTGTGCCCAAGCTCCTGTGTGTGGAACTGACATCCCTATCTCCGAGGACTTTCTCTTATTGACAAAAGCATAAACCCCTGATTGACTCTGATTGACATAGAAATCATACAGACAGAATCATTGCTCCCGTTGTGCAAGTGCAAAGTCCTTCATGTGCATTATCTCATTTAATCCTCAAAAACTTTTGGAAATCATAACATTATCTCAGTTTCAGCTGGGAAAATTAAGGTTTAAAGGACTGAATAGTTTGCGTAAAATCATTGCTGGAGGCAGGTCAAGGATTTGAAATAGGTTTACAGAGTCCAAATTCTGTGTTCTAAATGCAAAGTTATTCTTTCTCCCTAAGGAGAAAGCACATTCTCTGCTGTGAGATTAGATGATCCTTCTTAGTTACCCACTGTTCCAGTAAAAGAAAACTCACTCCAGCTCCCAAGACCCAGCAAGACAGGAAGCCACAGCAGCATCCTCATGTGGTCCCAGGACACGGACCTTGGCCCTGGGAGAGACACTGACAGTTAACCCAACTGTGCTTTACTCCTCAAACAGGGCACCCATCCCAATGCATGGAACCTCTGTCTGCTTCCCTGCCAAACTATGGGCTTCCTGTGGGCCAGTGCCTGAGTGGGACTCTCAGGGTCCCCAGCGATATCAGGTGCTCCTTGGATGGGTAAACACCCTCATCCTGTTTTCCTGGGCAACTAGATTTCATTGAGTAGCTACTATGTACAAAGCCAGTATGGACACTCACACAAGCAACCTTATTTAATCCTTATACTAACTGTGCAATGTAGGATTGTTAACCCCCATTCTTATAGAAAAGAGTTGCAAGCTCCAGCAATAAGAGAACTCAGAAATCCAAACACATATGGATGGGTCTTGTGCAGAGAATTCCTTCCCAGTTGGGAATGGTGTGAGGGTGAGGGAGGGCACAAGAGGGTACTGACAAGAGTCAGCAGGGGGTCCCCTGTTCTGGGGCAGAGGAGATATGGTCTTAACACTCCATGTGGTACAGTCCTCTTCCAAGGGAGAGGCTTCTCAACAAGAAACACACTCACACCCACACTCAGAAATACCTGTGGGTCCCGTGCTGTCCCAGTTCCACAGGTCAGGGTGCAGGCAGTTCCCCTTTCATTGGCTGGCAGTTCCTTCCTTCAGACTTGGCTTCTGGCCCTGCCCTCCTTCTCCAGCTGCCACCTCCCAGGCCTTTAGGATGCCTTTCACCAGAAGGCACTCCCTCCCTGGTAAGGGAGCACCTGGGCTCTGGCTCTCTGGAGAGAAGAAGAACACCTGGATTCCTAACAGAAGGTAGAGAGGGGGCAGAGTTCTGAGGCTCCCCACAGGTTCTGTCCACCCAGAGTAACTGGAAGAGACCAGACTCAGGCTGAAAGCAAGGCCTCACCCTGTGAATAAGCCCAGGTACCGCCTCCCTGGGAAAGGGCATGATTGCCCAAGTCTCCCTGAGCTGCTTCCTCATCCCCAGGCTTTGGGAAGCCCAGTCAACCCAATATCTGGGAATTCTTGGAATGCCCCAAATCCAGGGGTCAAACTTCGCCACCCCAAGATATGCCTCTTTGGCATATTGGTTATTCCAAGCTGGTTATTTTTTAAGGAAATACACAAGAACCACGAGAAGTTCTGAAAACCAAGAAGTCACCCTTTTGTAAGAGACACATGAATAGGGGAAATCTCCACTTGTAAGGGTGTCTCCTTCAGCACCAGGATGCAGGTATGACTGTCAATCTCCAGAAGCTGCTATCACTGGAGAAAGCAATAATTTATATATGCTTAACTTTGCCCTTGTTTGCTGTGCTTTTCCTGGGGACCTCCCACAACTGACTTCCTGTCCCCAACATCTTTTGTCTTTAGCTAATGATGGTATTTAAGGTGATGGCTTTGGCTATTTCAGGGAGTTACTCAGTTTTCCTGGGGCTCTGGGGCTCTGCCATATATCTATATCTATATCTATATCTATATCTATATCTATATCTATATCTATATCTATATCATCTATATATCTATCTCTATATATATATGAAGTATACAATTTCTTTCTTTTTTTTTATGTTTATTCACTTTTTGAGAGACAGAGTGTGAGCAGGGCAGGGGGCAGAGAGAGAGGGAGACACAGAATCTGAAGCAGGCTCCAGGCTCTGAGCTGTCAGCACAGAGCCTGACGCAGGGGTTGAACTCACAGACTACGAGATCACGACCTGAGCTGAAGTCGGACACTCAACCGATTGAGCCACCCAGGCGCCCTGGAAGTATACAATTTCTTAAGATCTCCTTGATTTTCTCCTGTTAATCTGTCTCATGTCAATTTAATTTTTAGTCCATCTAAAGAACTTTGAAAGGCAGAGGAAAACTCTTTTCATCCCCAACAAGACAAGACCTGCTCCAGGAGTGTCAAGGCTGTGGATGGGGGCCACTGACCAATACCCCACCCTGCCCTACCCTCCTTCCACCAGGGCCACATGCAGAGATAGGATGGAGGCAGAGGAACAGGAAGGTACATTCCAGAAGGCAGCACATAATGCGCTATCATCACTAGTACTTATTTTGGCTTGTGCACCCACCACCCCCACCAAGAACGCCTGGTCCCTCACCCACTCCAAGCTCACTTCCCACGAGGTGAGTATCTCCACAAAGACCTGCACAGTTCTCACCTCCCAAGGGGTAGCCTCCTGAGACTGCATAAAGGACGCTTCTGAGGGAATGCCCCAAATCCAGACAGGTGGCCCTTAGTGGGGCTGCAGTCTTACCCTCAGGCCTGTGGGATCCAGAAAAGCCCCCTCAAGGAGGGGGGCACAAATGAGCCACTTCCAAATTCTGTTCTCCTCATTTAACCAACAAGACCCAGGGCTGGGGAGAAAGGCCCCAGGAGCAGTGTAAAGGAGAGCAGGAGGTTGCTTTAGCTATAGGGGCCCCATCAGTTTCCCAAACTTTGCTGACTTCTGTTTCTCCTTGCCTCTCCAATCCCCACCTTGACTAGTAATAAAGTTCTTGCAATGAGAAGCTCACCTCTGGCTCATCTAGTTTCACAGTTGAGGAGACTGGTCCCCTTCTACAGGTGGGCCCTGCGAACTTCAGGGATGGGATTGGAATCCTGGGTGGTGAAGGAGGGATGGGAATACTAGGCAGTGGCTGCCCAGAGGTAGCAAATAGCACTCAGGCAGCAAATTCTTAAGGCTAAGGGGCCCATTCTATATGATGGCATCAGGAGGGAGGAAGAATGTGGGCTGTCCCTCTCTGGTTCTGTGCACTTAGGACTAAATGCTAAGGTTCTGAATGACCCAGGTCCAGTCATCCTCCACAGCCACACTCACCTCTCTTGGCCAGAGCAGCTCCTTTTCCTGAATGTTCTCTCAACATGGTTGTCTCAGGGAAAAGTGCTTGTGTGACTGCATGGTGGGCTGAATGAGCCACACCACTTTTTTTCATGTAGCACCATTTCAAGTATATTAAAAGAACAATTAACAGCCAAACCACGGAGGAGTATCTCAAATGAAGAGTGTACCTTTTACTTCAAGGAAAACAACCAATGAGATTTGTTAGCAATAATGAAATTGGAGCTTTCAAACAAAGTTAGAATTTTGGAAAATTTGTGTTGGCTACCATGAGCTTGAAAATCTCCCAATACTTTAAGACTTTTCTGATAAGACCAGTGATTACATTAATTTATCTGATTTATATATGTACATATTAAATACTGAAATGTGTCAGCATTTGGAAGGTGTGGATAACTCAGTGAATCAATATTTTTCAATGACCAATATTTGAACTTACAAAATGATGCCTTTTATTCAAAAGACCCATTCAAATTTCACAATAGACAATGGATTTTAATGTAACAGAATACAAAGGACTCATCGATAAGGTTTCAGATTCTACATTGCAACTAACATTAAGAAACCTCTACTTGTTAAGTTTTGGTGTCTTATCAAAGAAGAATATCCGCACTGATTTTTAAAGACTATTAATATATTCCTCCCTTCCTAACTACTCATCTGTGTGAGGCTGGATTTTCTTCATATTTTCAACCAAAACAACGTAGAAAACACATCAAATGCAGAAATGGATATGAGAATCCAGGGGTCTTCTTTCACCTATGCATTAAAGAGGTATACAAAAATGTAAACAATGATATCACCCATTTGCTTTAAAAAATAGTATTTTTCAGAGTCGCCTGGGTGGTTTTGTCGGTTAGGCGTACGACTTCGGCTCAGGTCATGACCTCACAGTCTGTGAGTTTGAGCCCTGCGTCCGGCTCTGTGCTGACAGCTTGGATCCTGGAGCCTGCTTCAGATTCTGTGTCTGTCTCTCTCTCTCTGACTCTACCCTGTTCAAGCTCTGTCTCTCTCTGTCTCAAAAATAAATAAACGTTAAAAAATTTTTTTTAAAATAGTATTTTTCATTTAAAAAATGTGTTAATATGGGTTTACTACTACTTTAAGTGAATCAGTATTTTAACTTTAAAATTTCTAATATTATACATATTAATACACATAACCCGCATAAACAAAAGCTCTGTGGTGTCAATTTTTTTTAGTGTAAAAGGGTTTTGAGAGCCAAAAGTATAAGAATTGGGATCCAAGGAACGTCATGGGCTGTCCTGTAGCTGGTAGGCCACAAGGGGGCAGCATGCTGCCCAGTAATAATCCACAGGGGTCTCCCCACATCCCTGTCCACTGCACCTCCCACTTCTTTTCTTTCCTTCTCTTCACTCTCCTGGGAGGCACAACCTCTCAATTACAGGAAGTAATCTCCTAAGCGTGGGTTCCATCAAAACCAAGGCAGGCACATATAATTCTGCAAATGTTTATCAGATGTCTCAAATGCAAAGCTTATCAACCAGGACTGGGTAAACATGAGAACCCCTTCTCTGGAGGAGTTAATAATCTAGTGAGGGATGCTGAGTCATAGGATCACTGCCTAGGGTGATAAGGGATACGCCTAATCTCAAGGGATAATCTGCATAAACGAGCATATTTTTCCTGAAGGCAAAGCTGGAAGATACTGGACTGTATTTCCAGAGCAGTACAGGTCAGCTAGGCAGTGATTTTTCCAATAAGAGTCCCTTGGGTTTTCTAATTCAGAAGAGTACTTGACCTGATCAGGCAACAAATCCAAATAGCTGACTGTTGTCAATTTGCAGCTGCTGCCTCAGGGTGATTTTCAGGGAGTGACTTGGGGACTGTGAACTGAAATCCAGGGCCCAAGGCACTCCCTACCTTGCAAGCCCTCTGAGATGTCTTGCAAGCAGATGAGCTCCGGATGAAGCCCGCAGGCTGAGGCTGAAATCACACATTTCCCATTCTTGGTTGGCTTTCATCCATTTTGTGTTCACGGCAAGTCTCCCCCAGTTGGGGTGCATGGGCCCCCTAGTGGGAAGGAACTAACCAGCTGTGCCCCCACTGCAGCACCCTCAGGCCTCCAGTGGAGGCTTCATGGTGCGAGGACCTAGGGTTTGCTCACCATGTGGCCAGAGCAGGGCCTGTCACCAGGTAGGCACCCATAAATGCTCCATGAAGGATACAGTCTGCCATGGGGCCTCAGGTGGAGTACTAAGAGCTCTACTGCAGACTCTTAAGTCCTAAAGGAACCCTGGAATGGGGTCGGGTGAAAAGTCTTTCAAATTGGCTGTTCTTAACAACTGTTCTAGCAGCTGTTTAGAACCAGGTAAAAATTCTATAGATATCTAGAGGGCCTCACCTGGAAAGACAGTGGGTTTCCTACTCCACCCATGGGAGTGCAGCAGCCTCAGTCTGAGTGTGCTGGTGGCAAGGAGAGGAGTAAATGGGAAAGTTGAAAAGGAGAAAGAAGGTGAGGGTAGGCAACCATGAGTAGGAGGGAGAGGGAGAGAGCAAGGGAGGGAAAGAAAGGGACAGAGAAAAGGCAGATTGAAGGAGGGAGGGAAGGAGGAGAGAAAGAGGGAGGAAGGAAGGCAGAGAGGGAGAGATTTGTTCAATTCTAGCTGCTACTAATCTCAAGTGCTGAGACTCAATTATAGCACTGAAGATCATGGGGGGACGCAGTGGTCATGGAAGAGCTGGTGTGGGGTTTGGAACTTTGGTAGCTTGGATTTGAATTCAAATTATAACAGAGAAAGAGCTCCCTGTGCAGGTGTGTGTGGTGCTGCCTTTTGGGCTTGGTGGCTTCCCCTTTCTGCCTGAGGAGCAGGAGGGTGAGGTAGTGTCATGAGCACACTAATAAGGCACACACAGAGAACTGTGTCTTTCCACAATGTCAGCTTTATTCGATCATAAAGCAAAGTTAATCACAACTATAAAGCACTTTCAGGGTTCCAAATTCAGTTTCACCACGTGATTAAACTTGGCTTCTTACCCAGCACACAGAGCAGAACATAAGACAAACCACACAACAAACAGGGTAATAGAAGTTGTAGAAGTCAGTCTGTGGGCACGCAGTCCTTCTGGCCTTGGTCCAGTCCAGGAAAGCTCGTGGCACTTATTGCTTATTTTGTTCAAGCAGTGAAGGATCTCAGTTCTGTTTGAGGATCAATTGGGCAAAGCCTTCGGTGGCAGCTGCCTTTTAGAAGTGGTCCAACATAGAGAGGTCATGTCTGAAGAGTTTGACAGTTTGCTGCAAAAATCCTCCCCTTTTTAAAGGTATTTAATCAGTCTTGGCCCCCTCCTGTTTCTAAGTATTGTCAGTTCTGAGGTGTCAGCTGATGCTAGTCCTGGCAGTACCTCCCAGCTGCATTATTTTTAACTGCTTGCTTTATTGCTTGACCCAGGCCCCTGCTTGAATGAGCTCTCTACAGGTGGAATGAGGCACAGCTTTCAGGGGCACCCATGGCCTGGAGTCAGCAGCCACCCCAGTCCCCTTCCCTTTTCTGACTTCTCACTTCTGGGCCATTCCCAGGTCGGGGGGAGGGCAGAAACCCTCCCTGTAGGGGCCTCAAGGGGTCTTTTGGTCCTTGCCTTTTGAGGTGGTTGCAAAGAACAAGGACTCCTGCTGGTCTCTAATTCCCTGGCCAGGCTGTGTGTGATTATCCAAGACCCCGGGCTGAGGTGGCCCAAAATAGGCAACCTCCTGTCACTGTTCATCTCTGACCCAAATATCCACGGGTGGCCTGTGGCAGGTGTAGGCTTCCACATCCAGCCCAAATATATTTTAGAATTGAAGTTGAGCAAAAGTAGTGTGGAAAGGAATAAATAAAATTATCTCTATTTGTGGAAGGCATCCTCCTATCTAAAGAAAAATCCCAAGTACTTCACAAACAAAAATACTAGAGTCAATAAACTAATTCTGTAAAGTTGCAGAGGACAAGATAGACAAAATTCGGTTGTGTTTCTCTACACTAACAAAGACCAATCTGAAAGGGAAATTAAGAAAACAACTGCACTTATAATAGCACCCAAAACAATAAAATATCTAGAAATGAACTGATTCAAGGAGGCAAAAACCTTTACAGTGAAAACTATAGAACACTGCTGTAAGAGATTAGAGAAAACTAAAGAAACAGTAAGACATCCTGTGTTCATGGATTAGATTTTATAGAGTGAGGGGGGCAATACTAACCAAAGGGGTCTGCAGATTCAAAACAAGTCCTATGAAATGTTCTTCTTCTGCATTTTCTGTTGCTGTCAACCCCTTGCAGTACATTTCTCTTCAGGCATTGTGGTTTTCATCACTTAACAGGAGATTGGGTCTTTTTCACATTTTCCATTTACCTGTTGAACATTCTGAACTGATGGAATGCAGTTATAAGAAACACCTTAGTGTCTTCCTCTGGTGATTCTCCCATCTGTGTCAGCTTTGGGTCATTTTCAGATGACTGAACTGTCTCCTCATTAAGGGTCATTTCTCCTGCTGCTTTGCATACCTCAAAATCTTGGATGGAATGGCCAGTGTGAATATTACCTTGTTTGGTTGCTGGATATTTTTTTGTGTTTTCTTTAATTTTGAGCTTTGCTCAGGGATGCATTTATTTACTTGGAAAGTTTGATCATTTCTGGTATTGCTTTAATGATTTGTTCAGTGGTCCTGAGCAGTGCTCAGCAGAGGGCTAATTAGGAGTTCCCAACCTTGTGGCAAGACCTCCCTGAGTTCTGCCCGGTGAGTTAGGAGGGTTACTTTTTTCAGTCTATCTGTTGGCAACAGGCTGTATTTCCAGTGCTGAGGTACAGGCTCTGTTCCCTCTAACGCTTTCACAAGATTGCCCCCTGACTTGCTGGAGTTGCCTCCCATGGAGGCACAGAGCAGGACTGTGCTGCATACTTAGGGCTCCCCAACAGCTCTTGCTAATTGACTTTCCACAGCTCTGCCCTCCCCATCACATTGTCCTGTGGACTCTCAGCTCAGTGTCCTCAACTCCACATAGTCCACTGGCCTCTTCAGTTTCCCCTCCCTGCACCTTGCTTGGAAACTGTCTCGAGGCAGCACACATGTTGTGTAGGGCTTGGCTCACCTGTGTGTTTCCAAGTGTGGAATTGCTGTCCTCTTTTGCCTGATGCCCAGCATCTTGGAAATCTGCATTTTGTATATCTTGTGTGGTTTTGTTTTATTGTTTCAGACAAGAGAGTAAATCCAGTTCCTGTGAGTCCATAATGGTGTGGCTCCCCTAAGTGAAAACCAAAGTTGGAAAACATCAATGTAAATTCTCAATAGAGACTTTTACAGAGTGAAAGCCAGAGCCCCAGTGAAAACAAAGCCAGAAAACCCTTAAAACATATATTTACAAATCAAGGCAGCATTGTAAGGACAGGTTTTGCTTAAGCCCTAGAGCAAGCACAGGGCCCACCACCTTCTGTCCCAGAGCTGATGGTGAAAACCCATCCTGTGTGCGCGTGGCCATGCCTCTTTAGAGGTGTGTCAATCTCATTGAATCTATTCTCCTGAAAGTCTTTTAAGGAAGGCCCAACACGAATGCAGTAGCCTGATAGGAAGTCTGGGTTTTGTCTTGAGATTTTTGGGGGGATTGTTGTACAGGTAACACCCAACCCCAACTAACTTCTCTTCCCTGCGAAGAGGAAGACACACAACAACTTCACCAAAGTTACACTTTCTTTCCTCTTAAAGGTGGATCTGTTTTCCTTGCTGTCAAAAAATAATAAAGCACAAAACACATTCAACAACTTTACAGCACAAAATTTGATCTCCAACTCTTTGACAACCAAAGAACAGCACAAACCCAGCACACTTCTGTCACAAAACACACAACCAAGTGAGGAAATAACTAGCACAACAAAACGCAACGGAGAAGCCCAGCCCTGGAAAAACTAACTACTACTTTTCGGTCTTAATATTTTTCCTGACTGGCTAGCATAACCTTAATTTCCTCCCACCACCATAGCTTCACATGCCTGACACTGCACACACGGTCACTTGCATCCTCGCACCCCAAAACCCACTCCTGTCTCAACCATCCTTACCCCCCACACACGTCTTCCTAAAACAATCCATGCAACAGCTCTGGGACTTCCACTGCCCCGCCCAGAACCGCCTGATTTACATAAGGCCAGGCCCCGATCAGGACTCAACAGGCCTCTCCTCCTCCTCCCCCCCCCCCCCCCCCCCAACGTCCGTCTCCTATCTTTTCCCTCCCAAAACTAGCGCGGGATGATTCCGCGTGGAATTGGGAAGATCTCCAGGCCATTTCCAAAGCAGCGTCGTCGACTGCGCCAGGAGGAAAATGAGGCCCGGACTATGCGTTACCCACACTCTAGATGGGCCCTTGAGCGTGGAGACAAAGCCTGACCAGCAACCTCCCATGCGTCCTGCACTCAGCACTCCGGGGAGACCACTACACTGTGGGGATTCGGCGCCTGGAGCCCCCTGGGACCTAACCCTAACCCTGGCCAGGGCTCTGGCCCTAAGGGGGCCCACCATGGATGTCCGAAAGAAAGAACGGATGGGGGCCAGTGATCAAGGAAGATCTCCCCGTGGAAGCCACATTTTCGCTATGACATTTCCACCCCGGGATGGAGCTGTAGGAGGGGATCCTGAGACGTGCTTCAGCCTGCCCACCCGCCAAACGTTTGGCTCCTTTCTTTCAAACCTACAACTGACTCGCACCTGCGCATGGGCCACCCAACCAGCTAGCGCCCCCTCCCTAGAAATAAATAAGCAAAAACGCAAAATCTCCTTTACCAAGACCAGGGAAAAACTAACTCGAATCATTTAAATACACTCCAAACTGCATCAGGAACGTTACTCTAAGTTATCTTGCACATAAACCACAAGAAAAACTAAGAATGAACCACAAACTACAAATAAAAAAGGAACAAGTAAACGAAATATACAAAATAAGGGCCATTTTGGTGATTATTCACAAGTATCTCTGAGATGCTGGGGCAAAACTCTTAAACTAAAAGGACAAGCAAAACAAAGATACAGCAAAACACCAAAACGCGTTTGATGTTTTAAACACCAGCTACCTCGAGAGAGCACAAGCGCAGCTCAACTGCGCATACTTGAGGAAAATCACAGAGGATCAGTAGGTCCTCGGCGGAACACACATGCCTCACTCTGGAAAAAAGTACGTTCCCGACGATGATCTCTCTCGCCAGATTAGCGTGACTTGCTTTCACGCCGCCCCAATGCAGCCTCACACTGTACACACACGGCCACTTGCCTCCCCGCACCCCAGAACCCTCTGCACCCACTCCTGTCTCAACCATCCTAACCCGACACACACGTCTTCTTCAGGCAATCCAAGCAACAGCTCTGGAATTTCCACAGCCCGTGGAATTCTACCGCCGAGAACCGCGCCCACCGCTGCCTCATCTCATAAGGCCTCCCCGGTTCATGCCGCAAACGGCCTCCTCTCACTCATCCCCGCCCCGCCACCCGCCCCACACACCCGGTCTCCCTGCCCCCAGCTCCCCTCCCACCTCGGATTTCAGGTCCGATGCTTCTCCTCCTCTTCCCGCCTCCCCCCTCCTCTCCTTGCGGGTCTCCTCCGTCTTCTCCCCTCCGCACTGATTTGCTTACCGCTCGTCTTCCCTCTCGCTCCGCCCGTCGGGGCGCCCACGCGGCGGCCAACCCCCGGCCGGCTGCGCCCGCCTGAGAGTGACACGCAGGAGGACGTCCCCCAGCCGGAGAAGCGCCCACACATCTCTGTGTCTCTCTCTGCTCAGAGCCTGGTTTCAAGGAGACACAGTGCGATGGCTCCACCTGAGGGGCTCAGCCCCCAAGCCAGTCCCCCCACCCCCCCGGCCTGGACACCCGCGCTGGGGGACCGAAAGTCAGGAAGCTCTGCGCGCTCGAACCCGCACCTGCCCGCTGGATCCCGCCGGCTGAGAACAGCCGCGTGCCTGCTTCTGCACAGGTGCGTTCGCAGGCGCGGCCGCGGCGCCCCCTCGTGGCCGCCTTGGAGGAGGCGCACCAGGATCCCCGGGTTGAGGCGAGGGCCTGTCCCATGGAAACCTTCCTTCTGCTCTCTTAGACCCTCCTCCCCCCGCCCCCAGAGTTCACAGCAGGGGTTAGCCAGGCAGGTCTCAGGCGCCCCACTCTGCCTCCGCCTTCCCTTCCTCCATCACTGCGCGCTTCCCCTTGGAGGAGATACCCGCCAGCAAAGTCCGGGAAAAGCCAGGTCTGGTAAAACAAAGCAGCACCTACTCGGAAGAGACTAGTCCTTGGGCAATTTTATGGCCCTGTCCCGCGAGCTCTGGTTTCTGATTTGCCTTTGTCTCGATTGTGCCTTCAGGTGTGTTTGGCTTTTACCAAACTGCTGAAATTAGAAAAGGGCGCCTGGCTGGCTCAGTTGGGCTAAGTGTTGGGCTCTTGTTTTCGGCTCAGGTCATGATCTCACGGTTTTGTGAGTTCGAGTCCCGCATCTGGCTCTATACTGATAGTGTGGAGCCTGCTTGGGATTCTCTGTCTCCGTCTCTCTCTGCCCCTTCTCCACTCGTGCTGTCTCTGTTTCTCTCAAAAATAAATAAGAAATTTTAAACTTAAAAAAATTAAAAACGAAAAGATTTGGGGGTAGGGGGCATCCAACATTAGTTGTCACCTGAGTTGATAGTGTGGTGGTTGGCAGAATGATGCCCCTTGTCTAGGAGGTCCCCAGTCTAATCCCAGGATCTGTGAATATGTTACATCATACAGCAAGGGGGACTCGGCAGAGGTGCTTATGTGAAGGACCTTGAGATAGGGAGATCGTCCTGGATTATCTGGGCGGCCCCCGGGGGGGGGGGGGGTGCTTAAAACTGGAGGAGGCAGAAAAGGAGGTCTCTACCTGCTGTTGCTACTGCTGAAAATGGACGAAGGGGCCCCCAGCCAGGAATGCAAAGGGCCTGTAAAAGCTGGAAAAGGCAAAGAGACAGATTGTCCCTTAGAGGCTCCAGAAGGGAGGCAGCCTGGTTGACACCTTGATTTTAGTCTCATAAAATTCTTGTTGGACTCCTACCCATAGAACTGTAAGATAATAAATGTGTGTCCTTTTTGTTTAATTTTAATTTCAATTAGTTAACATTAGATAATACTAGAATCTGGCATACAGTATAGTGACCCAACACTTCCTTGCAACACCTGATGCTCATCATGACAGGTGCACTCCTTCATCCCCATCACCTATTTAACACACCCCCCCACCAACCATCCCTCTGGTAACCATCAGAGTGTGCTCTATAGGTAACAGTCTGGCTTTTTCCCCCCACTTTATTTATTTTGAGAAAGAGCAGGAGTGGGGAAGGGGCAGAGAGAGAGGGAGAGAGAGAATCCTAATCATACTCTGCACTGTCAACACGGAGCCAGACTCGGGGCTTGATGCCAAGAACTGTGACATCATGACCTGAGTGGAAATCAAGAGTCAGACACTTAAGCAACTGAGCCACCCAGGCACCCCAAGAGTCTGGTTTTTTTTTGTTTGCCTGTTTTTTTTTTTTTTTTTTTTTTTTTTTACCATTTGCTCCCTTATTTTGTTTCTTAAATTCCACATATGAGCAAAATCATGTGGTATTTGTCTTTGTCTGACTCACTTATTTTGCATAGAATAATAACTCTAGTTCCATCTATCTATCTACCAAAATTTTTTTTCCCTTCAGAACTAAGATTAGGGTTCAGATTAGGGCTAGAATAAGGGTTAGGGTTAGTGATTAGTGGTTAGGGGTTGGGTTAGGATTAAATTTAGAGCTAGGAGTAGGGTTAGGGGGAGGGTATGTGCCTCCTATTCTTCAGTTAAGAGAACTCTCCAGAAGTTAGGTTTAGGGTTAGAATTAGGATTAGGGATAGAGTTTAGGAGTTACCAGTTAAGGGTGGATTTAGGCTTTGTGTCAGGGTTAAGTTTAAGGTTAGGATTAGGGTTAGGGTTTGCCCTTGTGCAGTTCAGAGACATCTACAGAGAATAAAACCTTAGACTTCCATTGGAGTAAGAATACACATGGCAATCATTCACTGATCTGAGGTAAAGGGGATTTGATGCTCTAAAATCTATTTCAATTTAAATTTTATATAACATACATTGCAATATTTGTTTCAGGAGTAGAATTCAGTGATTCATCACTTACATAGAACTCCCTGTGTTCATCACAAATACCCTCCCTTATATCCATCATCCATCTATTCCATCTCCCACACACCTCCCTCCATCAACCCTGTTTGTTCTCTCTTATTAAGAGTCTCTTGTGGCTTGTTTCTTTTTCTTCTCTTTCCTCACTTCCCATATGTTTCCCTGTTTTGTTTCTTAAATTCCATATATGATTGAAATCATATGGTATTTGTCTTTCTCTTATTGATTTACTTTACTCAGTTCCATCCACGTTGTTATAATTGGTAAAATTTCATTCTTTTTGATGGCTGACTTATATTTCATTGTGTGTGTGTATATATGTATATATATATATATATATATACATATATATATATATATATGTATGTATATATATATGCCACATTTTCTTTAGCCATTCATCAGTTGATGGATATTTGGGCTCCTTCCATAGTTTGGCTATTGTTAATAATGCTGCCATAATCATTAGGGTGCATGTACCCCTTCAAATCTGTAATTTTGTATCCTTTGGGTGAATTCCTAATAGTGCAATTGCTGGATCACAGGGTAGCTCTATTTTTAACTTTTGGAGGAACCTCCATACTGTTTTCCAGAGCAGCTGCACCAGTTTGTATTTCCGCCTACAGTGCAAGAGGATTCAACTTTCTCCGCATCCTCACCAACACCTGTTGTTTCTTGTGTTGTTAATTTCAGGGTTAGGGTTAGGGTTAGGGTTAGGGTTAGGGGTTAGGGTTAGGGTTAGGGTTAGGGTTAGGGTTAGGGTTAGGGTTAGGGTTAGGGGTTAGGGTTAGGGTTAGGGTTAGGGTTAGGGTTAGGGTTAGGGTTAGGGTTAGGGGTTAGGGGTTAGGGTTAGGGTTAGGGTTAGGGTTAGGGTTAGGGTTAGGGTTAGGGTTAGGGTTAGGGTTAGGGTTTAGGGTTAGGGTTAGGGTTTAGGGTTAGGGTTAGGGTTAGGGTTAGGGTTAGGGTTAGGGTTAGGGTTAGGGTTAGGGTTAGGGTTAGGGTTAGGGTTAGGGTTAGGGTTAGGGTTAGGGTTAGGGTTAGGGTTAGGGTTAGGGTTAGGGTTAGGGTTAGGGTTAGGGTTAGGGTTAGGGTTAGGGTTAGGGTTAGGGTTAGGGTTAGGGTTAGGGTTAGGGTTAGGGTTAGGGTTAGGGTTAGGGTTAGGGTTAGGGTTAGGGTTAGGGTTAGGGTTAGGGTTAGGGTTAGGGTTAGGGTTAGGGTTAGGGTTAGGGTTAGGGTTAGGGTTAGGGTTAGGGTTAGGGTTAGGGTTAGGGTTAGGGTTAGGGTTAGGGTTAGGGTTAGGGTTAGGGTTAGGGTTAGGGTTAGGGTTAGGGTTAGGGTTAGGGTTAGGGTTAGGGTTAGGGTTAGGGTTAGGGTTAGGGTTAGGGTTAGGGTTAGGGTTAGGGTTAGGGTTAGGGTTAGGGTTAGGGTTAGGGTTAGGGTTAGGGTTAGGGTTAGGGTTAGGGTTAGGGTTAGGGTTAGGGTTAGGGTTAGGGTTAGGGTTAGGGTTAGGGTTAGGGTTAGGGTTAGGGTTAGGGTTAGGGTTAGGGTTAGGGTTAGGGTTAGGGTTAGGGTTAGGGTTAGGGTTAGGGTTAGGGTTAGGGTTAGGGTTAGGGTTAGGGTTAGGGTTAGGGTTAGGGTTAGGGTTAGGGTTAGGGTTAGGGTTAGGGTTAGGGTTAGGGTTAGGGTTAGGGTTAGGGTTAGGGTTAGGGTTAGGGTTAGGGTTAGGGTTAGGGTTAGGGTTAGGGTTAGGGTTAGGGTTAGGGTTAGGGTTAGGGTTAGGGTTAGGGTTAGGGTTAGGGTTAGGGTTAGGGTTAGGGTTAGGGTTAGGGTTAGGGTTAGGGTTAGGGTTAGGGTTAGGGTTAGGGTTAGGGTTAGGGTTAGGGTTAGGGTTAGGGTTAGGGTTAGGGTTAGGGTTAGGGTTAGGGTTAGGGTTAGGGTTAGGGTTAGGGTTAGGGTTAGGGTTAGGGTTAGGGTTAGGGTTAGGGTTAGGGTTAGGGTTAGGGTTAGGGTTAGGGTTAGGGTTAGGGTTAGGGTTAGGGTTAGGGTTAGGGTTAGGGTTAGGGTTAGGGTTAGGGTTAGGGTTAGGGTTAGGGTTAGGGTTAGGGTTAGGGTTAGGGTTAGGGTTAGGGTTAGGGTTAGGGTTAGGGTTAGGGTTAGGGTTAGGGTTAGGGTTAGGGTTAGGGTTAGGGTTAGGGTTAGGGTTAGGGTTAGGGTTAGGGTTAGGGTTAGGGTTAGGGTTAGGGTTAGGGTTAGGGTTAGGGTTAGGGTTAGGGTTAGGGTTAGGGTTAGGGTTAGGGTTAGGGTTAGGGTTAGGGTTAGGGTTAGGGTTAGGGTTAGGGTTAGGGTTAGGGTTAGGGTTAGGGTTAGGGTTAGGGTTAGGGTTAGGGTTAGGGTTAGGGTTAGGGTTAGGGTTAGGGTTAGGGTTAGGGTTAGGGTTAGGGTTAGGGTTAGGGTTAGGGTTAGGGTTAGGGTTAGGGTTAGGGTTAGGGTTAGGGTTAGGGTTAGGGTTAGGGTTAGGGTTAGGGTTAGGGTTAGGGTTAGGGTTAGGGTTAGGGTTAGGGTTAGGGTTAGGGTTAGGGTTAGGGTTAGGGTTAGGGTTAGGGTTAGGGTTAGGGTTAGGGTTAGGGTTAGGGTTAGGGTTAGGGTTAGGGTTAGGGTTAGGGTTAGGGTTAGGGTTAGGGTTAGGGTTAGGGTTAGGGTTAGGGTTAGGGTTAGGGTTAGGGTTAGGGTTAGGGTTAGGGTTAGGGTTAGGGTTAGGGTTAGGGTTAGGTTAGGGTTAGGGTTAGGGTTAGGGTTAGGGTTAGGGTTAGGGTTAGGGTTAGGGTTAGGGTTAGGGTTAGGGTTAGGGTTAGGGTTAGGGTTAGGGTTAGGGTTAGGGTTAGGTTAGGGTTAGGGTTAGGGTTAGGGTTAGGGTTAGGGTTAGGGTTAGGGTTAGGGTTAGGGTTAGGGTTAGGGTTAGGGTTAGGGTTAGGGTTAGGGTTAGGGTTAGGGTTAGGGTTAGGGTTAGGGTTAGGGTTAGGGTTAGGGTTAGGGTTAGGGTTAGGGTTAGGGTTAGGGTTAGGGTTAGGGTTAGGGTTAGGGTTAGGGTTAGGGTTAGGGTTAGGGTTAGGGTTAGGGTTAGGGTTAGGGTTAGGGTTAGGGTTAGGGTTTAGGGTTAGGGTTAGGGTTAGGGTTAGGGTTAGGGTTAGGGTTAGGGTTAGGGTTAGGGTTAGGGTTAGGGTTAGGGTTAGGGTTAGGGTTAGGGTTAGGGTTAGGGTTAGGGTTAGGGTTAGGGTTAGGGTTAGGGTTAGGGTTAGGGTTAGGGTTAGGGTTAGGGTTAGGGTTAGGGTTAGGGTTAGGGTTAGGGTTAGGGTTAGGGTTAGGGTTAGGGTTAGGGTTAGGGTTAGGGTTAGGGTTAGGGTTAGGGTTAGGGTTAGGGTTAGGGTTAGGGTTAGGGTTAGGGTTAGGGTTAGGGTTAGGGTTAGGGTTAGGGTTAGGGTTAGGGTTAGGGTTAGGGTTAGGGTTAGGGTTAGGGTTAGGGTTAGGGTTAGGGTTAGGGTTAGGGTTAGGGTTAGGGTTAGGGTTAGGGTTAGGTTAGGGTTAGGGTTAGGGTTAGGGTTAGGGTTAGGGTTAGGGTTAGGGTTAGGGTTAGGGTTAGGGTTAGGGTTAGGGTTAGGGTTAGGGTTAGGGTTAGGGTTAGGGTTAGGGTTAGGGTTAGGGTTAGGGTTAGGGTTAGGGTTAGGGTTAGGGTTAGGGTTAGGGTTAGGGTTAGGGTTAGGGTTAGGGTTAGGGTTAGGGTTAGGGTTAGGGTTAGGGTTAGGGTTAGGGTTAGGGTTAGGGTTAGGGTTAGGGTTAGGGTTAGGGTTAGGGTTAGGGTTAGGGTTAGGGTTAGGGTTAGGGTTAGGGTTAGGGTTAGGGTTAGGGTTAGGGTTAGGGTTAGGGTTAGGGTTAGGGTTAGGGTTAGGGTTAGGGTTAGGGTTAGGGTTAGGGTTAGGGTTAGGGTTAGGGTTAGGGTTAGGGTTAGGGTTAGGGTTAGGGTTAGGGTTAGGGTTAGGGTTAGGGTTAGGGTTAGGGTTAGGGTTAGGGTTAGGGTTAGGGTTAGGGTTAGGGTTAGGGTTAGGGTTAGGGTTAGGGTTAGGGTTAGGGTTAGGGTTAGGGTTAGGGTTAGGGTTAGGGTTAGGGTTAGGGTTAGGGTTAGGGTTAGGGTTAGGGTTAGGGTTAGGGTTAGGGTTAGGGTTAGGGTTAGGGTTAGGGTTAGGGTTAGGGTTAGGGTTAGGGTTAGGGTTAGGGTTAGGGTTAGGGTTAGGGTTAGGGTTAGGGTTAGGGTTAGGGTTAGGGTTAGGGTTAGGGTTAGGGTTAGGGTTAGGGTTAGGGTTAGGGTTAGGGTTAGGGTTAGGGTTAGGGTTAGGGTTAGGGTTAGGGTTAGGGTTAGGGTTAGGGTTAGGGTTAGGGTTAGGGTTAGGGTTAGGGTTAGGGTTAGGGTTAGGGTTAGGGTTAGGGTTAGGGTTAGGGTTAGGGTTAGGGTTAGGGTTAGGGTTAGGGTTAGGGTTAGGGTTAGGGTTAGGGTTAGGGTTAGGGTTAGGGTTAGGGTTAGGGTTAGGGTTAGGGTTAGGGTTAGGGTTAGGGTTAGGGTTAGGGTTAGGGTTAGGGTTAGGGTTAGGGTTAGGGTTAGGGTTAGGGTTAGGGTTAGGGTTAGGGTTAGGGTTAGGGTTAGGGTTAGGGTTAGGGTTAGGGTTAGGGTTAGGGTTAGGGTTAGGGTTAGGGTTAGGGTTAGGGTTAGGGTTAGGGTTAGGGTTAGGGTTAGGGTTAGGGTTAGGGTTAGGGTTAGGGTTAGGGTTAGGGTTAGGGTTAGGGTTAGGGTTAGGGTTAGGGTTAGGGTTAGGGTTAGGGTTAGGGTTAGGGTTAGGGTTAGGGTTAGGGTTAGGGTTAGGGTTAGGGTTAGGGTTAGGGTTAGGGTTAGGGTTAGGGTTAGGGTTAGGGTTAGGGTTAGGGTTAGGGTTAGGGTTAGGGTTAGGGTTAGGGTTAGGGTTAGGGTTAGGGTTAGGGTTAGGGTTAGGGTTAGGGTTAGGGTTAGGGTTAGGGTTAGGGTTAGGGTTAGGGTTAGGGTTAGGGTTAGGGTTAGGGTTAGGGTTAGGGTTAGGGTTAGGGTTAGGGTTAGGGTTAGGGTTAGGGTTAGGGTTAGGGTTAGGGTTAGGGTTAGGGTTAGGGTTAGGGTTAGGGTTAGGTTAGGGTTAGGGTTAGGGTTAGGGTTAGGGTTAGGGTTAGGGTTAGGGTTAGGGTTAGGGTTAGGGTTAGGGTTAGGGTTAGGGTTAGGGTTAGGGTTAGGGTTAGGGTTAGGGTTAGGGTTAGGGTTAGGGTTAGGGTTAGGGTTAGGGTTAGGGTTAGGGTTAGGGTTAGGGTTAGGGTTAGGGTTAGGGTTAGGGTTAGGGTTAGGGTTAGGGTTAGGGTTAGGGTTAGGGTTAGGGTTAGGGTTAGGGTTAGGGTTAGGGTTAGGGTTAGGGTTAGGGTTAGGGTTAGGGTTAGGGTTAGGGTTAGGGTTAGGGTTAGGGTTAGGGTTAGGGTTAGGGTTAGGGTTAGGGTTAGGGTTAGGGTTAGGGTTAGGGTTAGGGTTAGGGTTAGGGTTAGGGTTAGGGTTAGGGTTAGGGTTAGGGTTAGGGTTAGGGTTAGGGTTAGGGTTAGGGTTAGGGTTAGGGTTAGGGTTAGGGTTAGGGTTAGGGTTAGGGTTAGGGTTAGGGTTAGGGTTAGGGTTAGGGTTAGGGTTAGGGTTAGGGTTAGGGTTAGGGTTAGGGTTAGGGTTAGGGTTAGGGTTAGGGTTAGGGTTAGGGTTAGGGTTAGGGTTAGGGTTAGGGTTAGGGTTAGGGTTAGGGTTAGGGTTAGGGTTAGGGTTAGGGTTAGGGTTAGGGTTAGGGTTAGGGTTAGGGTTAGGGTTAGGGTTAGGGTTAGGGTTAGGGTTAGGGTTAGGGTTAGGGTTAGGGTTAGGGTTAGGGTTAGGGTTAGGGTTAGGGTTAGGGTTAGGGTTAGGGTTAGGGTTAGGGTTAGGGTTAGGGTTAGGGTTAGGGTTAGGGTTAGGGTTAGGGTTAGGGTTAGGGTTAGGGTTAGGGTTAGGGTTAGGGTTAGGGTTAGGGTTAGGGTTAGGGTTAGGGTTAGGGTTAGGGTTAGGGTTAGGGTTAGGGTTAGGGTTAGGGTTAGGGTTCGGGTTAGGGTTAGGGTTAGGGTTAGGGTTAGGGTTAGGGTTAGGGTTAGGGTTAGGGTTAGGGTTAGGGTTAGGGTTAGGGTTAGGGTTAGGGTTAGGGTTAGGGTTAGGGTTAGGGTTAGGGTTAGGGTTAGGGTTAGGGTTAGGGTTAGGGTTAGGGTTAGGGTTAGGGTTAGGGTTAGGGTTAGGGTTAGGGTTAGGGTTAGGGTTAGGGTTAGGGTTAGGGTTAGGGTTAGGGTTAGGGTTAGGGTTAGGGTTAGGGTTAGGGTTAGGGTTAGGGTTAGGGTTAGGGTTAGGGTTAGGGTTAGGGTTAGGGTTAGGGTTAGGGTTAGGGTTAGGGTTAGGGTTAGGGTTAGGGTTAGGGTTAGGGTTAGGGTTAGGGTTAGGGTTAGGGTTAGGGTTAGGGTTAGGGTTAGGGTTAGGGTTAGGGTTAGGGTTAGGGTTAGGGTTAGGGTTAGGGTTAGGGTTAGGGTTAGGGTTAGGGTTAGGGTTAGGGTTAGGGTTAGGGTTAGGGTTAGGGTTAGGGTTAGGGTTAGGGTTAGGGTTAGGGTTAGGGTTAGGGTTAGGGTTAGGGTTAGGGTTAGGGTTAGGGTTAGGGTTAGGGTTAGGGTTAGGGTTAGGGTTAGGGTTAGGGTTAGGGTTAGGGTTAGGGTTAGGGTTAGGGTTAGGGTTAGGGTTAGGGTTAGGGTTAGGGTTAGGGTTAGGGTTAGGGTTAGGGTTAGGGTTAGGGTTAGGGTTAGGGTTAGGGTTAGGGTTAGGGTTAGGGTTAGGGTTAGGGTTAGGGTTAGGGTTAGGGTTAGGGTTAGGGTTAGGGTTAGGGTTAGGGTTAGGGTTAGGGTTAGGGTTAGGGTTAGGGTTAGGGTTAGGGTTAGGGTTAGGGTTAGGGTTAGGGTTAGGGTTAGGGTTAGGGTTAGGGTTAGGGTTAGGGTTAGGGTTAGGGTTAGGGTTAGG
Source organism: Panthera onca (assembly GCF_046562875.1). NCBI lineage: Eukaryota > Metazoa > Chordata > Mammalia > Carnivora > Felidae > Panthera > Panthera onca. Next base: position 240,580,830 of record NC_138339.1, read on the forward strand.
GTTAGGGTTAGGGTTAGGGTTAGGGTTAGGGTTAGGGTTAGGGTTAGGGTTAGGGTTAGGGTTAGGGTTAGGGTTAGGGTTAGGGTTAGGGTTAGGGTTAGGGTTAGGGTTAGGGTTAGGGTTAGGGTTAGGGTTAGGGTTAGGGTTAGGGTTAGGGTTAGGGTTAGGGTTAGGGTTAGGGTTAGGGTTAGGGTTAGGGTTAGGGTTAGGGTTAGGGTTAGGGTTAGGGTTAGGGTTAGGGTTAGGGTTAGGGTTAGGGTTAGGGTTAGGGTTAGGGTTAGGGTTAGGGTTAGGGTTAGGGTTAGGGTTAGGGTTAGGGTTAGGGTTAGGGTTAGGGTTAGGGTTAGGGTTAGGGTTAGGGTTAGGGTTAGGGTTAGGGTTAGGGTTAGGGTTAGGGTTAGGGTTAGGGTTAGGGTTAGGGTTAGGGTTAGGGTTAGGGTTAGGGTTAGGGTTAGGGTTAGGGTTAGGGTTAGGGTTAGGGTTAGGGTTAGGGTTAGGGTTAGGGTTAGGGTTAGGGTTAGGGTTAGGGTTAGGGTTAGGGTTAGGGTTAGGGTTAGGGTTAGGGTTAGGGTTAGGGTTAGGGTTAGGGTTAGGGTTAGGGTTAGGGTTAGGGTTAGGGTTAGGGTTAGGGTTAGGGTTAGGGTTAGGGTTAGGGTTAGGGTTAGGGTTAGGGTTAGGGTTAGGGTTAGGGTTAGGGTTAGGGTTAGGGTTAGGGTTAGGGTTAGGGTTAGGGTTAGGGTTAGGGTTAGGGTTAGGGTTAGGGTTAGGGTTAGGGTTAGGGTTAGGGTTAGGGTTAGGGTTAGGGTTAGGGTTAGGGTTAGGGTTAGGGTTAGGGTTAGGGTTAGGGTTAGGGTTAGGGTTAGGGTTAGGGTTAGGGTTAGGGTTAGGGTTAGGGTTAGGGTTAGGGTTAGGGTTAGGGTTAGGGTTAGGGTTAGGGTTAGGGTTAGGGTTAGGGTTAGGGTTAGGGTTAGGGTTAGGGTTAGGGTTAGGGTTAGGGTTAGGGTTAGGGTTAGGGTTAGGGTTAGGGTTAGGGTTAGGGTTAGGGTTAGGGTTAGGGTTAGGGTTAGGGTTAGGGTTAGGGTTAGGGTTAGGGTTAGGGTTAGGGTTAGGGTTAGGGTTAGGGTTAGGGTTAGGGTTAGGGTTAGGGTTAGGGTTAGGGTTAGGGTTAGGGTTAGGGTTAGGGTTAGGGTTAGGGTTAGGGTTAGGGTTAGGGTTAGGGTTAGGGTTAGGGTTAGGGTTAGGGTTAGGGTTAGGGTTAGGGTTAGGGTTAGGGTTAGGGTTAGGGTTAGGGTTAGGGTTAGGGTTAGGGTTAGGGTTAGGGTTAGGGTTAGGGTTAGGGTTAGGGTTAGGGTTAGGGTTAGGGTTAGGGTTAGGGTTAGGGTTAGGGTTAGGGTTAGGGTTAGGGTTAGGGTTAGGGTTAGGGTTAGGGTTAGGGTTAGGGTTAGGGTTAGGGTTAGGGTTAGGGTTAGGGTTAGGGTTAGGGTTAGGGTTAGGGTTAGGGTTAGGGTTAGGGTTAGGGTTAGGGTTAGGGTTAGGGTTAGGGTTAGGGTTAGGGTTAGGGTTAGGGTTAGGGTTAGGGTTAGGGTTAGGGTTAGGGTTAGGGTTAGGGTTAGGGTTAGGGTTAGGGTTAGGGTTAGGGTTAGGGTTAGGGTTAGGGTTAGGGTTAGGGTTAGGGTTAGGGTTAGGGTTAGGGTTAGGGTTAGGGTTAGGGTTAGGGTTAGGGTTAGGGTTAGGGTTAGGGTTAGGGTTAGGGTTAGGGTTAGGGTTAGGGTTAGGGTTAGGGTTAGGGTTAGGGTTAGGGTTAGGGTTAGGGTTAGGGTTAGGGTTAGGGTTAGGGTTAGGGTTAGGGTTAGGGTTAGGGTTAGGGTTAGGGTTAGGGTTAGGGTTAGGGTTAGGGTTAGGGTTAGGGTTAGGGTTAGGGTTAGGGTTAGGGTTAGGGTTAGGGTTAGGGTTAGGGTTAGGGTTAGGGTTAGGGTTAGGGTTAGGGTTAGGGTTAGGGTTAGGGTTAGGGTTAGGGTTAGGGTTAGGGTTAGGGTTAGGGTTAGGGTTAGGGTTAGGGTTAGGGTTAGGGTTAGGGTTAGGGTTAGGGTTAGGGTTAGGGTTAGGGTTAGGGTTAGGGTTAGGGTTAGGGTTAGGGTTAGGGTTAGGGTTAGGGTTAGGGTTAGGGTTAGGGTTAGGGTTAGGGTTAGGGTTAGGGTTAGGGTTAGGGTTAGGGTTAGGGTTAGGGTTAGGGTTAGGGTTAGGGTTAGGGTTAGGGTTAGGGTTAGGGTTAGGGTTAGGGTTAGGGTTAGGGTTAGGGTTAGGGTTAGGGTTAGGGTTAGGGTTAGGGTTAGGGTTAGGGTTAGGGTTAGGGTTAGGGTTAGGGTTAGGGTTAGGGTTAGGGTTAGGGTTAGGGTTAGGGTTAGGGTTAGGGTTAGGGTTAGGGTTAGGGTTAGGGTTAGGGTTAGGGTTAGGGTTAGGGTTAGGGTTAGGGTTAGGGTTAGGGTTAGGGTTAGGGTTAGGGTTAGGGTTAGGGTTAGGGTTAGGGTTAGGGTTAGGGTTAGGGTTAGGGTTAGGGTTAGGGTTAGGGTTAGGGTTAGGGTTAGGGTTAGGGTTAGGGTTAGGGTTAGGGTTAGGGTTAGGGTTAGGGTTAGGGTTAGGGTTAGGGTTAGGGTTAGGGTTAGGGTTAGGGTTAGGGTTAGGGTTAGGGTTAGGGTTAGGGTTAGGGTTAGGGTTAGGGTTAGGGTTAGGGTTAGGGTTAGGGTTAGGGTTAGGGTTAGGGTTAGGGTTAGGGTTAGGGTTAGGGTTAGGGTTAGGGTTAGGGTTAGGGTTAGGGTTAGGGTTAGGGTTAGGGTTAGGGTTAGGGTTAGGGTTAGGGTTAGGGTTAGGGTTAGGGTTAGGGTTAGGGTTAGGGTTAGGGTTAGGGTTAGGGTTAGGGTTAGGGTTAGGGTTAGGGTTAGGGTTAGGGTTAGGGTTAGGGTTAGGGTTAGGGTTAGGGTTAGGGTTAGGGTTAGGGTTAGGGTTAGGGTTAGGGTTAGGGTTAGGGTTAGGGTTAGGGTTAGGGTTAGGGTTAGGGTTAGGGTTAGGGTTAGGGTTAGGGTTAGGGTTAGGGTTAGGGTTAGGGTTAGGGTTAGGGTTAGGGTTAGGGTTAGGGTTAGGGTTAGGGTTAGGGTTAGGGTTAGGGTTAGGGTTAGGGTTAGGGTTAGGGTTAGGGTTAGGGTTAGGGTTAGGGTTAGGGTTAGGGTTAGGGTTAGGGTTAGGGTTAGGGTTAGGGTTAGGGTTAGGGTTAGGGTTAGGGTTAGGGTTAGGGTTAGGGTTAGGGTTAGGGTTAGGGTTAGGGTTAGGGTTAGGGTTAGGGTTAGGGTTAGGGTTAGGGTTAGGGTTAGGGTTAGGGTTAGGGTTAGGGTTAGGGTTAGGGTTAGGGTTAGGGTTAGGGTTAGGGTTAGGGTTAGGGTTAGGGTTAGGGTTAGGGTTAGGGTTAGGGTTAGGGTTAGGGTTAGGGTTAGGGTTAGGGTTAGGGTTAGGGTTAGGGTTAGGGTTAGGGTTAGGGTTAGGGTTAGGGTTAGGGTTAGGGTTAGGGTTAGGGTTAGGGTTAGGGTTAGGGTTAGGGTTAGGGTTAGGGTTAGGGTTAGGGTTAGGGTTAGGGT